>NC_134185.1:22173458-22498458 GCF_964188355.1 Buteo buteo
GGAAGAGAGAAAACCGTGGATCCCTACCTGGTCTCTCCATCCGCTCTTGATCTTGCACATCTTCATCATAGCCCCCTCTTCCAGGCTGAGGAGCCACTAATAGATTTAGTTCTTCCTTGTCTGATGTAATATTTGTTTATTTTTTGTTTTTTTAGCCAGGTTGCCACCTGAACCAGTCTCTAGGATTCAGGTATCATTTTTTACATAATGGGAAATGGGGGGGTATGCCAGATTTACAGTGCATTTAAGGTGCAGCTGAATCGCAGTTTGCTACAACAGCATACTGACACGGTTTTGTTTTCTATTTCCTTGTAATAATTTCTAGAATTTTAACTGCTTTTGGATCATCCATGAAGCACTGAGTTGATATTTTAGTGAGTTATGTCTTATAATAAAAAAATCTCAGTCCTGAGGGATAATCTCAGTCAGTTTGGAGTCTATCAGTGCATATATGAAGGTAGGATTTGGTTTCACTTTGACCACCACTTCCCCTCCACTGAATTTGACCTGCCATTTTGCTTTCTGGTCAGGCAGTCTAGTAAAGTATATCTGCAGTTCTTTAAAGCAGATGTTTAACTATCCAGAATAACTTCGTATTATTGGCAAATATCGTTGCCTTGATTTTTACCCAGAGGCAATGGTTAGCGTACCTTGAAACCAGAATTCACCGTGTCTGAAAAAGTCGTAGCAGATGTCGGGATGGGAGAAACAACAGAAGCAAGGTGAAATCACTGCAAAGGCACCTCATTACAGAGACAGGGACGTGGGCTGCCTCTGAGCACCACTGGTTTAACAAGGGATCCCAACGACCAGCGGCAGTCCTCTGGAGCAGACGACGACCACACAGGGGAAAGAGTACAGCCAAGAAGTGCTGCTACTTCACTTTCTGAGCCTAATTTTAGCAGTGTTTTATTTATCTGTAATAAAATACGATTTCAGGAACAAGCTTCCTGGGAAAAGGGCAGGGAGCTCTGCGTGAAAAAGGATTAACCCTCCCCTCTAAGCAAACATGTTTCCAGTAAATACTCCAGAAAGAGGTGGGAGAGGGAGGAGAGACCACCCTGGTTGGAAAGCGAGGGTGTAGCTGTGCTAGGAGTCAAATGGGGAGCAGCCGTGGCCGGGGCGAGCCCCACCTGGGGGGGCTGGAGAGGGTCCCAGGCAGGAGGGGAGCACAGAACCCTGCGGCCGGCTGCTTTCGGCATCCTCAGAGCATTGTTCTCCCAGGGTAGTTCTATCTTGCCCTCTAAAATAACACTTGTCTCGCTGCAACAGCTGTAAAGCATTAACTGGAAAGTGTTTTAAAAAAACAGTTTTCTGCTAAAGAACACAGAATTCCAATGTAATGGTTGTTTTTGCATTGATTTGCATTAAATTTCATGCCTTCCGAGGGGGATGAAAATAATGCCAGAATGCAAAAGACAGATATTTTTAGAACAAAATGATTATTTTTATTATTTGAAACATGTTTTCTTTTTGAAATATACTTTATTAAAATGAAGGGGTCAGTCAATTGAAAACCAGCTGACTTGTTTAATATTTTATCAAGTTTCTCCCTGACGTTCTAATTTCTATCCTTGCATTTGCAGCTGAATGAATCTCAAACATTTTCTAGGTGGAAAAATCTGTAGCCTAACTAGTTCTGTGGTTGTATCAAATGCATAATACTGGTCTTAAATGCAGCGTGTATGTGTGCGTGCGCACATATTGAGTAGATCTTGTTTTAGTCATGTTAGTAAGTCCTTACAATAGGTTATTTATTTTTTTTGCTGCGAAGTTTGCTATTTGTTTGGAATAGCAGAAGACTGGTTTGGTTTTTCTACAAATCATTGTCTTTCCAGCTGCTCTGACCAAGGCCCATCCTGTCCCAGATTCCTGTCATTAGCCTTATCAAGCTCAACTTCCTCTTCACATTATTACTCTAATGTACATTGTACATCCATGGATGCAATGGAAAAGAGCACATCAGCACTGGTTTTCTTTTTATAACAACCGGACTTGCTTCTTCAAGTGAGAGACTTGTAAGCTGCATTTCTCAGTGCCTAGTTCAGAAGGACATATGGAAAAGTCTTTTTATTCTAGGAAAATTCTTGTAATGCCTTTTGTCTTGTTCCAGGTGAAATTAATGCTTAACTAGTGGGGGTCTTGTCCACAAGCAGATCTGCACCTACCCTCCAGGTGGACTGACGTCCCCCGGGGGCCCATTACCTCAGTTTGTGAAACCGAGGAAGTTATTCTGACTTTACAGTTGAACCAGCCTTCTTACATGTTTGCGGAGTGTCACACAGCTCAGTGGCACCACATAAATCATTAATAGTACTAATGCTTAGTAGAGAGCAGCCTGAGAAGTAGCACTGTGACTGGGCATGTACAGCTTACAAGTATTTGTGTACATTATACTGCTATTTTAAGGCATTACATTTATTAGCAGTTTTTGGCTGAAAATGAATTTTAGTGGGTAGGAAGGAACCACGTCTGCAAAACCCAGTGTAGCTCTGAAGGAGGCTCTGACGGGTGAGCTCTGGTACAGTCACACAGGCCATTGCACTGATTTTCTCTTGCTATTATTAACTGCTGCTTTTTTAACACTACAGGTCTCATTTCTGGATGGGGAGGGTCCTGTAACCCAGTCCGAGTGTCCTACAGCAACCAGCAGTGTGAGGGCTTTACTGTTCAATCTACACTAATCTACAATCTATAAGTGCCATAAATAAGTCTGTGTGATTCTTTAAGTGTTGTCTGTGGATTAAGTGAAAAATATTTGCTGAATTTATAAGAAAATATATGATATTTTCATAGGATTAGAAAGGTAGAAGTTGTCAGGTTTTATGATGAAATTAAGGAGCCTTAGTGAGGCAGATTATAGAGTTAACTCATCTGTAATCAGGTAAATCAACCTGGGTAGTCAACTAGTCAGTTATAAGAAAACAAAGCTCAGTCTTTTTAATTTACTATGGAAAATGAAATGCCATAAAATTACTTTGCAAGTTTAAGCACATTAAACCCAAAATACTTCTATAATCTTATTATAAATGTTTTGTATTCCATGTGTCCTTGCTTTCTTCAGGTTATGCCATCCCATCTTGCTGTCCTGGAATTGCTGAATAGCTGAGATTTGAGTCTCTTCACTCCTTCTGTGTGTGTGTGCGTGCATGTGTGTGTGTGGCCTGATTCTGTCTGATCATATGCTACAAAATATGTTCTGTACTTTTTCATTCAATTAATCCTTCTTCCTCTTTTTAAACTTTAACTAATTAACTAGTTCTTCAGTTCACGGTAGTATGCCCCTTTCCCCCATTTCCAGTTTACCATCCTGGGCTCCTTTGCTGCCCAAATTTTGTTACTTAAAGAATTTTTTTTCTAACAGTAAGGCAGTGCAAGAGCTGAGACCCTATCCCTTTCAAAGCTGTCCACATGCAGCTATCTTAGTTATGCCAATAAGTTCACAGCCTTCTCTGGGTAAAATCAGGTGAGCAAGTTAAGAATGAAAAAAAAACCCCTAATGAATCTTCCTGTGAAGGGATGCCAGTCATTTCTTCTTAGTAAGTTTAGAAGACAGGCAAACCAACTGTCCTTATGGAAGAGAATGCTCAAAAACATTAATACACTTCTACCAGTGAAAAGAAATTTCACAGTAGTAGCCACAGCTACTACTTCTACCATACCCCTGGAGGAAGATAACTTCACCAGGAAGCACTACTTTCGCAAAGGAAATGATGGGTGACTAGACTTCACCACAGATTTTTCAATCCCTCTCCCACCAAACAGCCTACATGATATACTAGATTTAGCATATAATTAAAATTTAGCATACATTTCTCTCTGCAGAATGAACATTCATTCCACTCTTCATTCATCAATGATGACCTCAAGAGAGGTCTAGAAACGGTCTCAGTCTCCTGTAACTGAGTTTTGTTCTCACAGAATTGCAAAGTTTCTAGTCCTCAACGTCACTTGCTCATATAGTTTTCCTAATCAATCTCATTCCTTACCTGCAGAATACCCAAGCTGTTTCAGCTTACCACAAATGTATGAGCCGTGTCAGACTCTATAGCAGGTATGTCTGGCTTGCAGTAAAGGCTGAATTCTATGACACTCAAAAGCACTTTTGGTACCTGCCTTTTATAAGCAGCTAGTCCTGCTGTCAGACCATCCTGGGAGAATCTACGACATTGTAACTGGCAGAGAAAAATCTTTTTTTTCTTTTTCTACAGGAAGATATGATTCAAAAGGAAAGAATGATAGATGGGACATAAGGAGAAAGCATTCCCAGTTGCCTATATCTTATGTTAGCAGTAACTTTCCAAGTGTCTGGGTCTGTTTTCATTTATTCTGTAATGCTCAATTACTCCACCATCATTGTCATTTTATTTGCAAGGCATTTGCAGCTGTAAGTATTTCATTGCATTACTGAACATCTTCTATATTCCTCTACCTTACGTAAAAGCAGAGTTATTTAAGTACCCTCCCAGGGACTCTGGTCCTCTGCCCATTTTCCCTTTGCTAGCGACCTGCAGTTGGGTCTACCAGAAGAAACTTCATGAGGCATACAAGATTCTGTTTTACCAGAGTTTACCACTTCTGCTGTCAGAAACAGATCAGCCATGCAGCTTATTGGAGGAACATCCTATGGAGCCTTGGGGGCTCTGAGGCAGAGTAAGATATATGACATTTTAAGGCAAATCCATTGCAATACTGTTCACCACTCACTGGGGAAGTGGGATCTCATCATTGATAATGGGTCAATCACAGTCACCTTCGTTACCTGGCAAACTTAATAAATGAAAGAATACAATTACTTGACTTGATCAAAAAAAGGGTTATGCCATATAAAAAAAAGACAAGCATGAGAGAAGTGAATATAGTTCTAGACTATAGTTATCAGTTAAGATCTACTGTAAGTGCTTTAGCATCTTTACTAGGTCATGAAGCAACTTGGCCTTCCTTAGCATGTCCTGAAGAGTTCAGCTCCTCATCTCAAGGCTAGTCCTATTCTTTAGGGAGAAAAAGAAATGCATATGCTGATCACCTACTCTCTCTTGCCACAGGCTGAATTCATCTAGCTTAGTCTCCCAGCAGTGTGGCAATCTAGGGAAGTTTCCGCGCCCCATCCTCCTCAAGATTTCTTCACTGGCATTTCCTGTGGGCAGATCCAACGGGCCCATCTTTCCTGGCATTCCCAACTTCCTCTGTTACAACCTTTATGAAGACAAAGTGGAAAACCAGAGATTTTTATACTTGTGATTTTAGAATCATTCCACCTCTTTGAAGATTGCCTTCCAATTGGCGGTAGGTACATAGCTAGACTGAGTGTGTAACATTTGGAGTGAAAGTGCTTACTGGTGAAAAAAAAGTATATTAATGTTTTGGGGAAAGTCATACATTCATAATATCCTTTTGCTATGGATTATTGTTCGTGGTAGCACAGCCCTGGGAGTTGGAGGGGGACAGCTTTGCTCTTGGTTGTCCCAGGGCCAATTAGGAGTGAAACCAGTAAAATCACGGGTGGTTTTGGGCACAAGTCAGAGGGGAAAAAGGCCACAATATCATGCTAAATATCTTACACAAAAATGCATTTCAAATGCTAAGCAATTTTTCTCTGAGTCCCTAAACTTCTGGAAAATCATCATAAATGCTATGAATGCTGTTTTCTTTTATCAGCCTTGGGAATCTGGCAGGAAAGGCAGCATCTGGGGGAAATGCTACATGTGCATTTAGCTGAAGGAATTGCTAGATACACTGGGATAAAATGGCAAATAGGATAAAAAGATGGGGAGCTTCTTCCCTCATAGAGTCATATGCCTGTACCACAGGTCATTGCGCCAAACTTTCTGTGTGCATGCTGTGCACGTGAACATCAGCACGCTGCTGCCTGCCCACGTGTCAGGGGTTCTTAGAAAAGAGGGAAGCTGGGAGTGGGCTGTCACCACTGTGACAAGTCACGGGGACCCTGCGGGACTGATGTCTTCCCCAAGGGTCTCTCATACAGAGAGCAGGCTACCAGTGAGAAAGGGTGGTCACAGCCCATTCCTCATGGCTGTCTTTCCCAGGGGACCCCACAGTGCTTTTCCTTTCTGTGACTGGTGAATGTCTGCAGCCCAGGTGGATGGGGCTGTATGTTGGGAGGACCCAAATTAGATGCTGAGCTAAAGAGCTCTGAAGTCCCAGCTCACCTTACATGTACAAGTTAAAGCTTACCTGAGAACAGATGAGAAGAACACCACTTTCACAGCATCACTGAGGCCCGGGGGGACTATTAGGATCCCACTGTTTGTCTTTCAGTATAATGAGGATTCCCACAGCAACTCTGGTAGTGTTGCAGGCGTTCTTGTGGAGAGCATGGATATATAAAGGCATGCCAACAGCATCTCTCCTCCTGCTTTTTTCTGCCTTTTGGAATTTGACTGGGAACAAGTCTGTGGGATTTAACTGCATAATTCCATTACCACAAGAACATCACTACCACAACGCATGATTTACATTGTTCTCTTGCTATTTTTATTAATACGAATTAAAGCAGAGAGGATATGGCCTTGTATATATGGATTCATGTGCTCCTTAGTATATCACGGCCACTGCAGTCATGTTCACCAAAAACTGCAAGTTGAAATCTAAATTCTCATGAAAGTATTAGTTTTCCTGTTGACCTAAATGGCTGTAGCCACTATGCAGTGTAGAGCAGCAACCAAGGCAAGCACAAATCTAAATTAGTCACCGACCTGTGTTAGTTATTATCACTAGAAAAACTGATGTGAGCTTTGAGGAAGACCCAATAGTAATCCTGGTTTTCAGGGTATTTTTCAGAATGCACCTGTGTAGTTGGGTCCAGTTCTCCTGCCTGCCTCAAGCAGACAACAGTTATATTCCTTCCTTGAAAAGGTCCTGGGCTCTTGCTTTGAAGTGCTCTGACATTATTTGTTTCAAAGTTGAACTTGTTTAGATAACAGTCTGTGTACTGATGACAGTATGGACATATCCAGCACTGGATTGCATAGGCCTCCTGCTGCAGAGCACTCCTGGAGTCAACTGCCAAGAAAGGACAGAAAATAACATCTTGGCTTTGTTAGCTCTGTCTGACTTAGCAGCTTGAAGTTACCTTACTGAATTTTAACAGAGTAGCCAGAGCAAAGGGATTAAAGTTAGACAAAAGTATGTTTCATCCCAACTAAGACTTTTGCAGACCAAATAAATGTGAATTTAATGCCCCAGTGCAGAAATACAGCTATTTTCCAAACACTATATGCTTTCAAACACTAAGAAAAAACTTTTCATCAGTGGAAAATACATAGGCCAACAGAAGAATTTGATGTATTTATTTCAGACATATAATCCTTCAGAATAAGCTTTGATCTTACAAGTTTTAAGAAATGAGGTAATGTGCTCCATTCCCTTTGCTTCCTTTAGTCACAATGATGTATATAACATACATAGCCAATTTTTAGCTGGACTCAAAAAGTCATTAAAAAAAATCTAAGAACCAGATTCCACCCTCAAACATACACACTGTTACCTGTGGGCTGAATCCCCATTCACTTCGTTCAGAATACACTGAACTAACTTTAGACTAATTTAGACTGCAGCCCTGAAATGAAGCATGCATGACTGAACATCAGCTATTGAAGAGAAGTTGAGTGAAGTCAGCGGGGTCTCAGATGAATACAGGAACCCATCCACATACACCCAGTTGTAGGATAGCCATCTTTTCCTGTGGCCAGAGATGCAGAAATTTAACATTTTTAGAAACCAAAAAGAAGCAGAATAAGAATGTGAGCAGAGGCATGTGCCAGAAACACTTCACTGTTGTGACTCCATTTAAAACAGGGAGTGAAAGATACCTTTGCTACTGGGTACCATACAGTGACGTTTCAAAAGTTGTTCAGTATACCCAATCCAGATGAAACTAGTGCTAAGTGCCTCTGCCGTGGACAGAACTCACTGAGACTGCTTCTCTCTTGCATTTCAGACAATGGATGCAAAGGCAAGGCCAGCAGCCTCTCTTGTGTCAGCAAGCATTGAGGAACACCAACCTTCTCCAGCCCTCCCACCACCCAGTAGGGCTATCTGCGCTGATGCCGTTTACCTGCTCTTCTTCACCGCACTTCCCAGTAAAGCAAGGGCAGCCCAGATTTTTCAGGGCTTGAACTGTTTCTTCATTGTGACACAGACACTTCTACCCAACAGCCTGCGTTGCTGGCTGCTGATAGCATGGAAACATCTGTTCTTCCATTTGCTTCAAATTCCATGAAAAAATGGCATTCTTTGATAAGGAATGAGAGGGACAAGAAGAATGGAAGTAAAGAATGGAAACAAAACTTACGTGAATGTTGGAGAGGGACTTTTCAAAGGCTCTGGCTTGGAAAAGAATAAGTAAGAAAGTCCACAAGATTCTTTTCATATCCAAACTATACTCAGCACAATTACGGCTCCATCACTAGCTGAAGCAAACTTTCGTTGCCCTATCTGAATCAAAGTTACATCTGTGTAAGTGGAGTTCAGAGTGCCCAGTAATGACAGTCATATGCAGCTAACATAAATCTTTAACAGAAAGATATCAGATGCAAACCAAGCACAGGCTGGAAAACACTTGGATTCCCACTTTATGCCGAAATTGGGCTGGTCTCCCATTCAGGAGGACAGCCCGGTACATTTAATTTCCCTTCACTCCATCATTGCATGTACACTATTCATTTGAATGCTGGTCTGCTTTAAAAGCTGCTTTAAGACTTGGCTGTGAGCATGGGCAGC
Source organism: Buteo buteo (assembly GCF_964188355.1). Classification (NCBI taxonomy): domain Eukaryota; kingdom Metazoa; phylum Chordata; class Aves; order Accipitriformes; family Accipitridae; genus Buteo; species Buteo buteo. The sequence goes on from NC_134185.1 coordinate 22,182,201, forward strand.
TCTTGCAACCTCCTCTTTCCCTTTGTATTGCTAGAATGGTGCAGAGAAGTGTAGTGTAAATGAGAGCTAACATCCAGGACCATACTTTACTTTCTAATCTCTGTAATTCTGCAGCTTCATTTGACAGCTACACAAATCCCACGCTAGAATTCAGATGCCAAACTACAAAGCAGACCAAGAAATGCAGGTATTTCTCAAAAGCCTTCTAGACTATAGGCTGGCTTTCTATAGCTAACTGTTCAAAGCAATAGCAAATTGGCACCAGGTAAACGTGCATAAACAGGGAATAAAGTGAAATATTTGTACAAACTCCACTGTTGACATTAGCCTGATAAAGGCTAAAAGCTACCACAGCTCTGTATTTTCCTGAAGGCTCACATGGCTGCAAAGACGAAATGGAGACACAAGCACAGGTCATTTGCTTATAATGCCTAATGACTCCCTGAATTACCCTGGGGCAATTTTAAGGCACCGGCTCCCAGCGGAGGGATGTGCCAGGCCATACAACTAAACTGCAACAGTACCTGCATCTTGATTTTTCAGTGTTTCATGGCCAACAATAGTATCGCCTAATATTGAAGAACTAACCTACAGTGTCTTTGAAGCTGAACATAACCCAACAGCTATTTCTGCATGTCTTCATGTTAACACATTGCTAAGGCAGAAATAAGGAATTTTCCAGTGATTACGCAGCCTGTCACAATCTAGTCATGCTTCCAGCAGGCACCACTACAAACATGGAGCTATACTGGGTGACACTCCCCAGGCTCAGCTCTCTTCACCTTAAACAATTAAGTGGGTGATTTGAAATAGGTGATTAACTGCCCTACATTGCCTTTTGCAATTAGGGAAAAGGAAAAGTTATGTCTTGAAGGTGTTTCAAGGTCTTAGGTGGACTGACTAGTTATCTGAAGGCTCTCTTTCTCCACTGACTATGTATGAATCAGAAATTAACTGGAGTCTTAAATCTTTGCTCAGACTAAATGCACCACGTTTCACTGGATAAATCCAGGCACTGAAGACTGCAGTAGGGCTTGTGTATGTGAATACAGTGCTCAGAACTGGCTCAGTAGCTGGAACCTAGTGAAAATATTCTGATCTGTTCACTGGAGATATATAGACAAGGAAGCTCATCGCATTTCAACACATAGACTTGCAGGAGGCTTAAAAGCAGCAATGTAGGTCACAGATACCTTAATGGGTGTAAGGAAGAGGAAACAAAGGTTTGTGGTTTGAACAAAGTGCTGATGAACATCATTAAAATATTTTTGCCAATAATTACAGTAATCAAAGAAAAACAACTTTTCCACAGAGACAATTACAATGTTTTTATTTAGCAAATGTACTGGAAGAATTGTTTTTCTGTAAAGACATACAGATATGGCCCAATTCCATAGAGCTTCCATTCTCTCAAATAGCTATGATTTTTTGAAATCAGTTTAATGAACAGAAGGGGATATACGTGGAGACGTCAAACTTATTTTTGTCATAAACCACATGATTCCATTTACCACTAATCCCCAAATAATTGACCCGGGGCCACCAAGAGCTTGCAGAACCCTTGCTGGTGCTTTATAGAGAACAGACTTTCACACAATTTTAACTGTCCTCTGTTTCTAGCCATGTGAACAGAAAAAAGACATTAAATACTTCCTTAATACCTCTTTTTCCATACTGGCAGTTGCTGAGGTTACCACAGGATCGCTTTGGTTTTTTTGTTTGTATTTTTACAATTGCATAAGGAAGGGCAGTGATCTAGAACATTATTTCCCTACTAAGATGTGCTTTAAACTATAGAAAACTTTTGTGAAACCTTGCCTTGTAAAATTGAGAACAGACCCTACAGCATTCATACTTCTACAGTCTACACTTGACTGAAAGATAAAGGGTTTTTTTCCTGAGAATTGTGTTCCTTTATACTTTGAGTTAGCCCCATATTTGCCTTTTGCTACTGCCTACTAGGTGCTGTGCCTCTCACATGGCAAGTACCGACATGATTGCCATTTCCACTGTGCCAGACTGTAAAGCATGGAAGAGATCACATGATGTAAGGGTCTGCAATAATTATACAGGAGTGTCCCATATTGAAGCATTCTTTGGTTTGGCAGAGAGAAATGAAGTCTACTGCTAAGATCTGCTTTGCATACTTATGTTTGAATGTCTTTTTCTTAAGAGAATGTCCAGAGACATCCATAGCAGCCTGAAATGAAAACTCACTAAATGCAAACCCAGTTCTGTAGAAAAAAGAAAGCCCTTAGAAACAAATCTATTAAGAGGGCTCTTCTCACCAAAAAATTAATTACAACTTTACATTACTGAACTCTGATGAACAAAGCATAACATTCCCTCAGATGTGAGGCCCAACTCAAAACACAAAGGAGGAGTACTTATTAAGTACTTAGTTTTCTGAGATATTCATTGCTTGCCCTATTCTTCCATCCCTTCTGGTCTGAAAACAATCTTTCCCCAGCTGTTTTTGGAATGTTTCAGAAAAAAGAAGAAAAACTTTGGCCCTATTAGGGTTAATGCTTTTGCATAGACGTATATGACCATAAACTGGTCGACTAGTAGAGGTCGTCTGCTAACATTGTGACTGAGAACAGGAAGAATACAGCCACAATAATATACAGCTGTCTACTAAAAGTATTGCATACAGACATCTTTGGCCATGCAGTCTCTTGGCCTTCTGAAAATATGTGAGCTGCATTGCTAACATGACAAAAAAAATAGCAATGTTGAGAATTAGAAAGAGGCGGGTATAAGAAGCTGAGATTGATGGGGCACTACTTCGAGCAGTCGTCACCATCTGTGCCAGCCCTGATCGGCCTTTGATTGACACCCCAGTTTTGTGCTTCACATAAGTGATATCTGCAAAATCCAGAAGATCTTTCATTTCCTCGTCTTCATCTACAGGCAACTCTTTTTGTGCTTGAGTCTGTGCCTTTTGTCGCACTTTTCTTTCATTCACCTCAATTTGTGCAAAAATGTCAGGAACAGCATCGACAAATTTGTAGCCTTTGGCTACCTTTCTGTTCTTCTTTGCTCTGCCGTGCTGCTGCTGCTGCCTCTGTGAGATTGCAAATATCCTGTCAATGGCCTCCTCTGTCTGTCTCTTATCTGAAAACCTCAGCAGGCGCTCAGCAGTCTTCCTAAAGCTGGCTGTGTTGCGTACACGAGACAAGATCTGCTTCTCGAGCTGCTGGAAAACAGGCTTAAAATGCTGCAGGTTCCTCTCCACAATCCCTACATAGTCCTTCACTTCTGGCACTGCAGAGCTCCTGATGGCAGAGGCTCGGTCAAAGACAATTTTCTGGCGGTCTGCAATCACCTGTGCAAAGGCAGAGCGGGACCCATCCTCAACGAGCCACAGGTACACCGCATAGGCATGCTCACTGGTGGTAACAAAAACATCCAGCTGCGGAGAATCTCCACGGACGGTGAAGCTCTGCACGTCAACCGAGGGCCCAATGAAAAGGTAAATGGCCCTGGTGACGGGGTGCCTCAAGAGGGTCGTTACATTCACGTAGTTCGTTCCATTGTACGGGTAGCCCCGGGGATACATCCTTGAGGCGATGGTAGCTTTCTCGCTATGGCCAGTGTCGTCCATCCAGTACATCTTATATATCCCATCACGGTGCCTAATAAAGGCCCCATGGACATCATCAACAACCGTTTCTTCAAAAGGCACATCCACATTGTGGAAGAAACTGGTCGCTGCCTCCAGGGGACTGTCATCTTCTAGATGGATTTGGTCCACTAGCAAGAGAAGCTGGGGATGCAGAAGTATGAGGTTTCTTTGCAATTTTCTCAGCTTCAGTTTAGGATTGTATGCACCCACTCCTTCTCCCCTGATAAAAACCACCCCGCTTCTCTCCATGGCGGCAACCACTCGTCCCTGACAGTCACCAGCCAAGTCATGTTTATATTTAAGCCACTTTGAGGAACAGTCTTCTGTAATCTGCCCTTCCCATGGGGAGAAGCAGCTCTTGGACACGGCAGGGGAAAACATCAACACATTATTAAAAAAAGTATATTTTGGCCCATACAGAGCTTCTGTTATGAAAGGTACACCGTTGGGAGCAAAAGTAAAGGAGTTCTGGTCCGGGTGTTCATGGCCAGCATTAAAGTTCCTCCACCCCTTGATCCACTCTTTGTACTTGTTCTTATGAACAATATCATATATTGCACGTCCTCCCAGCTTTCCTGACTTGAAGGAAAGGAAAGGCCTGTTGATTTCAGCTGGCAAAGCACTTCCATAGGTTACCACTCCCCAGTCCTCAAAATAATGCAGTTTAGGAACCCCGTAGTCTGGAGGAGGTACAGAGCGCAAACTTGCATCATACCTGCCAAAAAGACCAGGAAAATGCATTTAAAAATCACTTGACTGATTCCATTATCAGCACCTGCACAAAACTCAAAAAGCAATTCATTATTTACGTCAAGGAGCAAGCTAACAATATAAAGCCCACATGTATGCTTCCTGAGTGAACTAATCATATAGTTGTAGTAATATTTATCATACTAATGCCTATACAGATTTGTTGTGTGCTTTTTACAGAATAATAGCTGAAAGCATCTGCTCCACATTTAAAACAAGCAATCCTTCCACAGTCCAAAAATAAGGTACCACTAGTTTCAAACTAGCCACATTTTGTCTTATATCATAAAGCTACTGCATCCCAATGAAGAGGAAGTCAGGCAAAACCACCAGGAGGCCTGCAGGGATGAACAAGGAGCTCCTGGACAAACTCAAACACAAAAAGGAAGCCTACAGAGGGTGGGAGCAAGGACAGGTAGCCTGGGAGGAATACAGAGAAATTGTCCGAGCAGCCAGGGATCAGGTGAGAAAAGCTAAAACCCTGATAGAATTAAATCAGGCCAGGGACATCAAGGACAACAAGAAAAGCTTCTATAGGTACATCAGTGATAAAAGGAAGACTAGGGAAAATGCAGGCCCTCTCCGGAAGGAAATGGGAGACCTGGTTACCTGGGACATGGAGGCTGTGGTACTCAATGGATTTTTGCTTCAGTCTTCACTGGCAAAGTGCTCCAGCCACACTGCCCAAGTCGCAGAAGGCAAAGGCAGGGACTGGGAGAATGAAGAACCACCCACCATAGGAGAAGATCAGGTTCAAGACCATCTAAGGAACCTGAAAGTGCACAAGTCCATGGGACCTGATGAGATGCATCTGCAGGTCCTGAGGGAACTGGTGGATGAAGTGGCCTAAGCCACTATCCATCTTATTTGAGAAATTGTGGGAGTCTGGTGAAGTTCCCACTGATTGGAAAAGGAGAAACATAAACTCCATTTTTAAAGAGGGAAAAAAGGAAGACTCGGGGAACTACAGGCCAATCAGTCTCACTTCTCTGCCCGGCAAGATCATGGAGCGGATTCTCCTGGAAATTCTGCTAAGGCACATGGAAAATAAGGAGGTGATTGGTGACAGCCAACATGGCTTCACTAAGGGTAAATCATGCCTGACAAATCTGGTGGCCTTCTACGATGGGGTTACAGCATTGGTGGATGAGAGAAGAGCAATGGATGTCATCTACCTGGAATTGTATAAAGCATTTGACAATGTCCCTCATGACATCCTTGTCTCTAAATTGGAGACACAGATTTGACAGATGGACCACTTGGTGGATAAGGAATTGGCCGGATGGTCGCCTCAAAGAGTTGTGGTCAACGGCTCGATGTCCAAGTGGAAAGCAGTGATGAGTGGTGTTCCTTAGGGGTTGGTATTGGGACTGGCACTGTTCAACAAACATCTTTGTCGGCAACATGGACTGTGGGATTGAGCGCACCTCAGCAAGTTTGCTGACAACACCAAGCTGTGTGGTGCAGTCAACACATTGGAGGGAAGGGATGCCATCCAGAGGGACCTTGACAGGCTCGAGAGGTGGGCCTGTGTGAACCTCATGAAGTTCAACAAGGCCAAGTGCAAGGTCCTGCACAAATACAGGGTGGGTGATGAGTGGATTAAAAGCAGCCCTGTGGAGAAGGAGTTGGGGGTGCTGGTTGACGAGAAGATCAACATGACCCAGCAATGTGCGCTTGCAGCCCAGAAAGCCAACTGTATCCTGGGCTGCATCAAAAGAAGCGTGACCAGCAAGTCAAGGGACGTGATTCTACCCCTCTACTCTGCTCTTGTGAGACCCTACCTGGAGTACTGCGTTCAGCTCTGGGGCCCTCAACATAAGAAGGACATGGAATTGTTGGAGCAAGTCCAGAGGAGGGCCATGAAGATGATCAGAGGGCTGGAGCACCTCCCCTATAAAGACAGGCTGAAAGAGTTGGGGCTGTTTAGCCTGGAGAAGAGAAGGCTCCAGGGAGACCTTATAGCAGCATTCCAGTACCTAAAGGGGGCCTACAGGAAAGGTAGAGGGGGACTTTTTACAAGGGCATGTAGTGATAGGACAAGGGGTAATGGCTTTACACTGAGAGAGGGATGATTTAGATGAGATGTAAGGAAGAAGTTCTTCCCTGTGAGGGTGGTGAGGCACTAGAACAGGTTGCCCAGAGAGGCTGTGGATGCCCCATCCTTGAAAGTGTTCAAGGCCAGGTTGGATGGGGCTTTGGGCAATCTGGTCTAGTGGAAGGTGTCCCTGCCTTTTCTAAGCATGACTTGCAAATTAGTGTGCAAAACCAACTAATAGTAGCCTTACTGCCTACATTACTTTAGCTTTTAAAAGAAAGCTTATATTATTATTTACAGCTTTTAAAAGAAAACTATGCTTTAAATATTCACCTAATTAATTATTAAAGAACACAGTGGGATTAAAACCCATTAGAATAGACCAAATAAACTGATGAATACATGCAGGCAAATTTTCAGTCCTTTTGGAACTGCTTGAAACTGTAGCAACACATACTATGCATCTATGCCAAGCGAAGTTCTGAGCCTAATGACTCTCTGGGTCACGCATGGCCAGCCTGATCTCTGCTTCTACAGTACAAATCTAAAGATAATGAATTATCACTAATAGCAAACAGCTGTCAGGTTCCCTTTGAGCCCACTCATTCCCTTTCATACCAGAGAAATTCAGTGTGGAGAGTGCACCACCTCTGCCCTTTGGATGGTGTCCCCGGGCCCTCCACCACTCGGTTCCTTCTGATCTGCTCTGCCAACCAGTTCCCGCTGCCGTTGCGCATGACAAACTTGTCAAGAAACACCAGCTGGCTCTCTGGCCCATAGAACCAGTTATAGTTGGAATCTGCGATGGCCACAGTTCTCTGAAACCCTTGGGAAAAAGTCAAAAGGAATGTGAGAAAGAACAAATAAATGTACAAAGATGCGTTTGTAGAGCATGAAGGTGAAGCCAAGCAGTACAAACAGAAACAAACAGAAACAGCCCTTTCAGATGTTTATAGACCCACTTGTAAATGAGCCATAAACAGGTTACACAGCAGCTGTTTCCTTCTGCTGTAGGTAGCTTGAATACTCACCTTTCTTCTTTGGCTATGGGCTACAGACAGTCAAAGTACTACAAAAAATGTAAGAAGCAATGTCCCATACACTTCCTCTCCTCGCTCAAATCTGGCAAAGGTAACTTTCTTTTCACAGCTTTCACTTTCCCTATGTCAATCCAAACTCTCTAAAGCAAGAAAACAGAGGTTCCCACAAGGAAAAGAAAAAGTCAGCTTCACCCTGAAACAGCTAGCATGAGTTCACTTTGCTCTTAGGAACCTCTCCCTGGTAGATGCCCGAGGTCTCACATGGAGTCAGTGCGATTCCTTACATGCCTACGCTGGCAAGCCAAAGCTGCGCTCAGCCCCCCTTACATACATGGCTAGATCTGGCGTTCTTATAGCCAATAAAGTTATCGCTGTCTTTTCAACCATGAATTTGAACAATATAAGTTCGTAATGAAGTGTCCCTGCAAATAAGCAACAGAAATCCATCACTGAAAACTTGCAAGGCTGCCTGAAATGTAATCTCTTCTGAAAGCTAGAAGGGGTCAGCAATATTTATTAACTTATAACTGGTTTTGTGTTTGTACATCTCCATCTTTCAGTCACAACTAGGACTTCAAATCAGAGATGCTAAAACACACTGTGAGAGACCAGAGATTCTGCAAAAGACTCGGCAAAAGAAAAGAAATACTAAAAAGTCTGCAAAATTAATCCATTAGTGATGTCAGATATTTCTGTTTAATGCCCACATTGAAAAAAAAAAAAAGGTTCATATACCCCTGCACAGAGAAACCTATCATTTGAGTCAATTACATTTTCCATATGAAAAATATTTTAATAAAAATGGTATAAAAATCTATTTCAATGTTTTGTGGAAAACTAGCGATCATGTAAAACTTACCTATACTTTGTTGTTACTTTTACCCTGGCTTTATCATTTTCTATTCCTTTCACCTAGTATTTTAGTGTCATGATTTTTGGCAAAGGAAAAAATCAATAAGAATCTCGAAGAATATTATTTTTCGAATGGAAAACGCTAGAAACAAGTCTGTTTCAAACTCTGAAAACCAGGAATCAAATTCTGAACCATTGCTTTTTCTGCCAAGTGATGTTCCTATCTGGAACTGGTTTTAAAAGCCAGAGTTTAATAAATAATGATCTTTAATAAGCAGTGATAAACAAGGATGTCACTGTTTTGATGGATGATGAAGGTAAAATCCAAGGAAAAGGTTATTTAAAAAAACCCCAAGTCCGATGTTATTTAAAAATGGCCTACTTCAAGTATGAAATTTACTGCTGCTTCAAGAATTAGAAGATTCATCTTCATTCACTCAGAAGACCTACCTGGCAGGACAGTCCTGTACATAAATGCAAAGTGCTGCTTGAGCCAGGGGTGGCTGAAGTGATTGATATCGAAGTGCCTTTGGACAAGAAACATGTACTGAAACAGCGACCTGGTCGTGTAGCTGCCATAGGCCACCCCTTCGTAGAGGGAGCCGTCTGTGACCTCCTGCAGCAGGACTACTGACTTCTCCATGATTGCCAACACTTGCTTGGTCCACAAGTAAGCTTCCTGAAGGTAGCCTGAAAGAAAAAGGTGTTGGCAAATCTGATTACACCACCATAGATCATGGATTATGTCATCTCTACTCCCACAGGGGGATCCTCTACAGCAAGGAATCTGCAATCCAGAGCTCTAAAATACAACCCAGCGCTGCAGCATCCCTGTAGTTCTAGGGTGAAAAATAAACCACTGTATTTAAACACAGAAAAGCAAGGTCACATGAGCAGGGAAAATCTTTCAAACACCTTTTGCTAATAATGTGGGATTATGCTTTCCATCTTAAAAGGAAAATTTCCTTAATGCATTCAGGACATGCAAAAAGGGAAGAGCCACACCAAGACTATTTATTGTATTTCAAATTAAAGCCTTAGGAAAACAGGCTGACGGTCCCCACTAGAGGGCTCCAATAATGCAAATATTCTAATCGGTCATTTTTCACTGGCAGGATCACCAGCGCGGTAAAGAGATCCTCAGAGTTTAAAAATACAAAGAAGCTTACATTTGAGCTGCAGTTAACTGATATGCCACTAATACATGCTCTATTTTAAGACACGCTCCGTTCTACTTATTTTTTCGTTTTATTGTATAATCTAAAGAGCTATCCAAATAGAAGTTATTTTGGAAAAGTTTTGCAAGATTAATTCCAAAGGCAGATTCCTCAGTTCCAGAATAAAATTAATCTTCCAACCAGGTTAAGTTGCAGCCTCCACGTATACAAGCCCTAAACAGTTACATTTCTTCTGAAAGTCTTCTCTGACTTTCAGAGACCTTACTATTTTGGTCTGCTCTACACAAATCAAGAGCTGGAAAGAGGTTGCGAGAAGACCTTGTCAGGGCTTGTCTGCCTTCACTGAGGAACAAGCACACACACGAGAGCCTCAGCACTGCATTTACATATTGCAGAAGTCAGCACGTGGATCCCAGCAGAGGAATCCACTTATTTTCTTTTGGATTCACTGGCAAGAGAGGTAGGATTAAACAGAGACCAACCGCCTTGCACTTCTATTTGACAGCTTCGTGTCTACCAAACTCAAAGTGTCTGGACACAGATTTAACCTGACTTATTTCCACCATAGAGCAGAACTCAGCTGGCATATGTTACACCCCATTACATGGTGAAGCGGTGCCTGCTGAATGAAACGCAGATGCCAGGCTAAGGCAGTATGAGCTACATCCAAACCCACTACTAAGACTGTTTCATTTTATTGCCACAATTACAGTATTTATGCTCAGCAGAGTGATGAGCAATTCAGACATCCTACTAGTCAAGGCTGCCAAATCCTGCTCAGTTATCAGATAAAAAATTGCAATGTCTAAGTTAAACAGACAACCTGAATCTAACATGGTATTTTTATCTGCTGGCTGAAAAGTTAACTACGATGGGGAAGGCCTGAGCAACAGGGGCAGGTGGCACTACTTACTTCCACTTACTTTACTCACAGCTATCTTGACACTATTTCATTACTCTGATGGAGTTAGCAGCACAGCGGTCTGTCCGAATAAAATCCCAAATGCTCCCACCCTTGTTTTCCCTCGTGACATCACAGCCACAATAGCTAGCTTTTGACTACTGCACTAGTGAGAATGGTATTTTCCATGGTTCAGCACAGTGCATTTACCATTGTAATGCATGTGTGTTCTGTTTATTTAGCGTATATCTATGCTATAACCCTATACCTGTAGTATATTAAAAAAATGATAATATATTAGAACGAAAAAAGTAAGACACGCAACACCTTCTCAGGCTACACAACAAACCAGAACAAATCTCACCTAAAATTAGCAATATCTATAACAAGGTAGGCCTTACTGAAGTTTCTTTTTTGAGTATCTGAGTGTTTACTTTAACTACAAAGAATTCAATACATGTGTGTGCCTAGAATTCATTTCAATTAGTTTCATTTTTCAGTCCTATGGCAATGTTTACATGTTTTTAAGCTGGCTATTTAGCCTCTGCATGCTTCAATAGCTGGATTGTGCTTAAAATTATTAGTTGGAATTTAAACCTTTTGGGAGAAATCTCTACACTAGGATACATTATTTGCAGTTGCTATGCATCTGATACTATTCTTCCTGTATGTTTGCTCCCTTTCTCCCTTCCTTTTTTTTTTGTCCTTCAGAAAAAGTCTTTCATCTTGGAACGACAATTTTTTAAAAAAACTTTTTTTTTTTTTAATTTTAGACCAGCAGAAAAACTTCATTTAAAATGTCATTTTTTAAGAATAAAGTTGCTCTATATTGAAAACAACTGAATTTTCATTTAGAAATATACAGTCTGTTTTGATCTACTTTTGTTTGAAATATCATCACTATTTTCAAATTGCTCAAGTGTTGCTGAATTTGCTTCTCCCCTGCCTCCCAAAAACCCCACCAACCTTTGGTGAAAGAAATATTGCCCAACTTTATTTGTGATGTTACCATTGTTTGGCACAAAGCATACTTATGGTCTATACTCTAATGAAAAGCAGAGTCATCTTGCAAACTGCCAGCTTTCTGCAACAATGGAGGCTTGGGGAAGGATGGAATTATGAGGAATTTAGCAAAACCCACTGAATAAACATGATCTGAGTCTTCAATTTGTGGAAGGCAAGATAGGAGGAAAGGGAATAACTTCCACACATACTCTTGCTGCTTTTCAGCGTATGCACATCAGTGAATGTGCTTGTTGAGACAAACACTTCACAAAAAGATGATTCCCCCAAACAGAGTTAGGTGCCACAGTTTTTTGTCACACTTCTTTGGGCATCTAAAAGCTCCAACGATGGGCAGATGTGCCTTTGCTTGGCAGGGCTGTACAGCTTGGCAATGCCATCAGCATCCAAAAACTAGATTTTCTTTGACTTGCAGCAAGTAAGTAATTCCATTGGGCATCATGTTTTCAAAATACTCCTAGTACATACTAAATAATCACTTGATAAAATACTGACGCATTCTTATAAAAGCAGGAGCTGGCTCCATGACTTCCACCTCTCAGCCGAAGTACCACTGGGGTTTAAAGTCAGGATTTCTAATCTGCTCTCTCCCTCTGACTCCATGACTTGCATTCTCGTTTACGCTGTGTATCACTTAGACAGGAGGAGAGGGATAGTCCCCAGGCAGAGCAGCCAAAAGCAAGCGCTGAGGCCATCCACCTGGGAACTGGGAAGGACGGGTTTAAGTCCCCAAAGCAAAGAAGGAGATGACACCTGGCACAGACACCTCTTGGATGAAGGTTTTGGGGTGCAAGTGCTTAGTTCAGAGGGAAAAAGGTAAAGCCCTGCTCATCTCCATAGAAAAGGATGTTGGAAAGAAAGGTCCTGAGCTGTGGCCATTGGGTGGATAAAGTTATACCTTTGCAGCTCTCTCAGGGAGACAGGACAGAAGTCTTGGATGAAATTCCAGGTTATCCTCTTATCTAGCTCCCAGCTCAGAGTGTGGGGTGTTTCTGACTGCTGACCTTCTCAGTGCGTTGTGTAAGGAGAGCAAGGACATCGCTCTTTACTGATCATCTACCCTGAAAGACCCTGTCTGTAAATCTGGACTGGACAGACTATACACAAGGCGATTTTTGATTCTTACAAACAGTGAGGTAAGAATTTCAGAATCACTTAGATAACTGAATTTATATACACAGGTATATATGCATATATATTATACCTTGTACATCTGCCCAGACTTTTGTTCTATTCAGCAAATCAAATTTTTCTAAGCAGCAAAGAGCAAACCCAACACTGCTGTACTCTCAGAAGCATTTTTATCAGTTCCTGAACTTTGCTGCATAAATGGCTGATTGAGTTGATACACTTCAGAAAAACGCTCCTGTGTTTCAGCACATACCTTGATTCATCAGAACCAGGCTTCCAGCCAGCAGGGCCACACAGTTGGTAGGCTGGTGGTTGTGGAGGTACTGGAAGCCCCATCCACGTCTGTATGATGTTTCGTACATATATCCCGAGGCATTGGCAATTACCTCAAGAAATCTCTCTTGTTGAGTCTTGCTAAGATAGCTGTACAAGAAGTCATACGCGGTGGCAAAACCAACTAAGGAGTGAGCAAGAGGGACCTCATCCCACGGAGCATCCTTCACTAGCCTGTCAATAAAGAAAGGTGCCAATTAATTGAGTTTCTCCATTACCATACTGTGAGGCGTGTATGACAAAGTCTCTGAAGTTAGGCAATGCCATGTTGAATTTTAACACAGTAGTAAGCTACTTACCAAGTCTCTAAGACCATTTTTTTCTTTCCTAAGTACAGATGTTAACCTTCAAAGTTCATTAATTTTCTTAGAGAGATTAAGTTGTTAAATATTAAACCAGTGCTTGCAATATTCTGGGTTTTGCTAGGAGAAACAGATATGCAGAATATTGGTTGTACAGAAACAGAATCTATTTATCTGAAGCAATATTCACATCATTTTTGTGAGAAAGTAATATCCCATAGTTTATACTCCTCCAAAAATCTGTAACAACCCTTGTCTTTTCCAAAGGAGCCAAATGTTGATAAACTCCTGATTGGTGGCTATGGGACTGAAGTTGTCTTTAAAGCAAGTATAATAAAATAACTCACTGTGCTCTTTCTTCATTTCCCAAATGCATTCAAGGGTTGAAGTAGAGATGATGAAATTTACTTTCGTGACTACAGTTCAAATTAACATACTTATTAGCATTAAACCCCCCAGTGTTTAACATAAAACAGAGGTAAAATTATGCCACTACTCAAAATCATTTTCTAGGAACTACCTGCTTGTATCCAATAATTACATTGAACTTAGCAAAATAGTAAATTTGTATCAAGAAAATTCATAATAGAGGTGGAGGTTGTGTAGAACAAATATTTCTCTTAAATCAAGCACACATTGTGTAGCAAAGACTTTAGTTTTGCGGTGCTGACAGTACTTTCAGGCCACAGTTCTTCTACAGAAAAGGAAATGTGAAGGAATACATACTGTGGTTGTTCTCTTTTTTCACTATCTGCACTATCTGTAGGCTTTTTGATTAACGGAATTTCCAACAGTTTTAAGTGTTCGCCTTCTCTCAGCTTCAATCCCATCTGCTGAGAGAAGTTATACATTCATTTTTCCTTTTTTTAAAATGAAATCTTTATCTCACAGATTTAAAATAAATACATGAATGCATTCAGCACTTAGCAGCAGGATTTGACCTTTTTTTAAAAGCCAGAGTTTTCATTGGACTAGATTATTTTGTTTGCACAATTTTGTTTCTTGGTTAACAGACAGGCATTGACAGAAAATGGTTGTGAACAATACGAAGACAGCCAGCTCTAAGTGTGGTAACAAATAACTGTCAAAGCATCAGGGAAAAAAGTTCTAGAAATTTACTACTCATCTTCTCCACATCCTCATGCTATTCTCTGTGGTCAATGTCAGGAACATTTCTCTGTCTTTTTTTCCTGGTTCAAACTCTAAATATATCAGTGAAGACTTCCAGCCAGGTATAGTAAAATTTCTTACTTATGTTTTCACTTAATTATTGTGCAAAAAATTATTGACCTGTATGCCAAAACATTTACATGCTTTTCCTTGACGCTTTTTCTTTCTGTATTTCCAGATAAACTGGAAGAAAACGTAACTGAACTGGGCAAGAAACTCTTCTGACTCTCCAGATTTATTTATACTGTGTCACTGAGGCACAAAAATTGAAAATCCGAGTTAACTGCTTATTTGTCAATCTCAATTAATTCTCTGCATCTCTATTTCTACTTTTTTATCTTTCCTTATCATTGAAAAAGCTCTTAAAATGTTGTTAGTCCTAGACGTAAAAGTAAAGTTGCATTCTTTGCTGCTTACTTTCAACACTCTGGCACCATGATTGCTGTCAGAAATCCTTTGACATGTGAATATACCTTTGACCAACTATATCATGAATCCTAATTTCCAAAGTATTTTTAGTTTTGCTTTTCACTAAACATCTGCACATTCAGAAATCACAGTTCAAATGGGTAGAGGAAATATCACTTTAAAGGCCTCTGCCTGGAACAATTACAAAGTGATTGAGGCTAAGCTATACGTCAGGGGGGAAGAAAAGAACAATGAAAGATTTTGAGTTAACTTAAAAGTTTAATTCAAAGTTCAGTATCCTTATAACAACATACAAATTGCTAATTAGAATGTGCTTAAAGCTATTTAATGATCTTTACCTAACTAAATCTTAAATGGGATTTGACAGTGGAACTGATTTATTGTAACTTTCATTGTTAAGATGTATGCTAACTTTATGTTTGGTTTCGAATGCAATACTGCATCAAATTCTATAGTATAAGAGTGTATATTAGTCTCTCTGGCACCACTTCTGATAAGACAGAAAGCACACTTCTACATGGGAAGTGCTAAATTGATCAGTTATAACTACATTTAGGTTGTTGATTTCTTCAGAAAAAAACTCCAAATGCTTCAGTGTAAAAAACCTTATTTTAGGCAACCTAAGCCTACATACTGGCATAGTTACCCACCTCAGGTTAGACAAAGTAATTTTGCCATAATTTCCCTCAAAATTACAATTCTGTATAATAAGTCTTGTGTAGAATTTAACAAAGATGCATATAAGTAATAGAGAAAATTAAAGATGGATGATTTAAAGACCCTTATTTCTAAACATACAAAACCACAGTCAACATCTGTTCTTAAAATGAAGCTCTCCTGAAGCAATAACTCTTTAGCTGATATAAATCAGTGCACCTCCATTAACTGAATTTCAATGGAACCAAGCAATGTACACCAAACAATGTGGAACATGATTCACAAGAAGAATGGTCAAGTAGCAAGCATTAAATGCTTTTTGTATCTAAATTACGCTCTCATTTTTCAAATGGATCTCCAGTGTCAGATTTGGTAAACAGGCGGGCTGATAAGAGTGTACTTACCACCTTCACTAAATGTGGTTCCGTGCTCTAAATAAGTATACCAATTGTATACAATTTTGGATGGGAAGTAAAAACCAGTATCAACAGCAACAAAAACAACAAGAAAAACTGTGGTAAAATTACTACATTGTCTCCATTTCTTGGCAACATTCCTAATGCTACTAATGTCTCTTCTCTCAGAAGAAATGGTTTTCTGTATTTTTCCCTCATTTCTCTCTACTAATAACTACTTCCTCACTGAAACCAGAAGTATTAGCATTTCTCTAAGAAATATAAGCCAAGAGGGGAAACCCACTGTCTGCCCAGTTCAAGCCAGGGTTTAAATCAAACTTTCCTGCTTAAGTGAGTTCCCTGATCACAGCCTGTGGGATGTTTAGAACTGCCTTTCCTTTACTTCATATCCAGACAAATAGAAGTAAATTGGAAAATAACACTCTCTAACTTGAGAAATAGAATACCCTTCCAGGCGGTGTAAGGTCTGATTTCTAGCCTCTATGTCAATAAGTAATATGGCATCACTGCATGCAAAATGAAGCATTAAGCACATCCTGACACATATATTACACAAGTAATCCACATCCTTAAGTTTAACGCTCCAAACTTTCCCATGACAAACTACTTACAGCAGAATACCTCTCAGAGGTTGAGGGCAGATTAAGCTAATGACAGAAGGAAGCATGCCAGCACTCCCTCCTCAGTACTGCACCTCTCATTCTCACTAGGTGGATGCAAAGGAAATGAGTCAAGGCTCTTTTCTAAAGGCTTACAGGTGAAAATTAATTCAAGGACAGCCCTCTAGTGCCTTTTGATGCAATCTGTCTTAGACATGGTAGCTAGCTAAGGGCATGGTTGAGTTTAATGCACATTAAATGTCAAGTGTGGATGCAAATCTGGCATGTAATGGGGCCAACTGACCTCTTGATCCTTCAGTCGATTGCATCATTGTACAGTCTTCCCAATGCCAATGGCAATGTCCTGGCACTCCGCTGACCCTTGCTATTGTTCTGACCCACTTCTGGGGGAAGGAGATACAGCTTTAAACTTCCCATCAGGCAAAGGAGAGAAATACTCTTCTGTGGCCAGAGGGAGTATACATACCAAGAGGGAGTATACCTACCAAGGGGAATGAGACCACCAACACGTATTTTATAAACTAGACTCAATTTTCAGTATTTTTCTTACAAAGCCTCCAAACCAAAATATTTTCTTGTGCTCAAATTGAATATTTTCTTCACTAATGGAACAATATCTTCCAATTTTTATTTTGGAAAGAAAAAAGAAAAATCCTTGAAAAAACCTGTTTCATCCAAAACAACCTCTCAGCTTTCACCCTTGCCACATTTTTCTGGTTGGCTGCCAAAACAAAAACTCTATTATCTGCACAATCTATGTGCTTGGTCAGTTGCAACAACAAAAATGTTAAGAATAAAAAACATCCTTGAAAAACTGATGATTTATATTTCCAGTGTCTAAGGTAAAACATGACAAGTTTGTCCCTATCTCTTTACCAGTTGTATTTCAGCAGCAGCCACTCTGACATGCTCGTGTTCATTGCAGCTCAGTTCACAGGGAGACAGGCAAAGGAGTGGTTAAATGTAAAACGGCTACATTCATATCAATATGGAAAAAAAGGCAACATATAGACAATATTTTTCAGAAGTTTTAAGAGCTTACTATAAAAGTAGAGTTGCACTGCTTGGGTGCTGAGAAGGCAACTAAAACTTTACTCCTTTGGAAACCTTCATCTACTTTCGATCCTCCTTCTCTCTGTTTCCCCATAGGTCTATAATCATCATTCTGCTGTTTCTAAAGCTTCTTTCAGGTCCTCTTCTCTCATTTTTGGCTTTGATCACAAGAGAGTCCTTTTCACACTGGGCTCACTCTTAGTATCAATCACAATCCTTCTGTGTTGACATATTAATAAACAAGAACTGAGTCTGTTTTCGTAGTTCCCAGTGCCATACTAAGCAGACACAGAAATTTACTTATGTTATTATTTCAACAGATTACCTCCAGCTCTTGTTGTAGTAAATTTTTATACCAGGCATGCCACAAATTGAGCTCCCTGTAGCTACCACAGAACTTCAGCACCAATTTATCTCCTAGAGAACCTATCAATTAAAAAAGAAGGTATAAAAGAAACTCTTCAAAATCCAGCTAGCCATTTAATTTCACAGTCATGCACAATTTCTATTTTTAAATGCTACATATGAAAAAGAGAAAAACAGCATGAGGGTTTGACATTTCACTTACTAACATAATATATATTCCAGATACCAAATTCATCCTGCTACCCTTCCTTTTCTTTTTCTTTCTGCCTGTAGAAGACTATCTCAGCATCCCCCAAGCTTCTTTTATACTAACTTCTGTGCCACAGTCTTATAAAACGCTCCCATGTTTTCTTTGAATGTGACTGCTGGTTGATTATTGGGAGTCAAACAGATGGTCTAAATTTGTGGTGTCAGCACAGAGACTTGCTTTATTTCAACTCGGCACATGTGAATTTATTTTAGTTATACATTTATCTACACATTTAATTATTTATATTTATGTATTTTTACTTTATAAACCATATTGTTCAACACCGAGCACTATCTGGATACTAACAGCAACAGTCCTACAGCATGCTCTAATACTTTTAATAAACAGAGACTAACAGAAGGCTGTAGGTTTGCTGGTTAATATGAAATAGCAGGAAGGTCACAGATTTGTTATGCTGAAGCCTCCCGTTAGCTTCTCCTTACTCACTGCTATTTCCTTGGAATGTTCACACGTGCTTGACAGCAATTATCTCCCCGATGAAACCCACAGAGCCAGGCTTACTGTCAAATCCCACACCTTACTGCACATTGGTAACATACTTGTCTTTAAAAACAGTGCATCGACTATGTGCCAAAAAAAAAAAAAAAAAAAGGTAGCACAGAAATCTCATCTGGCAACTGCAAATGGGGAAGCCTCTGCTGTAAGGGCACAGAATTTGTGAACTTCTAAAGCATTTTTTTATAAGGCGGGCTTACTAAAGAAGAGGGTTTTTCACTGCTTTGTCCAAAACACAGAATCTGACTGGACTCTTATTTCTGCATGATGTGTGACTCCGATTACATCACTCCGCTCAGTGCGGGAACAGGCCAAGGCGGCATATGGAAAGAATCACGAGTACAGATCTCCTTGGCCAAAAACGCGCTTCTGGTGGGGAGTGCTCTAGGGGCCAGTCAGAGATAAAATGCCAGAAAACGCATCTTTATCCTCTTTCTCTGTAAAATAAGATAATATGACTTAAATATAAGGACAAACTTTCCGTAAGATTCTAGGCAGCATCTACATATCAAATCCCAGGAAAACCAAGTGAGTTATTTAACACCAGCTTTTAATTTTTACAGGCAAACCCATTAAAGTTCATCTATTTTTATTGAAATGTTAATGCACTACATTTCCCTGCTCTTGCTAGTCTCCAAAACATTGTCCGTTCCCATATAATTTTGGGTGATTGTTATAGTTAGCTATTAGCCATTGCCCCTTTGTTTATTTTAAAATGTAAACCTACTCCAGGATGTAGCAATTACGGATGCTCTGTTACGAGCAGCATGCTTATCAACATTGGTTGTTATGACAAACGGCTCAAGCTCCGTCAGCCTACATGAACAGGAACTCAATTAAGGGGGTACTTTATTATGTGATATAAAATTACTATTGTAATAGATGAGAAAAGAGAAAAGTGCTTACTTACAGCCCCTTCCACGCTTGTATCAATTACCAGTAGATTTTCTCATAATTGTATCCCGAGATATTGAACCATACTTGGACTATTGAGGATTCTTGCTAATGTAAACATGAAATTTAAAATGTCAGTCTCCTTAATCTCCTGTCATTCTGGGACAAATAACCAGTGACATTTTAAACCATATTTATTTTACCCAACTACTGCACACACTACCAAAATACACTGTTTTCTGGTAAGGCTTGAATTTTATTTAATATTGCCACAAAAATTAGAGGAAACTCATCCAACTGGAATTTTTTTTTTTTAATTCTAGAGCTATTTTAGAGTCAGTGCCATGTCAGAAGAAGTCAAAAGAAACCCAGATTATACTATTGAAAGAATCGAGCTGCCAACAAGGAATCTATATGACCGCCAGTTTTAACTTTCCAACATGTGTTGATGAATCTGTCAGTGACAAAAAGATGTTTTTCAGGCAATTCACATGGCAGTCTAGGCACCTACATTATAGAGCAAGTCTAAGGAGAGAAAAGTTCTTCTGATTTACTTATCTTACTGATACCTCTCTGGACAAGCCCTCTTTACTGACAACATACGGAGTTTTTGCAGATGAGTCTCCTAACATTCAAGGCTTAAAACTTGGGCAACATCAAAACTGCTCCTTCTTTCCACCCTCGTGATCAGAACACGTGTGTCCTCAAATTATTTAATAAGGAAAACATTCATAATATATCACCCAGAATGATATTTTCCCCAAAGTCTGAGGAAAACTAAACAGCCCTAAGTAGACTGCACAGCTTTTTTTTTTTTTTTAATTCCATTATTGTGACATTGCCAGAACAGCTCACGTACCGTCTTACAGTGTTTTAGATGCCAAAACATCTAAATGCTTACTAGTAGTGCTCAGGTCACAACTTTCTGATTTGCCATGTTTGTTCTCCTGGTCTTACTCTAAGTGGAGAATTGTGTGCAGTAACATGTTTTCTGGTACTTTTTAGTTAAGTTTCTTAGAAAAAACAGTTTTATGTAATCTGCCTGTCTGCTCCTTCAGCTTCTGAACCTGCTGACCTATTTGAGAAAAGCCAGACAGAGTAGTCCATGCCTCAGAGATCTTACATTCCTACAGTTTCCTGAAAACCACTGTTGGACAAGGGAGAGGGATCTATATTACTGCCATCACTGATGGTACTATAGTGTGAATTCTATGTTGACAGCATTCAGCCTGTCTTCAGGGGAAATGCAAAGACGGAAACCAGATCCATGTTTCTGTCACAGCATTTGTAAAGCTGGCCAGTTGGTCGTTATACAAAGGGCAGCTTACCCCATCCCTGTTGCCTATGTTTCTGATTTCCTCCTCCTGTACTTCCCCTACTAAGTGCATTACACCTGCTTCTTTTGCAAAGCGGAGAACCTTGACTAAACCTTGATGTTTGCTGAATGACGTATCTACATCAGAAGGGAAAGATGGGAAAAGCATGGCTTCTCTTTCATCGAGGTAACACAAGATACTTGCTTGAGAAAAACAGTAGTTTGGGGGAGGTAAATATCATCAAAGTCAAGTGGAAATAGGATATCTGCTCACTTCTGGTGGGTATCTGGTCAGCTGGGACAAAGGAGAGCATTATGGCAAGGGACAGAGGAATCACAATTAATCTAGGGCAGGAATTGCAGGACATGAGGAACTGAAATGAGGTTACTGAGACAGTGAATGAGATATAGGAAAGTGAGAAGGAAGACACAATTAAGTTCCACTACTCAAAATATTGCTTGCTCCTCTTTCTTATTCCATTAAAACAGATGGCCATGTAACTATATGTTCACACTACCCAAATCAAGTTAAGAAAGAGTGCGAACAACGAAACTAGGGAGGAAGGTGTTGACTTTGGAGCAGTCCGTAGGTCCTGCTGGAGATAGTTACATGTCCTTGGATGTCCTCTCTTCTGTGACATGTAAGCAACTTAAGCCCAGTGTGTCCCTTCTCTCTCCTACCACTTCTTTTGTTCTAGTTCTGTATTTCTGTGGCATTCACCACTTCAATACTTGGTATAGGGGAACCCCAACACTGTAATGACTTTTAAATCATGCCCACCAGGAGAAAATGGATCCCAAGTTATGCTAGCCCAAATCCAGCATAATTGCAATGACGGTCCACGGATGGATACCATTTATAGGACACTGCTAGCTGGTCTCAATGCAAAGAAGGTAAGGAACAGTGGTAGTCTGAGCAATGAATACTGCTTGAACAGCTAATGGTTCTTCCTGTGCTGACTTGAAACCTGACACAGACTTCTGCTGAGCTGCTTCCACCACGGAGCTGTAGGACAGCAGCTGCGGCAGAGGGAGCAGTGCCCCATCGCAGCTCCAGCTCGCTGCCCTGGCCAGAAGCCACCGTCCTGGCAAAGCCTGTGTTTCCATCCTCCGACCTCCTCTCAGTGGCAGCAACCCTGGGCCACAGTCTGGAAGGTGTATTGAGTGGCACCTGGTGAAGGGGGTAGGGGTCTGCTAGTAGGTACGAAAAAGGAAGATGAGGAGAAGGAGAGAGACCTGGGGGTCCCAGTTGCTGGACTCGCTCGTACAGTGAAAACATCAACTTCTGTCCCCACAGAAAGAGCATGGCACAGCAAGGACAGAGTCACTTGTGGATGACAACTCACATCCAGGTGAGGTTAATCCAGGAGGTGGTCGTCAAAATGCCAGTTACTCAGGCAGTTCCAGCAAAGTAATCAGATGGACAACAATCTTTATCATGTCCTAGTATGTCTTAAGAGGAGGCCCAAGAACCGTACAGCCAAGTGGAACTGCAAGTCTGAACTGAAGCTCAAACAGATGTTAGAGCAGACTGCAGAAATTCAAGAGTGTCATTTTTACCTATACCTAATTATACCTTTTTCTGAATTCTTCCTAAGGAAGAATTACCTAAAAGATATGTACAAGTCTGGAAAAAAAGAGATTAAAAATAACACTTTTAGCACTTCTTCACACAAATCAGATGGGAAACCCTGCCTTCTGATTGGGAGTGGGTTTGGATTTTTTTTTTTTTTTTTTTTTAACTTTACAGCAATTAGGATGGTAGACAAAGGGTCATGCTCCTTCTTTCAGAATTAATTTGCAACAGGGTAAGTCCAGTGAAGGTGAGAATCTGCGTGTCACTGCTGGTCCAGATGAGGGTAAATGCATTCAGCAAGTTAGTCACTGTTACAGTGAATATTAGAACGACTGAAATAATTTAAGCAATTTACTCATCCACTCACTCCTCCAACTGCAAGCTGTTTATACAGTAAGAACAACTTAAAAAAAAAAAAGACAAAAATCTACCAACTAGGCTGAGCCGCCATCCTCTCCATGTAATCCTTGGCCATGTTGATAGCCTCGATGTTTTCAGGGTAGAGCACACAGAACATCGCCAGGGCCCCAAGGTTGTTGCCGTAAATCTCATTCCACCGAGCGCTGAACTCCTTCGGGTCCCAGGGAGGAAGGTACTCCAGGGGATTCGACAGCATCGTTTGCACCGCCTCGATCAGACGAGCTGCAATGTGCTGGTGCGTGGTGGTGGCCTGGAGTCGCAGAACCTCCACGTCCCCTTTGGAGAAGTAGAGCATGGGGTAGCTGTCATAGTTGGCGTTGACAAAAGGAACCATCGCGTCTGGGTCCTCCCTGGCGCCGCAGGCAAAGGCGAAGCAAACCGCGTGTATGAAAAACACACTTGGGGCTCCCCGTGTGTGAGTCCTCATTGTGGCATCAGATCTCCAAGTCTCACTGGCAGCCAAACCATCTTTGAAATATCCTATGGCAGATGGACGTGAAAGAGAGAGAGAAAATGAATCCGTGAGACACTAAAATTCAGGATGCTCTCTAGGAAATACGACTCCATCTAGACTTAATGAACCCCACGTATCGTCCAGGTGGCTTTCAAATCATTTCTATATGAATACTTCAGACAAAATACCTGCTGAGCAATTCATCCTAAGGAAAAAACTGTACACTTTGAAGAGACACCCTCCCTCCCACGTCTTCCCTCTAGTAGCTGATACGAGGCGAAGGAACACACTGCCAGCTCTTGCACTTGAGATTTCATATAATTGCAGTGGTGCCTAATATGAGGCAGTGCTGACTGTACTGGCAAGCGGAGGAGGGCGGGAGGGGAGGAGGATGGGGGAGAGCCGGGGAGCTTGTGCTGGCGGCAGCCAAGCCTGCGTGCTGCCTTGGCTGATATTAGCAGCTGGAGAGGGAAGGATGAAGAATGCTGGAGGTTTGCGCCGGGGTCATTTTATACTGCGCTTGAGGCCTCCGGTTCTGACACGTCCTCATTTTCAAAAAAAAAAGAAAAAAAGAAAAAAAGAAGTCAGAAAGAAAAAAGAGAAAGCGGCAGAGCCTTAGAAAAACAGCTGAAATACCTTGCCTTTGGGGCATTTAGGGTTTTTGCTTTTATTATTATTATTATTATTATTAGGGGCTCTCCATTTTGCATGTGGAGATTTACTGCCAGCTACCAAGAAGGCTGAACATTGAATTAAAGCGCGTATTTTCCTACGTACATGACTTCTTAAAATGTGCTCAAATGGCAAATCTATGCAGAGGTTAAATGCAAGTATTTAAACATAGTAAGTTACTTCATAAAAATCACCAACTATCTAGTCTCAGATAAAACATGGCCAGGATCCCCCTGAGGAAAGCCGGCAAATTCCTAGAATTCTTCTGAGGGGAAAGGTTACAGAAAGCAGACCCAAGAGAGACAGTTTTATGTAAATAATGAACAGTAGTTTTCAATTATTAAAAGAAGAAATAGACAGAAGGAAAGAAAACCTAAACACAAATATGAAATGGTTTTTTCCATGGAAAACCTGTTGCATAGGATTCAGTCATAAAACTTGTAAGAAGCTGAAGTACAAAGCAACCTTTTATTTCTCCCCACAGCTCCCTACCTATAGATGCCAAAATCTTCTAACAGAAACTTAGGCTGCTAAAACCTTATTTAGAGACCCACATCCCGATTCAACAATGTCATTAATATGTGCATAGACAATGAGACAACCTTGATAGGCTGGGTCCCTCCATGACTACTGGGTACACGGACCCTCTAGGTGCTTATGTTCAGCTCCTAAAATTAATTTGGGAGCAAGCATCTTTGGCCAAGAAGTACATCTTTTCTTGTGCATTCCTGCCTAGGGTAAAAATAATACTGCACCCTGTAACTGCCTACATTTATATATTACAGTGCGTAACATAATTGCTTTAACAGAGCATAATGGAAGATGACATTTTCATAGTATTTTAATGCATTTTGCAAGTAAGTTTTGCCCTTTTTTGGATGTAAACCAATCATTACAGGACACATTACGCAGATCACAGGGTGGTTTATTTGGTAATACTTTTACTATATGTACATAGTCTCTCACCACATACACACATACAAAGAAACATGCACCGTAGTTTATCCAAACATACTCAAGTCTACTCGTATTCTCATCTATAAATAAGGAAACCATACAACAGTAAATTTTGAAAGGAAGGAGGTAAAAACCAGACAAACCAGTACATTATGTTTGAAACATGATGTCATTTTTTTTAACTGTTGAAAAGAACTGCTTTTTCATATTTGAAAAAAAACACCATAGGTTTTTTTAAAGCCCGTATGATCCTTTAGAACTGGGGGCAGAGGAAAGAACGTAAAAAAAAAAATCTGAAAAAAAGGCAAAAAATGCCTGTATCTTATTCTGTGATGATCATACATTGGAAGAAGTTTCCTGGCTTACACAATCAGAAAAAAATCCCAGCTAGCAGTGAGGACTTCATGCATTCTTTTCCTTGGTTTGATTTCTGTAAGTGCTTCTGCACATCAATAAGAATTAAGCACATACATATATTTAGGGATGGTTTTAAGAGTTCCCTAAATTAGGGTCTTTCTGACCAGAAATTAGGAAATATACAGTAAGTTTTCCCAGAACTCCTTCTTTGTAAATCTGGACACACATTTCCCAGCATTTCACCATCATCAACCACCTCCAGCATTGTCTAAAATTCATAGCCCATATTTTAAGAATTCAATAACCCCCCTCATTTTCTCCCCTCACGCGTGTGTGCATTTAATAGAGAAGGTAAACCCTTTGGTTTTTTACCTTGTACATGAGAAGCAACCACCATACCACATTGTTCTGACTAACAACAGTGTAACTGGAAAACCAATCATAGGTTTTTTCATGGGTATATTCATAGGCAGCATACTGAGAGTCAAGATCTGGAAGAAAGTCAATAGGCAGTGACGAAAGCAGGACTACAAAGTCATTTATTCTTGGTTAAGTCACACCGAGACCCTTCCTATGATATGAAGACAATAACCCATGGCAGCCACAATTCAGTGGGGCCGGTGAGCCCTGCCCGGTAACTTTGCGGGGCTCAGCCTGGTGTGACTGGTGGATGGGAGGAGGCAGCTAGAAAGCAGTCCACCTTCCTTTCCATGCAAACCTCTGTGGAGGCACCAGCCACAACCACGTGGAGACCATCGCCCATGCGAGACCCCAGGACGGCACTGCTGTGGCCTCAAACTGCGCTACAGAGAGCGAGGAGAGAGGCAGATGTTCCATGTTTTCTCATCTGTGATGTCCTTAAAAGCAGGGCCAGCAAAAGTAATAACAAAAACAATCGCAAAGCTCCAAACAGAATAAACCTGTGGATTTGCAATAAAAACGATCACCTAGATAGTGAGGATATACAAACTGGCTGGTTCTGGATACGGCCATGACGAACCGCCCCTGCAGGGATTTCAAACTGCCTTCAGCCACGCACACCACCAAGCACTTCTTCATTGCCGAGGACCAGACCCGGGCACACACTTCGTTGCCTTGCTGACTCGTCCCGGTAACTCCGCAGGGCTAATGGGCGTCATCGCCATTCCTCATCGCAGTAGCTGTTTAGAAACTACACTGATTGGTAACATATATCTGAAACCACTTCAAAAATTATCACGTGGTTGGAAAAGAACCAAAGCACCTTCTGAAGGAGAATGTGACCAAACCCAGTAACATTTAGGGATTATTTAGAATTCTTTAAATGGTATAAATGTACCTGGGGTGGGGGGGACGGGGACAGGACCACCAAGCCAAAACCACTGAAGCAGAACGCATATTCAACTGTGTTGAACTCTATACTTTGAGGTTTCCCTAGTTAACTTACATGCACACTGAAAGCTAAAGAAACACTTAGCACTGCTCAAAGCCACACATATGAACCTTGATTATCTGCATAGCTTAGGTGAAGCCAGACATGCACAGATAACTGGCCGCATAAGATCCAACTTACCAGTTGTGAGTGGACCTGCTACAAGTTTGTCTGATACACAGGGCTCAAAAGAATAGGAGTTTGGGCCTTCTGATAGCTTAAATTGCACTCACAATACCATTTTTTTTAAAGTTAAAAGAATTTCTTACTCTCGTATTACACTACATCATTACCAGCCACATCTTCCAAGAAAAACTTTACCAAGCAACTCAACCTTTTCTGAAAATGAGGGGGTTTTATTCAGTTTGGAAACCATGACCTGATAAAATATTAAAAATTAAAAGGAGAGTGAAGGATGCTTGCCCATGGAAGAAAATGCTAATATACAAAGTGCTTTGAAAAGGTTGTCGCTTAGTCCTAGACCAAAAGAGCATTTGCCATGATTTCCACTCCATTGCCAGCAGAAACAAACAGTAAAGAACATTAATTATTCTAGAAAAAACAGACTACATCTTAACTATTTCAGTTCTCCCAATCTGCATCAATGAGTAGGTGTTCAACTGCAGCAAAAAAAAAAAGATTGTAAAGCTCATGCCAGTAACTGAACATCGGTTTATACAAATAAGTTCGCCAAATAAACTTGGCTTGATATACTATTTAAAGGAAAAGAGAGGCCCTGTTTACTCCTGCCACTTGTGCCCAGAAGGGCTGCTCCGGCAGAGAGAGCTGAGGAGTGGGAGAGGGCCAGCGGAGGGGGGGCGAGGGAAGGACAGCTCTGTTAGCACCATCAGCTGGCACAGCTGTCCTTGATGCAATCTGACCTTCTTGTGGATCATTGCAGAAATAAAAACATGTTAAGAATCGTGGCTTTCTGCAGTATCAGTTCTGAAGGGCCACTGTGCTTTGCGGATGCTTTTTGCTGGGACAACACTTGCGTTGCTTCTTAAAAAGCAGAAGTTGCAGGGGTGTCCCCTAGTGTCTCCAACACCAGTCCATGACTCGCCTCCGACACGGGTACCTCAACATTTACAGGAACAGAAAGGTGGGATTTCTGGCGCCTAAAACTTCCACCAACTGGAAGTATTGCAACACCACGGATTACTCAGGTTTCTGAATGAAGGAGCTCCCCAGAGCCCAGGGCTGAGACATGAACAAGTCAGACCTGCCCGCTCCATCACACATGGGCCCTCAGCCACCTCTCTGTGGGACCCACCGAGGTCGTGGGCCCTCCTCCACATCACTGCATGACCCACTGTGAGTCATGGGCCTTCCTCTACCTCACCGTGTACCCTGGGGAAGGCTAACGCTCAACCAGGAACAGGAGTCTCCAGCCAGGAGAAGGTGGATGGAGTTACACCCTCGCTGAGAGCTGGGTTTCCCACTCCTGTGCTGTCTTCTCCTTCTAGATTGCTCAGGAGATGCTGCAGGCAAACTCCTGGCGTCTCTGCTACGGATATGCTGGCTTTCCTCTGACCCCCCCTGCAAAGTGCCTACATGCCTCCAGAGAAGGTCAGAGTAGCCCTGACACTCAGCTCGAGTAGCCAACATCTATGCCTGTAAGAAAAACCAAATATTTTAACTAGTTTAAAACTCAAAATTACCATTTAATGACTTAGCTCCGCAGATTTTACAAATTTCGTCTTCTTTTGGGCAGCTCCTATTTTCCACAAAGGCTACAGTTCTCATTATTGTTGCCTGAATTACCCCCACAAGTGTTTGGGTAAGAATTGTGTTCAAATATTTAACGGAAAATCTGTTCCACCATACTGACAAAAAGCAAATCTTCAGGTTCAGCCTGCAAACTTTTACCTTAGACAATGACCTCTGGATCAGCAAGGACTTAACTTTCATAATCTTTTTGCATCACTTCTTGATAAAATACTGAAAGTGAAAGCAAACTTCTTCCACTCAATTTTTTGTGATGCTTGTAATTGTAATGCTCAATTTCACGTTGAACAACAGCGTCACTATACTTTTGTCACAACTTAAGTTACGTGGTAAGATCACCTTGTTAAGCCATTCAAAAGTACTAGTACTAAATTGACAGTAAGTAATTTTAGCACCCAATGCTAAAACAGGTAAGAGAGTCATAGATATTTTAAAAAGAAATGGTCAACCACCAGCAACAGCTGCTGCCATACCAGTATCATGAAACCAATAGGTAACATTGCAAGGAGATGTGCGTGGCATGTTGTCCCATTAAATGGAGACGGGGGTGCATCTTTTTGTACCAATGCTGACAGCAGCTAAAATAGAACTGTTTGCCATGTTAGTGCTAGGTTAGATCACAGTGGAGAAAAGCAAACTTCTGTAGGAACTCTTTTTTTGGCACTTTGTCCAAATAGCTCAAGTAATTAGTAGATCTTTTCGCACACATTGCAATTGACTTTGTTGCTGATAAGAGAAACAGCATCTATAAAACTGAATTAATCAGTTGGAAATGGTAGTGGTTTAAAAATCACAACACTTGCATCAACTGGAGAGCTATTTTGTCCAACAATGTCAGTTTTACCACTGATCTAAATATTTTGCAAACATATTTAAAAATAGGAGAACAATTAAGTCCTCTAACTGAATCCAATAACATTTAAGTACTAAAAAATGCAGGGTAAGTCCACAAAAACAGAGAGGTAAAAGGGTCAGAGACTAATTCCCATATATATTGCCATTTGGTTCCTACTGACTCACAGAAACATATCCAATAGAGCAAAATTAGGCGGCAGACGGAGTGGGACCAAGAAAACTATGAACTTATCTTTGTACTGTAACAATCACAATGAATCTACTGACCAAGCTCCGAAGCTGTATAGTTCCCACATCAGCAAGTGGTACTGCTGAGTCCCTCTCAAAGCTGCGGGCTGGACACCCGTGCAGGAAACTCCCATGTCCCAGCATAAGAGCAATCGGGAGTCCTTCCTCCATCCCCCTTTTGGTCAGTGAGATAAAACCAGTGACCATCTGTCTCTCCAATAAAAATGCTGGAAAGGTGTAAAATCACTGCTTACAACTTGAAAAATACCTATCACAACCTTAACCACCAGGGGACATTACTTCATTCTTTCCTCTGATTTTTTTACTATGAGAAATATGCTATGTCACAATTATATAATGTCAAAGGTATTTAAAAGCTTAAATACTGAAATCCCAAATAAAATTCAGAATCAAATCTACAATAAATAAAGTACAGCTCACGTACCCAGGTGTTAGTATTGCACTTGTTCTGAAGTGATCTGAAATACCTTGAAAGAAGTTTTGTATCAAGTTAAATGCCTGAATTACAGCTGTGCTATGAAAATCATAAAGGCAACCAGAAACAACCAGTTTCTATAGGATTTATCAGTATATGACATCATGTCAGCAGTCAAGATTTAAACTTGTGTCTGTCCTTTGATCTACGCACAAAATTCAATGGATATATTTAGAGCAGTACACAGCCGTGAGAGACCATCATTCTGGGAGAATGGAGGGTTGCTCTCATTCTCCACCATACTACAGATACAACAGCAACTGCAAAGTACTTTTATAAGTTTACAGTAGGATGTATAAGGTATCTGCGATGGAAGTTTCACCTGTTTATTCCTTTCATTTAAAAGCTTATTTGTCTATTTTACCACTGTGTATATAAATTAACAGGGCACACATGTGTGCACACTGAACGCATAACCTTCTCTGCCTCAAGCAAAAACAAGATTTACATTGTCTGCATGCCCAAACCATAATCTAGGAATTTGGAATTTTCTTCTATTTTACAATTTATCCTACTGTATATGCTTTGTCAGTAATTTTTTGGTTGCTCTAGCATTATTATTCCTAACCTTTACTGGGATCTCTTATTCCATACTTCACTGTATAGAAAGAGTAAGAAAGTCATTTTGATATCCAGAATCCTGAAGGTGATCATTCCCAACCAGTACAGACATGCCTGTTAAGGCATCCACATTCAGTGAATGAAAGCTTAGTCACTTTTACCATCAAAGGCATAAAACTATAAGCTACCACAGAAAGATTTCCTTTCGAGCACCAGCATTTTATCCTGAGCTAAAGTACTTTTAAAAGGCCATTTCCATAATTAAAAATATAGTTATTTTTTGCAGAACACTTTTCACAGACGCTAACACTGATGGAAGACAGTTTGAGAATTTTCATATCGGCCAAAAGGATATATTAACTACATTCGTCCGCCCCATTAATGTCCCAGAAGTCAATCAAACCACTCATCCATCTATTATATTGTTACAGCACGCAGGGCACTTTTGGGGCCTGGGACTCTGAGGGTAACAGACACCGCAGAAACACAGTTTGGGTGGTGAAAACGGTATTCATTTGGCAGCTGCAGAGTAGTAACGCATCCTCCCGGCCCACGCAGGTAGACCCACGGAGGGGTTCCGTGAGGCTGCGAACCCGTCGGTGGGGGTGTCAGAAACCGCGCTCGGGGCTCCCTCCGACAGCAGCCTGCGGCTGCGCCTCGCGGGGAGCGGAGGAGGAGATCGCCCGAGGCAGCCACGAGCGTGGTCTCTGCGTGGATCGAGGGGTCCGACCACGGTGCGCAGGAAGAGCTAGAAAACCTTTGGAGGGCAACTGCGACGCCCAGGAGGCGCAAATGAAGGACAGAAGAGAACAATCACATGTGCAAAAGAGGAAAGCCAATTTTACTGCTGTCAAAACTGAATTCCTCCTTGTGCCTAATCCTGCCCACTCAGACTGCCGCACGCCATGCAGCTTCCCTCACTTTTTAGGAGGCCGATTACAGCACCAGAAACTTCTGATAATGAGACTAGTGTTTCCTTTTCTGACTTTAATTTCTATCCCCTTTTCCAACCAGTACTTCTCTGTTAGCCTTGACCTTTACTCTTCCAAATACTTTAAATGTTTTAAGTCCCCTGGCTACTTGTTCTCCTCTACTACATATAATTAACAGTTTTCATCCTTCCTGCCTTTTGTTTTAATTGTCCTTCATTCAGTTGCCTCCGAGATGTTGGAAATGAATGAAGTGTTTCTGCTGGAGTTTTACAAAACCAGTCCTCAGTCCATGTATATCTATATCTATCTACAGACTTTAGTAGCTGAAGACACCAAATAAATATTTTTATTTGTAAAGCATTTCCACAGTACGTCATATTAACAGACAGGAATTCTGAAATACATCATATCCTTCAGTTGCTATGGGATCAAAACCCATTTTAACTATGTTTCCATATTCTGTTTATGACTCGGCCTTGAATACAAAACTATATTAAGATTTTATTTATTATTTATGAGAAAGCATTGTGACAGTGTATAGAAGCACCAGCAAAGTGTGTCCAAAGGCACCTATGCTAGCCAATTTACGAACGTAAAAAGACTGCAAACTGAGCAATTTAAATCAACACTTGCCTTTATATTATCTACATATGATCTTATGATGTGTGGATGCAGACTCCAAATGTGTATTCACATAGAAGAACTACTCTTTAGTTTGCTATGGGATAGCAGCCTCTCTGTTTGTAGACCTAAATTGCACCACCCTACCTGGTAGTTACATCTCTCTGCAGATCAATATGCTGTTTGTTATTATTGGTACAATTCTGTTAGCTCTGCTGCTTTCATCTGTTATTTCATTATCTATGGTTTCTCTCTATATATCTAGATATAGCATATAGTACCTCTCTCTTTCCCCATAGATAGATGTACCCAGATGCAGCTGATTTTTTCAAGGTACAAACTTGGAGAGACAATAAAATGTATTGTCCTGTAGTTCCTTCAGTGTTATTACTGTCCTCACTGCTGCCCAGAATACCTTTGAGAAGAGCAGGATACCCTTAATAAAAAGTGACAGTTACATTTTCAGGGACAGAAGCCTCAACTGCAGATGGAGTTAAAAGGCTACATTACTCCTGCACAATTTAGCTACTCACAGTTGGCATGAGCAATCTGTGTGAGTAGGTGTCAACATAACCATTAAATTACAGGTTAATTTTGAAATTTAGAATCGTGTAACCTCATTTCTGACTTAAGTTGTGCAGGCATGACTCTCGCAGCAGAGCTGAAACCTGACAGATCATTTTGGCCAGAGGCGTGATGCACCATGGCTGCAAGGGTATGATTAAAAGGCTTTAAAATGATGTGACATCCAAAGAAATACTTTCAAACAACTTTTGAAAATACTTTAACAACTCTAGGCAGCCATATGATTAGAAAACTTAAGAGGCCATACCAGGTTTACGTAAAATATTCAGCATTTTTAATATTTCTGATTAAAAAAACCCAAACCAAACAAAATAAGAACATAAACCAGGACAACTGTGGTGAAGGAACTCTTATGTTAAAATTACGTTTATCTGGTACTGAGATGTGATACCTGCCCGAGTCAAGTGAGCAGGGTCCCTACAATCCAGCGCCTGCTCTGAACAACGCTATTGCCGATTCCTACTGTATACTCTGTGAGTCTAAGCAAGGGGAAAAACAGAAAGACAGACCAAACAAAGGTAATTTCAGACCGTGTACATAATGGCCGCATTGTGCCCGGGCTTTCACACCTGACCATGTCCCAAGAGCGGATGAAAGCTGATGTCAGCAGCTGATGGGAGAAACCATTTCCAGCGCTCTGTCCTTCACGTGATTCCCAACACGTCCAGACCCTTTCGGTCAGCTCTCCGCTACCAACACTTGACTTCTCCTAAACTTCTACCGACAAAGCATTCATGAGAAAGGTCCCAGGTGACATCAGCTAAATTTCCTTTTTCCTAGCAGGCTTTAATCCCCTCCTCTGCTCCGTTCCCATCCTGAGCAGGTAACCGAGTCCAGCCAAAGTGCAGCGCACAAGGGTTTGGCGTTTTTGCTAATGCAGCTCTGTCTCACCTCATTATACCCCAGCTGGGCTTAGCTGGGCTAACAGACATCGGTACAAAGCTTACCCATCTAAACAGAAGAGTAGCTCAAAGGAAAGTCTTTCTGCCAAATAGTGAGTCTATTTATAAATATGTGGCTACAGTTCTGAACACAAACTGGCACCATGGTTTAACAGCTTTAGGGGACTACACTACTGTAACTATGTTCTTTTATCTACCCCAGCTGAATGGAGACAGCAAAGAAGGTGTAAGCAGCCAGGACAAACTTGCTGCTGAGATACCATATTTACCAATTAAATAGAACTTGCTAAGCAAAAGTCATATTCTCTTTCACTCACCAGACACTTGGATTACCAAGTCTAAACCAGGAAACAATGGTTACGGAAAGTTGTTTGTTTCTTTATTTTTTTAATCCCTTCAGAAAAAAACCCCACCAAAACCAACAGGGAAGACGGGCTTTATTTCTTGCAAAATGTCCAGGAACAATAGCAGTAGTAACTAAATTTCTTCCTGCTCATTGCTAGAGTATGTTGTGGGTGCCAGATGTGCAAGTTTCCACACACAAGCCTAAGAATGTGACTCAGTTTTAGCTAAATGCAATCACTTCTGAGAGAAGGGACACTTTGGTTTACAGACTCATTTACAGCCTCATTTAACCCTAGTTCTCACTGCTCAGACTGCTGGGTACTGATGGATGTGACCATTTCTCCACCAGCATATAAACTCACTATGTTCATTCACAAGCCAACAGCTGCCTGGTGATGGGAATTACTTTCCATCACCACTGATCTAGGCTTTATTTGAATTCAGTTTTGAAAAGGCTTATGTGCTTGCTGTCATTGTACCCGAGGAAAAGAAATGGTACACACAGACCTCATGAGCAGTGTTTCTAAAGGCTCATGCCTTTAGAAAGTACCAAAACTGAGATAGCACTCTAAAACTAGCTTCCAGCTACTCCTTTTTACTTATAACTGTTTGCAACCTATGAAAATCACATCTAACATTTAGCCAGGTAATTAAACACATTTTCCTCTCCATTGTGGTGTGGACATTTACTAAATATCTAGTTACAATAACTAATACACACTGTAAAAAAAACCGACCTCGCTTAGGCAACCAGAATCTATCAAATTTTACCATAGGCAAGCAATTTGTTCAGGTCATGTATTTCTTCCTTTGCAACCCATATCCTCTATGACCGAAGAACAGGTTTTAGAAGAGATTGTATATGAATACACAGTGGAAAACCAGCACCAAGTGTCTTCTGAGGTCAGTCTCCACAGTAGAGGTTACAGATATGTTCATAAACTATTCTCATCTCTTGCTCTTGTATTAAGTAACACCACTCAGTTTTTTTTCATGCCAACTCAAAATTATGCAAAGTACCACAATGCTTCAAACAAAACAACAAAAGGAAGCTCTCATTTTGAATAACAAGAAAAGAAAATGACATTTTCTTAAAGTACCAGTAGTTCTGTCCCAGTAAAATACGCTGTTATTAGTGTATTTTGGTTTCGTGCCCCAGTGAAGTTTACAGATAGTGAAGAAAATCCCAGTGCAGAACTGCTACTTTGTTGACTTCCACTAAAAACTGAGCTAATTTAGGTCACTGAAGAAACACATATAAGCAATGACACATAGTAAAAGAACTCATGGTTGAAATAATATTTAGCGCTTCTGTAGAAAAATGCACCCAAGGATCTCCAAGTAGTTATGAAACAAATTAATTAATTAAACTTCTCAACACCCCTGTGAAGCAAGCAGGCACGTTTATCTGTTTTATGAGGAAGGAAGCAGAGCCATGGAGAGGTGGAGTGACTTGCCCGAGGCTACCCAGCAAGAGTCTTTCAGAGTAATAAACAGCATCTGAATTATTGATTCCCACTGCTGCCCTTCAGCTGAATTGTTCCTTGTTTGAAATACTGCAATGAGTTATAATAATTGTTGGCATGATAAACATAATGTGGCAATATTTAGCCGAGATTTTTCTTTGTCTTTGTTTAGACTACATTAAAACTTTAGTGTTATTTAAATTGCAATTGGTCTTCTTAGGGTGACCAAAAATCTCCAACTAGTTGAGCAATACTTCCTGTATTTCATTCACAACTGTATCTATTTCTTATATTGCCATCGCTTACGTCCAAAAAGGAAGCCGCTCCAGCTTGAAAACGCAGGAAAATATCGCAGCCTTTACGTTGTTTAGAGAGGGAATGACAGAAAAGCAGAGAGAATGGCTACTTCCATTCATACCAAAACGAATTTTGAGAGCTGGCAGCAAGCGATGATGCATCGCTTTCATGCAACGCGAGCTAAAGGAATCGCCACTTGCCGTCCTGGGGCTGAGGAGACCCCCGCTTCCCGAGCGAACAGCTGCGGTCCCAGGTCACTTTTCCAACAACAACAAAAAAAAATTAAAAAAAAAGGAAAAGCGGCAGGAAGTTGCATGGGGCAAACCGCTCTTTTCCTGCCTCTCGGCTTCCCTGGGTGCCAGACGAGGATGCTGCCGCTTACCTTTCACACGCGTGTGTTTTTTTTTGGGGGGGGGGGGGGGCTCGACTCCTCAGCGAAGGGCTCGGCGGCTCCTGCGGTGACGGTGCTGCGGGGGAGCGGAAAGCCGTTACCCACGGCGCCCCGAGGGAAAGCTTTCAGCCGAAAAAGCCGCGTCTCCCGCCACGCACCTCCCTCCCACGGACACGCGGGACACCCCCCCCCCCCCCCTCACCTCCGGAAGGCTGCGGCTGTCCAAGCGGGGGTGCCCCGACCCGCCGGGGACAAGCTCGGAGGGGCCGGTGACCCGCGGGACGCCCCCCGGCCAACCACCTCCGACCTCCTCCTTCCCAAATCCGCCGGTAACCGGCCCCCTCAGCCCGGCGCGGGCGGAGGGGAGCGCCCGGGGCCCGCCCGGCCGTCAGCCGCCCCGGGGCCCGCCGTGGAGCAGGCGGGGCCGGGGGCGGCCGCCTGAGGGGAGCGAAGGGTAAAGGACGGGCCGGAGGGGAGCGGAGCGCTGCCCGGCACCGCACGGGCACTCACCGCCGGCGGCCCCTGCCTGGGCTCGGCGCGGACCCGCCGCTCGGCAGCCAGAAAGTTTCTCCTCCGCAGCCCCGGGGGACGGAGCGGGGGGGGGGGGTTGTGTGTGGGGGCGTTTTTCAACTCAGGAAGAAAGTGACTCCCCCCCCCCGCTCCACCTCCCGCCTCCCCGCCCTCCTTCCTTACCTCTCCCCGGTCCTCCTCCTCCTCCTCCTCCTCTTCCTCTCCCCCCGGCCCCTCACGCCATGGCGGCGGCGGGGCAGCCCCGCCGCACCGCCCGGCCCCTCACGGCCCCGCCGCTCGGGTCCACGGGCCCCGCAGCCCTCGCCTAGTTCTGCGTGGGCTCGTTTGTTTATTTATTCCTGGCCAACACGCGGCCTTTTTCTCCGCGGCTGGTACTTCAGGGAAATAACCCGCGCTCTCCCCTTACGAGCGGGAGGACTCGTTTCTCCGCCGGGAAGGCGTCGGCCCCGGCAGCGGGGGGTGCCGGCGGTTTGGCTTTTCCTCACCTGGGGCGGGTGGCAGCGGCACCGCGGCTGGGGCAAGGGGGGGCTGCGGGGTTAAAGCATCCCGGGTGACCCCTTCACCCGGGGAGTTAACAGGACCATCCGTGCAAAACTTCCCTCAAGCCAGCAAAGAAACAAACCAAAAAAAAAAAAGCCAATTTGTCAAATCTGCTCTTTTAAGTGTGGTGGGACTGCTTACATAAATGTTTCCCAGGTGAAACAAAAAACGTGAAACGCTTGTGACCGTTCAAGCAACCGCCCTGAGAGTTTTTGCAGCCACTCAATTGAAGATACTTAGGAAAGTAATATAAAAGAGGATACAATAAATGATCCTTTGGAGCAGTTCTCTGCTTCCTCAGTCACTATAACCAAGAAAATGTCTGAAGTGAAGAATTCCAATTCTTTGTTGGGTTCCAAAAACTGAGCACATTTTGTCATCTTCAGCCTACTCTACTGAAATGAAAATAAAAATAAAAACACGTGATAGATCACGATGGTGTCCAGCTACCTGAAGTTTACATTTCACAAAGCTCATTCTTCATTTTAGTAATGTGTTTGCTGGTGTTACTGACTCAACCAGTGGGCTCTAAGCGCTCAGCTCCCTGGGTTTAAAATGTAAAAGCTGTGTTTTCTGAGGATGGTTTTAAACAGGCTCTTTGTGGTTTACAGTGTGATTTCCTGCTGTTCTATCAAGATTAATAAACTTGTGGAAACTAGATGAAACTAGAAACTATACATTTCCCTTCACCCCTTGTATTTCCCAGCGATACCTTATTGACAGTCTCAGCGTTATGAATAGGGATCCACAAGCTGCTGCTGCGAACTCCAAGAGCCATGCCAGAGCCTGGAATGAAGCCTTGCTTTTTTACCAGTAACGACATGCCTAAAAGCACTAAGTGCTTCAGT
Source organism: Buteo buteo (assembly GCF_964188355.1). Lineage (NCBI taxonomy): Eukaryota > Metazoa > Chordata > Aves > Accipitriformes > Accipitridae > Buteo > Buteo buteo. The sequence continues at coordinate 22,220,236 of NC_134185.1, forward strand.
TTCAGTCATGCAAACACTAGATTAATCATTAGAAGATATGTTTCTAAATGCCTATTTGAATGGTACTGTGCTATACTGCATTGAGAGCAGAGTTATAAAATATTAATATTGTGACACGAATGAGCATGAGAAGAGCTACAGACTCCCCCAGTCAGACCAGATGTGGCTAACAGGACAATTCTACTGGAGTTATTTCTAAAATCATCAGGATGCCTAAAGTGGAGGGAGGTGTTTAAGTACTAGTCACATGTCTGCATCATTAGGTATTTAAACATATTAAGTATCCGACTCTAAGTTAAATGGAATTAGCCCTTACAATTCTGAACAGCATAATGCCCGAACGGCTTTTGAAATCCTGACTTTAGTCTGTCCTTCTATCTCCCTATATTGTAGAGAAACTGCACTCTGCTGCCTTGTCATGACTGAGTACCTGGGCAAAGCACGCTGCGGCTCCCCTATAGCATGTGTACCTGGGTTTCTGCCTCGCAGAGGGTGAGCTGGGCTGTGCTTGGGTCTTGCTCTGGTGTGTAGTTAGACTGTGGTGGAGAAACATACACAGAGCGGAGAGCCACAAATCCTCTCTGCCTTATGTCCTTTTGTGTAAAATGGGGCTCATTTTACTTCCCAATAACTCATAGGTGCTTGTCAGGCTAAATAAATAAAATGCAATTTACAGGATGATTCAGAGATATCTAAGAGACGCACGACCTGTCCATTCTAGATTAAACTCAGCATTGCTACTAATAATTTTGAAATGAGAATGACCCCAGGTTTAGCAAGCATTGTGTATCAAAAGCCTGAAAAAATTCGCCTAAGTATGAGAAGATTGGAGGAAGATGTGATAACAGCCTTCAGCTACGCAAAAGCTGCTGAAAAGAAGATAATAATCTCTTATCCCCATCCTCTGAGAACAGTGTGTGAGTTGCAGTAAGAGAAACGTAGGCTGAATAGGAAAAAAAGAAAGTATCTGTAAGGGTAGATAAAGCAGGAGTGAACGGCATCTCTGTCCCTGGAGGCTTTTTAAGTTGAAGTTGGACATATATTTGACAAGAACAGTTCAGGTCTAGAAAGGCTGATGGATCTTGCCTTAGAGGAAGGGGTGGACCAAATGACCTGTCAAGGTCCTTTCCAGTCCTGTTTTGTAAGATTATGTTCAAAATGCTACCTGCACAGGCAAGATTATGGCTCTTCTTTGATCTTCCTCTGCCCTTCGCTTCTTCAGCAATGGGTATAACCTCCCTTGCTAAGGTTGAGTTTCTCTCAGTGGTTTGCTAGGCTTGCTGCACGCCAGTCAATTTGTTGCTGATGACGGCAAGAAGAAAAAAATTAAACAATAAAACAATGTCAATCTGGAGCAGAAATTGTTGGTGGGATCCATCTAACCTCTGGACATCTCATGCACTTTTGTTCTATACTTGGCCGATAACTACCTCTGATCTAGTCATGTTAGACTCTCTTTATAACCACAGAGAAAAATAAGTACTTTCAGGGCAGAATTCATCTGACCTGTTTTAGACGTCTTCTTTAGGAAGTGACAAATCATGTCCCCAAGCTACCTATTCTTGCCACCAACCATAAAGTTGGTTTAATGACTGACTCAGTAACATGCCATCATACAACTTCCACTCCCTTGGTGCTTCTGCCTCTGAAATCTCTCACTCCCTTTTTGCTCCCAAGCATCAGAACCCCAGTTTATAAGTTCCTTTCTTCTTTTTTATTGGAAAGGTCCCACTGAGATTAATAATTTTTGTAGCTGTCATTCCCTTCGATTACATCATGCAACACTGAAATATACAGCAAACTGACCTTTCAGATGGCATTGCTCCAGAATGGATTTAGGAGAGGAGCTCAATTTACCTTTTGGAGCTGAAGACCATTGACTTGGCCAGGTTGTGCAGAGCATGTTCCGTGGAAATTATTTGAAAACTGTTCAGGTCAGAAACTGTTCTACTCATACGTCACATGCTCTTTATTTTTTCTTGGCCTTTATGGCAAGCCACATTACCAGGAACATGAAATGTCTGGTCTCTGTGTGAGTGAGCCAAATGTGTGTGGGAAATGTTGCCCTTTTCCGACAATGGCAATTTTTTTAGGTCACACACATAGAAGTCACTGTCTTAGACACCAAAGTATACAGTGCACGCCTTGAAAATGCCTGCCGCATCAGAGACACTGTGAGCAGCCAGCTCTTGGTTACGAAGCCTTGATAATATCTATCTTTTTTCCCCCCCCTTACGGTAAATGATGATTGAGAAGTGAAAGCTTCCAAGAAGGCCCTGTAGTTATCTGGTTTTCAGGGTAGGGAAATGCACTTTATTTTCTTGCTGCATTGACGAGCTGGGTCATGAGGACATGAAGAGGGAGCAAGCCTCCATGGCTGTGCTTGGGCAGTGGGAAAGGAAGGCAGCAGGGCTGCATGAAGCCGGTGATGTAGGGCCCACCCTTTCTGGAGGAGGCACCAAGTGTCTGCTAATGCTTCATACATTTTAAAGACTTTGGTTCTCATGAAAATGGGGGGGGGGGATGGTTCCTTCCTCTTTCTTTGTGACTGAAGATGCTAGCCTAAAGAGGGAAGCTGTATGTCGTTCAGTCTGTTCCACATACACAGCCTTGGCCATTCTTTTCTTTCTTCCTGCTTAGCCTATGCAACAGCATTTTTTTTCTTCTTTTATTTTTCCTCTCTGTGTTTTATTATTTTTTTTTTAAAGTACCTCCCTATCACCAAAGTCCTATTCTCTGTGTGATCTGTTTGGTCTCTAATTGCCACGTAAGAGGCACTTCTACTTTTACTATGATGTGACAAAACTTTTCAAATGAAAAGAGAGAAAAATATGAAATTCTCTGGATTCTTTCACTAATTCTCCACAACAATTGATTTTCTTATGACTGTAACCCTTGTGTTCCCTTTGTCTTTTGTGTCCAGCTGTGATGATTTCTGATCTTAGCACTGTGAGCTGAAATATTTAGGACAAGAGTGTTAGGCCAGTCTCTTCTTGGAGCTGAACTGCAGGACTGCAAATCTGGATACTTGCATAATGCTCACCCTGCCCTCCTCAATCTGGGCTGCTCTGCCCAACTCTTCCCCCTGGACTTTATTAGTGCCATATGAAGGCAGCTCTAATTTTCAAAAGTTGTCCCAATTCCAGCCTCATATTGGGGAATGTTGGCTATGTCCTCTTTTCCAGCCAGGGTGTGGACCTGACAGTGTCCTAACTTGGTTGTTGTTCCGACTACGTCCTTCAAGTTTATGAGAATGTTGCATGATTCATACCATTTACTGCTCAGGGATTTGGGGCTCTGGCTCACTGTGCAGGCAATAGGCAGAAACAGTCGCAGCTCCAAAACTAGGTAATGAAAAGGAGTGGTCTGAAATCAGTCCTGAGAATCAGAGACAGTTGGAAATCTTGTCTAAGCTCGTTAGGATACCTTTCTGGTTGGGGCACACATTTAGTGTGGTGCGAAGCAATTTCTCTCGAAGATCTAGCCAGTTCTTTCCCATGGGTCTGTCAGGTGCCAGGTACATTTATGGGACTGGAAAGATGTGTTAGTGCAACAAATGCTTCTGCCTCCCTTTGTCTGCTTCCATATCTATGGACTGGAAATGCTTCTCTCTTCCCCACAGACACAGCGTTTTATTCTTCTGCACTGTGGTAGCCAAAGTATCAGCTGGGTAGCTGGAAGGGGAAAGCACTAGACCTGTTTCCTAAACAGCTCTTCTTTGTATGTAAATGGAACATCTTTCTCTGCTTTACATTTCCTTTCTTCCCCTCTTTCTTGCTCTCACCATGTGTTCAGCCGGGTTTAGCCCGAGGCCAGCAGACAGAAAGTCAGATGAGAAAGAATTCCTGCAGATTTCTTAGTGAATGGGAAGCTGCAGCATCAATAACCTCAGCAAGGAGAGGTAGAACAGTGGTGAGTGGAGACAGAATCACGGTCCATATTCATGTCAGGAAGACAGCAGACATGAAGCAGGTTGTATTGGGTTTGTGCGGCAAGGTTTTGGTAGTGGGGAGGCTACAGGGGTGGCTTCTGTGAGAAGCTGCTGGAAGCTTCCCCCATGTCCGACAGAACCAACGCCAGCCGGCTCCAAGATGGACCCACCGCTGGCCAAGGCCGAGCCCATCAGCGATGGTGGTCATGCTCTGGGAGAACAGATTTCAGAAGGGGAAAAGTTGCAGCAGCACAGAAACTGCAGCCAGAGAGAGGAGTGAGAAGATGTGAGAGCACCAGCCCTGCAGACCCCCAGGTCAGTGCAGAAGGAGGGCAGGAGATGCTCCAGGCGCCGGAGCAGAGATTCCCCTGCAGCCCGTGGTGATGAAGACCACGGTGAGGCAGGCTGTCCCCCTGCAGCCCAGGGAGGTCCACGGGGGAGCAGATCTCCACCTGCAGCCCGGGGAGGACCCCATGCCGGAGCAGGGGGATGCCTGAAGGAGGCTGTGATCCCGTGGGAAGCCCGTGCTGGAGCAGTCTGTGCCTGAAGGACTGCAGCCCGTGGAAGGGACCCACGCTGGAGCAGTTCATGAAGAACTGCAGCCCACGGGAAGGACCCACGTTGGAGAATTTCATGGAGGACTGTCTCCTGTGGGAGGGACCCCATGCTGGAGCAGGGGAAGAGTGTGAGGAGTCCTGCCCCTGAGGAGGATGAAGCGGCAGAGACAACGTGTGATGAACTGATGGCAACCCCCATTCCCTGTCCCCCTGCGCCACTGAAGGGGGAGGAGGCAGAGAATTTGTGAGGGAAGCTGTGCCCGGGAAGAAGGGAGGGGTGGGGGGAATGTGTTTTAAGATTTGGTTTTATTTCTCATTACCCTACTCTGGTTGATTGGCAATAAATTAAGTTAATTTTCCCTAAGTCCAGTCTGTCTTGCCCATGATGTTGATTGGTTGAGTGATCTCTCCCTGTCCTTATCTCGACCCATGAGCCCTTTGTTATATTTTTCTCTCCCCTGTCCAGCTGGGGAGAGGAGTGATAGAGTGGCTTTGGTGGTCATCTGGCCTCTAGCCAGCTTCAACCCACCACACAGGTACTTAGGTACTTATTGTGAAACACCAAAAAAGACCTGGGTCCAATAAAAAATTATGCATATCAACTGATCTGTGCCTTTCAACAGCAGAATCCATTATGATAGCAGTAGGACAGCATCATTTTTATTGCCTTTTATTACTGTAGACATCAAGTGGGTTTAGGTATATCTCCTTCTAGCAGCTGTCATGTTGCCTAACTGGCCTGCTCCTTCTTTAGCACTTACCCTTTCTTTTCTCTGATGCTGACTGGAACAGGTTGCAATGGGGGGACACCCAGCAGCATGTGGCTTTTCATTCAGCTGAATTGGTTGTTACTTTATGTACTCAAATGTGTGACCTTTCTCAAAATCTCAACTTCTTTCCTTCCAAATTTCTGCAATGTTATAAGCTGAGCAGTATCCCCTGGGGAGCACAAACCATTAATGCTCATACTGAGAGAAACCTTCTAAAGACAGTCTTTATTAGTGCTCCCTTAGAGCTGATTTCTACAATCTCCCTCTCTGGATGCCAGATATGTTGCAATAATGTTTTCCGTTTGTAACACACTGTTTTCAGTGAATGGCATTTGTAAGGCTTGAATCCACCTATTTTATGGAGTCACTTGATAAGTGGAATGCCAAGCAGACAACTAAACAACTGCTGGAATTCATGAAAATATTTACAAGTGGCTTATTTATCCCCACCCCCAATTCTTGTGTTTCATACTCCTGTGTCTCTTCTTCCTTACAATAGAGATGTGTAAATGAAAAAGGTACATCTTAGAAACTGTATTTGAACTTGCTGACTCTCCATTTCTCTTTGTAACAATCCTGCTCTGATTTTCTGCATCCTAGTTGCAGCCAAGACTCAAAGGTGGGATATTAGATCAAACACAAACACAGGCATGAAAAATTAAATTCCACTTAAAGATAATACTTACCTATGCAGTACTAGACGATACCATAGTGATCAGTTCTGCACACTTGATTCTGAAGCAATGGTGCTCACCAACTGGTTGCTCTTGTCGTGGTCATATATACTCCCTAAAGACAGCTCTGTCTCTGCTCTTAGTTTTAGGGGCTTCATGAGGTTGCACTAGTCTGCATCAATAATTGGTTATTGTGTGTATTTTTCTGGGGCTTTTGGGGCTCTGCTGTTGAGTATTTTAGGAGCCCCTGTAAGTGCCTCGTGATCGTTCCCTCATACACACATCCATATTTGTGAGTCACTGGCGGTGCACTCTACACAGCAATGGTTTCTAAATGTGTACACATATAGGTACATATACAGACAAATATTTTTACAGTTACTTTTAATAATATCTATCTAATAATGGTCATATTAATGATTGTTAAAGCTATTTTCTTAAAGTCATGTAATTGTCTTCAGGTTACAACATTTTTTTTTTTTTCTAATTTTGCGTATGTCTTAATATCAGTAATGTATCAGGTACCTCCAAGTCCAGTGCAATAACAGGAGGAAAGTTAGAGGAAAGTGGAAAACCCCACACAATAGATATATTTTGGTAATTATTTACTGTAATATATGTAAACTCTGTTCCCTGATACCCTCTAGCCATCTACTGCCCTGTTAAGCTATTAATGTCAGCTCATGCTGACCCTCAGCCTTATCCTCCTTGAGCTTCATCTATACTCCATTTTCCATCACCTGTCTACTACTGATGTAGAGATTTCCCTATGTACTGTCTAAGAGCGCTTAGTTTATTTAATTGACCTAAAACCCCACACCTCCTATGAAATGCCGATAATTCCCTCATTCCCTTAGTCTCTGGGTTCCCATGTCATGGGACACTAGCCCTTAATTGCTGCCTGTTCGTGTATATAGATGTATGTACGGGCACTCATGCCCTTTTTTCTGGGCAGCTTTGAGGAAGAGAACAGAGATAGAAGTTCACTGCTGCTATCTGTCTCTAACACTGCTGCAGCTCTTGAACAGCAGCCCTCCGGTAGATATCTTTGAGGCCTTTTGTCAGTATAAGATAAAGGATTTTTTATCTCTCAATTTCATAATTCTAATTTCATATTTCTTTCCACAAAATTTACAATGGGATCTTCTTTCTCTGGTTTCCTATAATTTGCAGGCTGCTCAGCACCTGGGAGTACCCATTTAAATTCTGTGTGGGCTGAGGTCTCTGGGGGATGATGTAGCAAGAAAACTGCAGTTCTCAGGTATTATTTTGAGATAAGGCAAGAAAAGAGTTGCTATATCCTGTACTTTTCTTCCTCAGAGATCGTGGAGGCTTTAAAAATTAATCTTTTAAATGTAAATTTATTAGGCACATGGAGTCACAATTGTCAGAGTTGCTTTTAGTGTTGTGACAGAACAAGGTCTATCGAAAGTGAATGGACTTGTTTTCCTAAAAATATACCCTGAAAATACTACTTGCATAAATTTTGGACAAGAACTTCTATTTTTTTCCTCCTGTATACAGTGCAAGTTAGTTTATGATCTTCTTCACTCTTAAAAGGAACATAAGTTCTTCAACCTTGTAGGAGGAAATGAAACTGAGTGGTTAAGTGTTTGTGCTCAACATTTAGTAGTCAATGGAAATTAGAAATACCTTTCTGGCTGGCAGAATCTGCTTTGCCGGGGCCATGGGAGCTGCAGCGGGTGCTGTGCAGACTGCTATTCCATTTGTGCTGCTGCCATTTTGTGTCTTGCACCCTCTAACTTGCAAAAGGAGCTGGAAGCCATAACGTTTTGAAGTGGCTGCGATAGTTTCTCAGCCCCGTGCAAGTACTTAAAAGTTGCTATGACCATGGGTGAGAGAACTACGCATGCGCTCTGGCAGTGTGAGTGGGAAGCATGAGGGATTTTTAGCACAGTTCTGATTAAATCAGTTTTGCTGCAGCAAGGGCAGAAGTTAGACGCGGCGCTTCAGATGTTTGCCCTTCTGTGAACTGTAACATCTGGTCAGCTGCAAAACCTCTGCAGTCTTGCCATGCCTGCCAGAGAACTGCTGTGGGTACCCACCTCACACTGGAAAGAGTTCCCTTACACCTTTGTCCTATATTCAAGAAAGTGATCGGTCATGCTGGCCACAGTACTAGTCCATTGACCTGTAGATAGGAATATCCAGTTCGCCCTGTAAAGATGCTGGCAATCTTTTCGAGCTGGAAATCTCCCAGTCTGTTTAACTTCCTGGATTCCATCTTATTTTGGCCCTAATCCAGGCTCTGTTTTCAAGTTAAGCATTTCTATTTATAATGCTTAAGGAAAAGCAGGATTTGTTTCTTGCACCGAAAGCATTCAGAAGAAAACCTCTGTTTTTTAATATTTTTTCTTCTCTCCTGTGAGTCACCAAGGGCATTTGATGTTCCATTTATTCAGAATGGCAGAAAAGAAAATTATAGGCAACTGGATTTATAATGGGGTTGAGCCTTTCCCCTGGGGGGTTCTGGATCGGCTACGTGCCTGCTGGAAGGGCTGTTTCATGGGCACTTGTTAACAATAGATGTCTGCGGCTACACCATTATAGTCATTATACCATTATAGCTGGCACTCTCTGCAGAGATAAGGTTCCTGTATCTTAGCTGCATGCTTTCCCTCCTAAATCTGATGCCATGCTTCAGCTGAAATAGTATCTGCCTCCAAGCATGTGTACGGAAAGAAGCATATTTTGTTTTAAAAGTCAGGAGCTTAAATGTACCAGAAAACTTGCTCCCTCCAAGATGCTGAGGGGCAGCAGGCTGCCCCATGCCATGCCCCCTTGCCAGGGAAGTCACAAGCAACATTTTCCTACCAGATCCCTTGCTGTAGCATGAGACTTTTACCCTTTTGCACAGAAGTGACTTTATTTCTAAACCTGGCTTGCTCAGAAACTGTACTGTAAAACATCTAGGTTGTGTGCAAAAGTGTGTTTTACACTTACTGCATTATTGTTCCCCGTGGCGGCAAAGGAGGGTTGACATGGAAGCTCTGACACTGCTGGCATCTCTCTGCTAATTTATATACTCTTACACTCTGCTGTCATTTGCCTTGGCATGATTTAATGCATACTTGGCCCCAGGAGGAAAGACTGAAAGGTGAAGCCACAATATTTATTTGGTATGTGGTTGGACAAGTCATGGCCAAACACTTCAAACAAGGCCACTGTGAGAAATGTAAAATCACATCTCTACTTGTGGTAAGAAAGATGATTACAAACTGTATGTTGTTCTACATAGCTAGAAAATATGACTATGCATCTATAGGAAAGAGAAGCGCACTCCAAGACCAGGTTGGAACCCATTCATTTTGCCAGGGCAATAGCTGTTGGCCATACCCCCCTCCTCTCAGGCTGGATTAGGAAAAAACCTGAGGTTTCTATAGGAGAGTGACTGTTTCTCAGGAAAACACAAGTGAGCAGTTTTGAATTAGAGCAATCTCACAATAAGCCAGCTTTTACTGAGGGATACGTGGTTTGCAACCTGGTTGCAGCCAGATCTGATCCAGAGTGTGCTGACACCGATGACTTGGAGCTGGGCCAGAGTTTGTATTTATTTTCCCTCAAACAAAGATCAGTGCTGTGGATTGCGTGCGGTAGATGATTTTCCGCATCCTATTTTACAATGCAGCAACTGATAAGTAGTCTCCAACTTACCAGTTAGGTATGGGTATGTTACATTTCTTCAGTTTCTAAAGTATCTGTCAAAAACGTTGTTAAAACCCCTAAAACCTGTACAGCTGCTGGCAGGACGTGACCTGGGGGGACATGGCAGGCATGGTTTTCATTTGTGATAGCAAAACGGTCGTATTGTTTTCAACTGTTATAGCCAACTGCTGCTATAAAACATCACACTAGGCAATGTGGGCAGGGCTAAAGTTATTTATGTGAATGCAGATAACGTTTGGAGCATTATGGGTGGTTGCAGGGGATGGGTGAGATGAGTGGTTACACAGTGTCTCAAGCCCCAGGACACTGGAGGGCTGGTCCAGCCACCCTGCCTGGAGCCCAGGAGCCCTCCTGCATCCCAAAAGATCTGCTGGTCACACATCGGAGTACGAACCTGCCTTGTCGTGATACTGCATCCCTGATTTTTATGGTTTTTCCCTCAATAGGCTGTCACGCCAGGCTGGACAATGGCTGCTTGCTACTTGCGCAGATTTAAACCAGTTTTGGGCGTGCTGGTTCCTGGTGCCCATCATCAGACAATTTTTCCTGGGAATTCCCAGGAACTGTTGCACTATCGCACACCTGGGACTCAGATGAGCTGAAGAGCCCCAGCAGCCCGGGGAAGCACCAGCCTCAGAAAGGCCTGTGTCCAGCAGTGCCCCATATCTACCACAGATAAACTATCTGGATTTGTTTATTTAACGGGATTAAGAAGCCTTTAGTTTCCAGGAACAAACCCTATTCAGGAAACACTTGCAGTGAGCTCTGCTTTGCATCAAAGCTGACTTCCCTATAGGTATTAAAGGTATTAATTTATTAAAGGTATTAATTTATACTATTTTTTGGTTGGTTTATAAATCTTTTATTCTGAGTGGGTCAAGTTTAGCTTTGTTCGAGGCTATAGCACAAACGTCCCCTTGCAGTGCTCTGTGATGATCTTGTCTCCCTTTTTTCTTTTTGCCGCTCAGCGATAAAGTAAATTCAGAGAACATATATTTTTTTCAGAAATAAAATCTCTTTATTTTAAAATTCAGACACGTGCTTTATACCAAAACAGACGCCAGAGAGACTTGGTATTCATCCCTGGTTTTAAGCACAACTGTGGCCTTCAGGGCTATATAACCTGATACAGTGATTTTAATGAATCTTTACAACTTTACGCCTCCCTGCCGATACTCAAGATAGTTTTGCAGGCACTTCTGCAATCTTTGTCAATGGCCTCTCACAACAGAATCCAAGAAATGTCAGAGATTTCCAGGGGTTTAAAAAAAAAAACAAAACAAAGAGAAAGAAGGAAGAAGCAAAGATGGTATCTTTACAGTGTCATGTTAAATGTGGCCAGCTCCCTACCAATTTTCTGCCATGTGCATTTCTCCTCCCTGGTCTCCATGCCACCTCCATTTCCAACAGCTCTCCCACCGTCACGGCACTGATTGCCCTCCTAAAGTTCCTCCATTGCCAACCTCTGCTTTGTAACAGGACCTGTATTATTTTCAGAGATTCTTGAATAAGAAGAGTCTTTAGTAAGAGCCGTTAAGTCCTGATTTCATAGGAACTCTGGCTTTTGGGCAAACACTTCCATTATTTTTCCTAAGTCTTCCTGCAGCCACAGACTGTGGTGGCACATGGAGTCATGCTTCCCGTAGCTTTCTGTGATCCACTTCTTTCTCTGCTGCTGTGTGCTCCTTCTGGCAGCGAGTGCAAATGGCTGGTGACAGCCTCCGTCAGAAATGGGTACTATCACCTCCCAGGTGAGCAAGTCCATATATGTATTACTTCTGGTGAGCTTTGTGTTCAGGCTGTTCTTAGAATCTGTCACCTTTCCATTAAGAAAAATACTGCTTCTCCACTGAGACGCCAGGAACCAAGGACTTACTCAGATGATTTTCACTCTAATTTTCCTTAATTCAATTGTAATTAATTTTCTTTAAAAAACAAGAAAAAAATCCCCAACCCACAAAAATCAGTTCCAAATGCAGAACAACAAAAGCGTGAGGGTACACAATATTGGTTTGGACCATAACCTAGTTAGAAATTATTTGCAGAGGATTACTGGATTCAGGTTAGAATTTCAAATGATGTTGCAATCAGGGATCTGAGATTTTAATCTGGATATCTCTCTGCTTAATACAAATCATACCCTTATCGTGGGCCAGATTTGCTGCCCAAGACATTGATGCTAATTTTAAAATTTCAAAATAAACTGAAGTATTACTTATTGTTACCTTATGTCAAGTATTTTCAGCCTACAGTTTATGAGGAAGAGAATGGCACTTTCATTTTTCTTCCTCACCCACCTTGTTGTAAGAAAGTTTTTCTCAGTTTTTTCCTTTTTTGTTTTATGTTTCCCTTTCAAAAAAAACAATGCTTAATGTTAAACTGGAAATGTTGCATATTACTTGTAAGTATACTGGACCACAAGAATGTAAAAATAACATCCTATGTAAAGGTAGGAAAAAAGTATGGCAACAAAAGCTGGTATCTCTGAAATGAGGTGGAATGGTGTTTGTGTCTGATTCTGGCAAAAAATATTTTAACTGGTGAAGCTGCAAAAATATAGAGTGAGCTGTGGTGACACGAGATAAGTGTTAGCACAAGTTAAATCTGTTCTGATAATTATCTAGGCCTAAGAAAGTAAGTTCTTTTTCTTGAAAACAAAGTTTCTGTTTATTGTTCTTTAAACTTTGAGGGAAATTTATCCAAAATTCTGCCATCCTAGTGTGACAAAACTGCTGACTAAAGAAATATCTTTGACACTGCATTAGTGACTGAAGGCTCCCTGTCCAAAGCAGTGGAGAACAGGTCTTTGGAACTGAATCCACAGAGAACAGGATGCCCGTTTGCCTAAATTAGTCAATAAGAAAGCACATATTCAGTTTATATCTTCAGTCTTGCTTCTCTTCTGGGCTGAGGCTGTACTTAGTAAAGATGGCTCTACACAGCTGGGTGCTATATCCTTCCTACTCTTGGAAGGATTTCCCAGGGAGGTGAAGAATGAGGGTTTGAATCCACTCAAGCTGAGAAGGGAACTGCACACAGGTTTCCCTCCTTCTGTAGAAGAGCTCTGACTCTTGAGGTATTGAAGACTAAAGGAGGAAAAGGCATGTAGGGAACCTTACTGTTGAATAGTGGTTAGGCACTTTCAGGAATACGAAGCATGTGACAAAGGCTTTCAGGACTAGCGGTCCACATTTAGTTGCCTAAATCCCATGCAAGTCTCTTTTTGGGTATGATGCATCTTTCTCTTTGGGCCTCAGTCTTTCTGTATATCCAGAACAGTTACAGTGAGAGAATAAATTCCTCAGAGCCTGCAAAACACTGATCTATGGTGATAACCTGGGCTGTCCAAGGTAACTCTTAATGAAATATGGTTGAGGGTCTGGTTCATGTCTTTCCTGGGGCTTACGGTAGCAACAGCATCACCTTACATAGGCATAGTACCAAAAATGTTCTTGAAAACGCAGAATGTAACTTGGGATGAGTTGTTACTATTACATTTCTCTTGAAGGCTTTGGGAAACACATGGAAAAAGCCAATAGCACTTTGCAAAAGGTAGTGGTGGTCAGAAGATTTAGAGAGAAGGATGCATTGCTCACCTGTTCCGGCTGGACTAGAGAAACAAGTGAAACACAAGTCTACACAGGAGTCTGCTTTAATCCATCATTCTACTTTATGAAGCATTTTCACCACACAGCATTTTCACCAATTAGCATTTGATAGCAGTTTAAGTAAGGGCCACAGGGTTATCTAAGGAAAAAGCCAACAACCTATTTCATAGTCACTGACTCCTCATTTGGCAGCAGTGCTCTTGGAGGGCTTGGGTAGTACCCGGCAGTTGCTGAGCTATTTGAGGAAAATCGTGTAAATCTATAATCCAGTGGTAAATCTGAAAGACAGAAACATACCATATCTGATTAGCAACACAGCCCGTATCACATAAAAAAATAAACCTGCTGTGAATAGGAGTACTTCTTAAGGCCTTGAGCTGTTTGCTCACCAGCATTAGAACTCAATCAGATTGCGTGATCACATATTTATCTGACATCTTCAGCTGTCCAGGGGATTGACTTTCAGAGTTTACTCAACTGCAGTAAAGGATATTCAGTTCCCTGATTGCTGAAATAATGCTAGTCATTGAAAATGATTTAACTAATGCTTAAAAACTAAACAAAAATATTCATTGAGCCTAGACGGAATTTCCCCACCAGAACCCTTTCAAGTTCATTCTTCAATTTGTCACCTTTCTCTTTTATCTCATAAGAGGGCTATGTCTAAAACAAAGAAGTCCTTTTTTTTTTTTTATGGCTATTATAGCAAGATTCCCCAAACGGACCCACTCTTAGACCTTCTTGCAGTCCAGTGTTAACAACGTAATTTTGTACCAAGCATTCTTAGAAATCTGCACTTGTAACTTGGCGTACTCATCACTTCCAATCTGCAATGAACACTGAATGCATTAAAATAGCTCTGAACAGTCAAAGCTTTCTTTTCTGTAGCTTTTAAAAAAAGTCTTTGCGGCCAGCAGTGACCCGCCCACCCTCACAGCCAGAAAACTGATACTTCCCATGCTCACCTCTTATTCAAAGTTCAAGAAACCAAATTAAAAAAACATACAAATAAAACTTTATTCAAGAAACAATTACCCTTCCAAGAAATGGAAAAGAAAACCCAACAAAAACAAGGGCTAGCTCCTTCCTAAGTTGTCTGTTTAGAACCAAAGCGAAACATAAAAACTATTACTCAGCTCATCTGGACAGTAAGTTATTAATGACAACTTTTTTCTGTTGTTGTTTGGAGTAAATTTGGGGTGATGACATCCTCTCCCTATACACTACAAATTTTTTGGTGCTCAGCAGCTTTTGTGAAACAGAAAAACACAATCTTGGCAGTTTCGGCACAAACAACAGGAAGTTCAGGTCTGTCTCACAAGCGACTCGTACGCAGGCACCAGGACTGCATCCAGGTCTGCAGCTTTAGAACCATATTAAACATAACTAAAGCAAGCAAATTAGTATTTAGATCCAGCTGAAAGATCAGATAGAGGATGGAATAAAGTAGGAATGGGAGGAGACTTGATTGGAAGCGAATTACGCTTTATGAAGTGGGTTACTTTAGCTTGTCAAAGAAGTACATTTTCTCATTTTGTCTGAGTCAGGGGAATCTCTGGAGCCCACTCTGAGCACTGCAGAACAGGCAGATGTTTTTCTAGTCTGCGGAGGGCCCAGTGGATTTACTGGCTGCTGAGTCTATTTATGACAGCTCTGTTTAAAACAAAGGTTTCCAAAATAACAAATAATAAGAAAAAAGAAAGCAAATATTTCTGAATATCTTTATAAGCTATAAAAACCAAATACCATACAGTTACTTTTATATAAAAGCTTTCACTAGCTTTTTAGTCTAGCAGTCAGGAGTCTCCCAAGAGTGGTTTAACCGAAGAGCAGCACAAATGAGGCAGACTTACTGCAGAGTTGCTTATGCTGAAGAAAAGAAACAGTTGGATCAAAACAGTAATTTTGTTCATATTTCCTGGTAAACTAGCTTTATACAATCAGCTTAAACAACAAACCCATTCTACGCACAAGACTCCAAAAAAGAATAATCCCTTTTTTACATATTCAAACCCCAATCTATCCATTTAAATTTTGCTTTTGTCTGAGCAAGCCGACTTTGGAAGATGATCAGAAGGTATCCATATTTAAAAATATGGCAACACTGCAAGTTGCATGCAGCATGAAGCAGATACTGTTCTTCACTCATGAAGCTGGTTTTATGTATCACAAACAGGAATAATCTTCCTGTATTTCCAGTTTTCCTCCTTTTTATCAATGGTTGCATTTGCAGCGTCTGCTTTGCCTGGAATATGCCACATTTTATATTACTGCTTTATTTCTGTGATGTATTTATGAGAAAGCTCTGGACTGATCCAGAAAGGCATACTTGGAATCTTAGTGGCTATAAATAAACACATGGTGAGGAAGAGAGGCAAGTATACAGGGAAAGAGAAATGAACATTTTTTTCCTGGGGAATGCAAAATTTATGAAAAAATGAAAACCCAGAAAATGTCTTAGATGAAGACAGCTGTAAGTTCATTTAAACTAAGGTCTTTGAAATCTTTACAACTTTAAATGAATCGCCATTGCCCTGGATTGCAAAAGGATCACGTGAATTGTACAGCAAAGCTCAATCCAACATCTTTTGATGTAAATGGCAATGGTATCACTAGATCCAGCAATACTGGCTCATCAACAAAGAACCATGATACAAGTCTGGAGTCTGCCTCCTGGACATAGCCGCAATTCATTTTGTATCTGGTCTTATTCCATATTATCACTGATGACATAGAGAAGAAATAAGCAGCTCTATTTTGCTAAACTGAAATGTTTGCACAGGCCACAGCTTGATGCAAAAAAAAAGATACAGTATTTGACAATAAAGCCAGTCTCAGGAAAAAAAATAGTTGCTTATTTCCAAGTTGATCGTTTTCCTAGTGTTTTTGCCAGTAAATTTCTCCAGGTTTTGCTACTATGCATGCTCCAAACTGCTGCTGTCACGGCAGACCTTTGCATCTTGGCACCCACTTCTCATCTAACCCTGATGGAGAGTCATAAATTAGGCAGGGGGCAGATACCCAGTCCTCTCTGAGATATAATTTGACAGCGAGGCTCTAATCAGTCCTAACCTACACTGATAATGAATTCAGCACAAACTTCATCCAATATTGCCACTACCCTAAAAAACCCACCAAACCCTGAACAAACTAAACAGCCTGAGGCTGTAAGAATGAACTAGCTGGCTCCACCCGATTGCTTGAGGACCACAATCCCAGAATTATTCTATCCTACTTAGGTAATTCCACCCAGACTAATTTTGTTCCCAAGACACATAGGATATTTGCTTTTAGAGACAAAGACTCCTAGAAGTCAGACACGGAGGGTCTCAAGGTCTTTCTAGACCCTTTCTAGATCTACAGAAATGTCAGTTATTAGATGCATCACCCTGAATTTCTGTCCCACTCCTTTCTTTGCTCCCACACCAAAGCTTGAGTGCAAGTGAGTGATGAAATCCAGCCTCCTTTGCAGTGACCATTCAGTGTTCCAGCGTTTCCCAACGGCTTGGGCAGCCCTCATGGGTTATATCCCTTAGCCTGAGCTCAGAAGCAGGACTCCTGCCCTGCCCTACCTCGCCCGCAGGACTCCAGCAGCCCTGGTATAAATAAAATGGCAATGATGACGTTTGAACAGTAACCACTGTCAGTTACTGTGTTCCAGCTGCTGTGTTCCAGTTACCCAGATCCAGGTATTAAGTGACATTAATTACAACGTTGTGCTATGATGCTCATGTATACCCATATCCATGCATGTATTTAACTGTTACTGATGGATTTATTTCATAGTTATTAAGCTGACAACATCTCAATGTCTGTGTGCTGTCCAGTTAGTGTAAGCCAACTAAATGAAAGCCACAAGCTTTTATCAGAAGAAAAATTAGAGTTCCAGCCACAAGGAAAGAAAAGGAAACCACAAGAAGAACGGAAAACGTAATATTCTCGATGAGTGATCAGGAAAATATTTGAGTAACTGAATGGAAGACAATTATAATCTAATCCAGACACAGGCCTGCTTGATAAACTCAATACTAACGTCTAATCTTTTTTTTGAGATTTCCCTGAACAAACCAATACATTAAACAAATATAATCCTAACTAAGCTCTTTAGATGGAAAGCATTTTCTTCAATTAAAAGCACAGTCCAAGACTGAAACAGATTTCTCCCCAAATACAGAGCAGAAATGTCAGGAATCATTTTGCAGTATTGACCAACAAAAGCAAAGCCAACATTTTTTAATCATGACACCACAGCAGCATCCCCATGACGAGTAAGAAGCCCTACAGAAAGCAGAACTCCCCCCCCCTCTCTGAGGTCTGCTCCCTGGCAGTCAGCAGGGCTGGAGCCGTACGCTGGAGAAACCTCCTAGTAAACGGCAGGGTTGTGTTCTTAAGTGAATCCAAACATATCCTCCTGATTGTCGCCAAGGAAAAGGCACAGGGAGGAAAACTAAAACCTCATCAGCGATACCCAAGTTTTAACTTGACAAATCTTTAAACTGCTTAACTGTGGCAAATCTCAGAAGAGACAGACAGAGCTCTATCTTACGGCTCAGCATCTAGGTGGTATAACTATAGGGGCAGACCATCAGCCAGTATTAATTCTTTTGCTTTTACAAGAATTCCAGTAATTTACATTGGCTTAGAAGCTTTGCCATAAAACTTTGCTTATATTTCAAAGCTGCTGTTGAAGAAAATTATTAATTTAAAATATTAATTTCTTAATGGTAACAATTTCTAATAATAATTTCTTAACAGTGGAGTAAGCACAACTGCTGCAGGAGAGCTCACCAGTTTGGCTGGGCTGTTGAGGGATCTACTACCTGACTTGCCAACCTACAGGTGAACTATAACAGGTGTTGTTTTTTTAAAATACTAAATGTTTTTATCTCCTGACCCGTTTCTATTTTATAACAGTCGAAGCAGTGCTTGCAGCAAGAGCTCAGAATGTAAAGGAGCGTGCTAGTGGTAAAAAGAAAAAAAACCTCAAGGTCACAAGTAGATTTATCTGATAGCAGTTATTTTTAGCAAAACTTCTAAGGCTGATTTTCCTAAACAGGACGTCAGATGTTTGCTGTACCAAAACAAAGCGCCCGAAATACTGAAGTCAGCACGAGGAAAGTGTTCCTTCTGTCAATTGCATGAAAGTCATTGCTGCTGTCTGCACACTCTGTGACTCAAAAGTTAGAGGAGGAGGAGGAGGAGAAGGGAGGGTACCTGTGCGGGGTGGTATAGGAAAGGGGGTACTCCTCAGTGCAGGTATGCTTTATAGAAGGAAGTTATGAAAACTTCTGAGTCTGGATGTAGCTGGCACTTGCAGTGTGCTATATGAGCCAGGGCAGCCAAGAAAAAAGACTAAAACTAGCCTCAGTTAAAATGCAGGTTTGCTGCTTCAATGGCACCTACTTAAGAGCTTTTGCTAACACAGGTGTATTGGTCGGAGATCATGCCTGCGGCTCTGCCAGTAGACATCTGCGGCATGAGCTTGGCCTGAGAAGAGTTTCACTGCCACTGGAGTTTATCACTGGTCACTCTTCTGCTGTATCTAACACAGAATTGGGTGACACTGGAGAAAACCCAAGTGACAAACTGGGGAGATGTGGAGCAGCAGCCTTGCTCTCAGAGTTTTGCAGAGGGATGAGTGCCCGGGAGAGGGAAAGACCATCCCATCATGGTTGTTGCTATTGCCCGTGGTGTGCAGTTTCACCACAATTATCTTGGGAGTAACAAGTCACATTACTTTGGGTCCACCCTACGGCCAAGGAACTGCTGACCCTGGCTTGAACGAAACAGCTGTGCACAAGGCATGCACTAAACTCACATCTGAGACTGATAGAGTCTGCAGCGAAGAAAAGCCTTAGAAATTCCGTTACTGTTTTGTGTTTATATAAGAAAACTCATTATTTGTATGTGAGGGAAATTTCTCTCATTTTTGTTTAAGTTTAAATGGTGATTTTTGGAGATCCTTTGAGAAAATAGCCCTGTGTGGTTCTTTGCTTGATCTGGAATCAATCACAAGAAAATATTGGACTACAATAATTTTAAATATTTAGATGAAGACTTAATCTAAAAAAAATCCTAAGAGACTGCCAAGATCCTACTAGCAGGTGTTAAGTCTTTCAGGGATCTGTTAATTAATTTCTGTCTGAATGACTCATCCTGGATCTAAGGGCAGTGGGAAGGGCTTCTGAGGTAAGTTGAAGAAGTTAGCCTGCAAACAAGCAATTGTGTGAGATGACAGGCATTTCTGATTGATTAAGAAAAAGAAATAAGTTGCATTTTGAGACTGCGAAGGAGCTATATTAAGATCCATGCAGTGATAATACACCCCTTTACTTTCATTTTGAGGTAAACTCACCAAGATCAACCTTACTCTTCAAACTTGGGTTAATGTTGTCATGTTCCCCTCGTAAAACAAATGTTTTCTTTCCTTTTCCCTATTTTTTCCTCCGGATGGGTGACAAACATTGCTTACCTTAAGGTAAAAAGCCACACACAGACACACATTAAGCTTTTTAAGCAGTGAAGACAAAGCCTACATTGTTTTGTGTGTGTGTGTTACCATCTTAATCCAGAGGGAATATGTTAGGCACCAATCCAGAGTACATAAATGCTTCCAGCAACTTTTTCTTGTACATGTGAAGTTGCAGGTTATGTAAAATTCCAACCTGGTCAAAGAAATATTTCCTGTACTTGGTGACTTGCCTATTTTCACTGTTTTTCACACTCAAAAACTATCAACACTTCGTATTACCACCAGTGTTTTTAATGAAGCAATCTAAACCCACCCCGTAAGTCTGCGATCTAGTCAAAACCCAATTATAGCTTTAATTATAGCCTGCAAATGAAATTATGCTGCCTGACTTGAAGGATAACTTTAAAGCAGAAATTACCGAGTAGTTTCCCCCTTTCTTAATGAGTTGCTCATGAGTTCTCCCTTTAATCTTTTAGAGGTGGCTGTACTTTGACATCTCACAGAGCAGAATAACGATGGCAGGAACATTTCTGTCAGTTATTGGCTAGGAAGTAATCTTTTGGGTTCTGCATGATTTGACACGGCCTTCAGGGACACAAGTCAATACACCTTTCTGGAGGAGGAAGGAAAGACTGAACAAATTGTAATACACTGAAAGCTGTCCTTTTATGTTGAAAATTACCGTCAAGTAGTCAAATACTTTGGGAAAGTTGGGGTCTCAGACCCTCTGGGAAATACCTGGGTCCTGAAGACTTTTTGCAAGCTAGTTCTGATCTATTAAATAATAATTTGTTATGATTGAAATGCAGTTTATTGTCGGTTTCAGTTGTATTTCGCAGCTGAAAAAATAAATGGATTATATTTCTCTGTTGTGTTGAGCATGTTTTTCTTTCTTTTAAATGAAGAACACTTAAACCTTAAACTAGTTTTCTGGAACAGATGAATCAGATTTACATTATCTGATGCTTTTCAATTTACATATAGAGCAAGATGCTGTTAATACCTTCAGAACACGTATCTTCTCTCTAGTCAATTATCTTTACTACCTGCTTTTTTACTTGCATCAAAACCTCAGAACCAGAAAACCTCAGAAATGTTGCCATTGTATATGTATACCAATTTTTCACCAAACATAAAAATACCTTTCTTGCATAAAAAGTTTCATTATAAAAATGACCTCTTTGGCCTTTTAGTAGCAACTACCATTTATAGCAGCTAAGCCCCGAAGCAGTTTAAATCCTCAAAGCATTTTTATAAACTTAAGTCTTTAGATGGTATTGTATAGTCTTACACTGAAGCTGTTAAGTAAAAGCATGGTTGTAAGGTAAGGCATTAAATAGAAGAGATTACTGCTAATTAACAAGTAATGTATAATATAGATAGTTCTATATGTTTAAGGAAATTATATGCTATTATTGTATTATTTGAATAAGAGCACATAATTATCACTCTAGTTACAGGAAAGACTAATCTAATTTTAATAGGAGCTGGATTTGACTTTAAATGATGTAATAGCAATGAAAAGACATAGAACTAATGTATTAAAATATGGGGGATTTTTTGTTTCATTTCAGCAATAATTATGAACGATACCGTTCAGGATATAGAAGGGAGTATGTGGCTACATGCTTAGTGAAATTCATGACTTCCGTGGTAATAGTTGATTCTTCAAGGGCATTCACCTTTAAAATACCTGTTGAAGAAAGAGCGTGAGGTTTGCAATTTGTAGTTGATCTGTGACGGGCAGACCCATGTATCTGCGACCCACGCTTTGCCAGTTCTGGCGCCCCAGCCACAGCTGCCTTGGGCTTTCCATTGTGCAGATAATTTGCAACTCTAAGCAGAAACATGAACTTCTTTGCCATGGTTCACTGGCAATTTTATCATTATATTTATACAGCAAGCAGGCTGACGACTCAAACTCCTGCAGAAAGTGGCAGGGTACAGATCTGTAGATGCCTTTAAAGAGACAGCTTTGGTAATTTATAACGGAGATTTTTCTCTTGTACTAGCTAATTGAAATAACAATAAGGCATAAAGAAAAACTTATGCACACATATGGGCAAAGCATGATAAGATTTCGTATAGCATGCAGGATTTTAAAAAAATGCATTATCCTCATGCATGACACAAGCTTAGTTATCAAATCTCCAAAGTGTGAAATGAACTCTGCCTCCATAAAACATTTACATTTGCACAATTTCTTCTCTGAAATACAACTCTCTTCAGCTGCAACATCGCTCAAACTCCTGTTCTTGCTTGCAGTAATTTTTAATCCTATGACAAACCTTACCATTCAGAGGTTATGAGACAAGTTGAAGAGATTACATTAACAATCATGAAATTTATAAAAAGCTCTTTTTGGGTTCTCCTTATTAGGATTTAGAGCTCACTCTCTTAAGCTTTTCTTTGCAACAAAGAACAAAACAAACATACCACAATTCCCCCATAAGCTCTAAAACTGCACAGTTGCTTATCATTGAATTTTTTCAAGTGGGACTTTTATAAAAATACCAACCATAATAAGATTCAAAGGAAAAGAATTAGCTTGAAATATGCATATCATTTTGGGGATCAAAGAATTGTTAATCAAATATCCATCTGAAATGGTAGCACTGGCTAGTTATTTTAGTGACTTTTTCCTACAAAAACTTGCTTAGAAAATAAGATATTATTTATATTTGATCTTCTTTGTAAATCAGAGAGATCTTCTGTAATTATTGTTGGAATACCTATGTGATGCAGGACATATAATTATTTATATGCATATCTGCAAATTTGATCAAACAGCCACGGAGTAGTGGTTGCCTGCTCCTTGAACGTAAAGTATTCAGATTATTCAGGTATGATAGATAAGAGTACCCGCCTCTACTTGGCTCATACCAAACTTTCTGAAGTGGAGGAGAATGTATTAGAAACTGTGGTTTATGCAAAAAGCCATTTTTCTGACAGACCCCTATACCTTTTAATTTCTATGTGTGAGCTCAAACATAACATTCCCATGGTAACAGATCCTGGTTTGAAAAATTTGGCTTACGATATCATTGTGCTTGAAAGTGCTCAAAATCTGTAAGGGAGCTTTAAATGAGGAGAGATTCAACAGCAGAAAAGTGAAGAAACAGATGGATTTGTGAACAAGGCATGTAGAATATGAGTAGGGGCATTGGCTTCTACTATTTTATTAACCATGTACTGTCAATATAATCATGAGCTCATCAGCTTTCCAGTATGTGAGAAGAACTGCCCTGCTTACTGGAAGTGGGTAAGGAGAATTAGCTCATAAAAGACCTATGAAATGTTTAGAAAACTTTCAACTTAACTCATCTCTTAATATTACAAAGATATAACCATAATGCTGCTCTTCAGTTAAACCTTTTTAATGTTGTCTTAATGTCAAGGTGATAATGTCTTAAATGAAGAGTTTTATTTGAGCTCTATCTGATTTCCACTCCAAACTGAGGAGAGTACACAGAAGGTATTATAGAAGATCCTTTCTGTCCTTTGGGCAATTTTAACAACAAACAAAATGTCCTTCTTCATGCACAAGGAAAAAGCCAATTTCTCTTCAGGGACTATCAGGGGAGTTTAGATGACAAACTGTGACGCAGTAATCTGCAATCCCACTAATACTTTCCTTGCCAGAGGCAAGATTAAATTTCAGAATTTCTAACACATCTTTGAATGGAAGCCCCTTTTGAGTCAGATACTGAATTTTCAAGTAAAGACAGGAACAGAAGTGTAGAAGAATGACTACATTCGATTAGCACAGAAAGCTAATGAAGAATGGATTGGGTTATCTTTTGTCCAAGCTGTCATTTTACTAATTACACATACAATTTGTTTACATGTTCTGTTATTTTATAGTTTGAATGGCCAAAACCTGCAACAGCAGCATTCCCTGTGAAACCCTTTCCCTACAGTGCTCTTTGGTAAGTACCATATTGTTCCCTTTAGTTACATGTATAAATTCTTCAGGTGAAACTATCAGAAGGCATCTGCACCAAACTTACAACATGTTGGTGAAAAAAGAGAACTGTCGAAGTTGTTTCTATTCCAACTTCTCAATCCAGATCAATAGCTTATTTTTAACTTTTTTAACATATTTGCTCTATTTAAGAAAAAAGAAAACAGACTTGAAGGGTTTTATTACCCAAAATGAATTTCTGATAACTCTCTCAAAGGAATTCTCATATGAACTTTGATGCAAACTGAGTTATTTTTGTAAAACACCACTACTATTGAATAACGTGGAATAATTTTTGGAATAATCTTTTTCAATGAAAAATGCATCTTGAGAAGTAAACCCAGCTGTTCTTTACGCACAGTTATACGTTGCACCCGAACAATCGATTCTGAAGTCAGCACAGCAGCAATTGTCTGCCTTTCACCAAATATTTTTGCAGATTGCAATCTGTTGGGATATTTACTTGCACATGGCACTTACTATGGCTCCCACAGACGTAACAAAGGCCGGGTCACACATCGCTGATAGCAAAGCCCTGGTGAGCCCCCGACTCACGGGAGGCTGGAGCACACCTCCAGGGGGGCGGCCGCTCCTTCGGCTGGGTCGGGCTGAGCCGGGTGCTGGTGCCGGGAGCTGGGCTCGTACGGTCGGCACACCGGCAGCCTGGCTGCGCGTTTGGGCTCGGGGGATCTGGAAGAAAGGCCTGTGTTTTTGCAGCTTGGCAGTGGAAAGTCCTCTGCTGGTAGTTAAAGGAGATGAATAGAAGAGGAAAAGCTGGAGTGCATCAAACTCGCATAACCCGTTTGAATCTCTTCTAGCTAGTTATTCCCAAATAGCTGCAGCTAAGCTATGACTTACAACTGCAGCCAAAAACTTCAGGGCTTGGCAAAGCAGGGGCTCTCACAGCTTGCTGTGACAGGAGTCAAACAAGGTATTCGAGAGGAGTCAGGAATTCCTCAACATCCATAATAATGAACATCTGCTCTTCCGCACAAACAAACAAGAAATACCTCTCTCTCTAAGAAACCAGAGATGTTCTCGTACCTTTAGCTTTGAGTCTGCTCTCAGGCGCACAGCTGCAAGTTAAAAATGTTATTTTTCCCCTGTCCTTTAGCTCTGGGGTACAAGTTTCACAGACACCAGCCCCTGCCCCAGCACCGGCACACACTGTCCCTCGTATTGGAGGAACAGACTTGGCAGGGGCTCCACCGCCGATGATGGGCAGCTAAGCTACTTGGTAATTTACACAGATATGCCTTTCTGGTTCTCACCCCTTCACCTGTATCTGGAAACTTGGCGGTACGTTTGCGGACTAAAGCCTTTTCTAGCCCTGCAAACTGCGCTGTGGTTGGGGGGAGCTGGCGGGGAGGCACAGTTTCACAGAGCGTGGCTGACCGACGTGCTTCCTCTAGACCAACGCTTCCAAAGCAAGCCACAGAATGACTCTGGAAAAGGTACTAGAAGGGAGTTTTACAGAAGTTACCTTTCTCTTGGCAACTTCCCGTGGTAGACTTGGGCTTTGTGCCTTTAGGCTGAAATACAGAGTGCAACATGGCAAATATCAGAAGCATCAATAAATTGTGGCACCGTATGAGTTTTCTGTTTTGAGATATCCTTACAATGTATGTACATGTGTAGAATATGGTCGCAAAGAACAGGTCTATGACGTGTTCTGGTGTAGAAATAACTGCTGGGCAAATCTGAAATGCTCTCTCATAACAACTTTTTATTCCTTGGTCTTAAGCATGAAGTAGGGAACAGATGCTCGACAAAGTGGTTAGTAAACTAAATGGTTGCTGTGTTCACACAGCTAAGCACCTCATTCATTTAATAATTTGTTTATTCCTTTAGATATGGTATATCAATAAAGTTCAGTAATGCAAAATGATAAGATTGAGGATAGATAGATAGAGGGCTTCACCACCACTTCATAATCAACCAATATGTACTGCAGTTGCAAACTTATTGCAGTATTACTGCTACAACTATTGCTACAAACCATCCAAAATAATGTATGGTCCCTCCAGGGATAAACATTAGTGCAAATCAGAAGATCAGCCATAATTGTACCTTTGACGCAGCTTTGATGTAAGAAGGTAGAAAGCCTGAGCTGGTTTCTCAATTAGGTGAATTTTTGGAGAACAAGACATTGATTGTGATGGCCTTGTTTTCCAGATAAGGAGAATGTTTTAGGCTCCAGCTCCATCCATAATGATGCAGTTTCAAAAGCAATACACACATTTAAAATAAAAAAATAAAAGAGAGAGAAGCATAGTCCTAGGCATTCTTGGCTTCATTACATTCTTGTGTTTGTTCATCTCCATTTCAACTGTAAGGGATAAATGAGATGACGGAGGAAGGATAACAAACCAGATCTGAGAGAAACATATTTGGAAGTGTAAAAACCCCAAGTAACTTTGCATGTGTTTTGTTTCCTAATGTAACTCATCATTGAAAGCAGAAACAGCAAAACACTGTGGTGAAGTCCTGACCAAGTTCAGGAACTCATCTACAGTCTGTTAAATGTTGTATCCTATTTCTAACATAGGATAAATTAAACCTCTAATATTTGCAGAGACAAACAACTGATGTATCAGACAACTATTAAAAGCACAAACATTGAAATAATTAATAGGCACTAGCATTAACTGTTGTGTGATATGAACAGAGTATTTTTGAATGTATTTTGGATATATGTAATCTCAAAAATAGATCTACAGTATTAAAAAGTTACTATGAATACTACATGTTCATAAAAAAAAAAAAAAAAAAAGCCATCTTCCTTACCTGCTATTGCTTCAAGACTAGGGATTGCAATAGTGCTGTAAGTGCTAATACATTTACAGGACCATGTGCGAACTAAGGTTTCCTCTGCATTTTCCAGGCCTGGCAATCTGTCCACGAAGAAAGAGCCCCACTGTTTAGATACAAAGTAAGGAGCTTTGAGCTGATCTCCCTGAAAGAAAAAGAAATAAATATGTAATCTTAAAAAAAGGGAAATCTTTCTCGTTCCAACCACAAGCATTAATTTAAGAAACTCCAGTGTTTCTCTGATTTTCTGAGAAAACTTTATTGTATCTCAGAACCAATGTGACTTTAAAATATTGTAAAGAAAAACAATAACTATCTTCCTCCCATAAGTCCCCAAGCTCATGTTTACACAATTTATGGATTCCCTAGGATATAAAAAGTTGGCTTTAAATATATTTCTCTTACAAAATCTTCTCTTTTCCCTGTTTTCGATAGTGTGAATAGCCTGCTCCCTTTCTCTGCTGGAGAAGCTGGGTAAATGTGACACAGACTGTAATCCAGCCTGGACCTCCTCCCGGGAGAAAGGAGTCTCGTGGCGCTGGATGGAGTAACTGTGAAGAACGCATCATGCCACCTGTGTCGTGTTATCTGTTCCTGAGCTGAGGAATGACTGAGAACAGAGCTGCAGGATCAATGCAGAGCCATTCAGTGAAAAATTGATTTTTTTCATGTATATTTTCAGACAACAACATGTAGACTCATTATGTTTTAAAGAAAGCATTAAAGCAGCATTGGGAAAACTGAATTTTTTAGCAGTTCATCTTGAAACCTGCTATATATTGCCATGAGCAGCCAGAAAAAGCTCCAGGAGGCCTCTACAGAAAGATGAAAAAATGGAAAACAAAACTGTGAGCTACATACACTATAGAAAATCTGTTGAAGTCATCTGAGTGCAAAGTAACTTTTCAGACCAGCAAAGCATAAAAGAACAGATATCCTAGTGTGTGCCTCCAGATTCTTGAACTTTTGTACTTTATTTTTTATTTAACCCCTTTCTTAATAGTTTTGAGAATCTGCTGAAATAATTTGTGTGTGTGACAGAAGTCCATGGCTTTTGATCACAAGAAAGCCGTTGATCCAGCCAAACGACCATGTCGGTAAACACAAAACCATTCTTTTTGTTATTCTGCGTAACAGTTTTTTCTCTGAGCGTAGCTGGGGGTGGGGAGGAAGTATTGATTTGGACAAATATAGATATTGGTTTCTATCTATCTTCTGATGTAAACAGGTTGGAACCAACTCCCCATCTTTTGTTTCAAAACCAGCAGTTAACTTAAGAGCTGGGCTCTTTTGTGTTTGGTGGTTTTTTTTTTTTTCCCCTCACACACAGGGACAGCATCTTACACTTTTTTTTGGCCAAATCTTATCTTTCCATGCAATTCCCAGGACTTCACATCAGTTATAATTAAATGTAGATGCTACGCTGAATTAAAATCTGTTTGCCTGCTGGATGACACATGCAGAAAACTCTTAAGGTCGTTCCAGCTGTTCAGGTGATTAATGAAAACAACCCCAGTATTGGCCCACACAAGCGTTTGCACAAAAGACAGGGCCTCATTTATTGACAGGAGAAAAAATTTGAGGCTTCTGCTTTTTGAAATGTATAACTGGTTCAATAGGCAATTAAAATTGCAATCTGAGGAAATGAATTGATTTTTTCAGAGGTCTGATTCTCAGAGTGGGAATTTCTTCCTTGTTAAGGAGGAGGGAGTTACATTTTGGATTTACAGCCCAAGCCCTTAATAAAACCAAACCCGGTTAGATATGAGAGTTGTCTTCAAGTCAGCTGGTAAAGAACTCCCATCATTTTGCTACTAGCTTATCTCCACATTGACAAGGGTGGTTTGGTAATGATGCTAAATCTTCATCTCAAATCTGAAAAGAGCTGTCAAAACTTTGCCCCCATCCTTTGGAAACATCTGACATCGCTCTCCCTGCCATCTCTAACTGCTGCCTACACAATGTCCATATCTCACCTGCAGCATATGCAGCCTGCAAGGAAGGAAAGATCACATACCATGAAGCCTATACACCTGTGAAATGAGGCAAAAGTCCCCTGGTAACATCGCTACTCCTCGCACGCCTGGAGACAGACGTTCAGCAGTGGGGCCAAGGAGCTCTGGAAGGTGCACCAGCCACTCCTGTAGTCCCCAGACACAGGGCTTGCTCTAGCAGCAGGACAGTAGGTCCTGGGAAGTGCTGAGCAATTCCTCTTTCCTATCCAAAACCCCCAAGTGTGTGGTTTTTCTCTCGGTATACTGGTTAGACAGTAGCAGGTCAGCTGTCTAGACTTCAGAGAAATAACGAAGGTACGAGCATTCCCCAAGTCCCAATGCTCTCCGCTAAGTTAAACCACCTGGAATACTTCTATCACCTTTGCTTTATTAACTGCAGACAAATAGGGCCTGTTAACAGAGCAGACAAGAACGGATGGTACTGATGGCTGTACGCTTTGTGCCAAGGTAGTAACAGCACCCTTACTGCCAGAAAAAACAATGCTCAAAATACAGTTTTGCCAGCAGAATGGCAAGTATTTGAGGTGTTTCCGCCAGCACAGCTGTGCTGGTCACAACAGCCAGATGTTCCCAAGTAACACAGCCATGCTGGGTGTGCAAACCTGCCACTGGTCTAACTTTTGCACAGAACCTGCCCTCCACAAGTCATGTGCAAATATAAAACATTTCACCCACGATCATTACAGCTAAACTCCAACATGGATCACTATAAGCAGACTTCCTTTAAAATAAAATGCATTTCACTTCAGGATATTGCTTTAAGGATATGGCTTTAACTCGCCAGGCTTCACAACAGACCATCAGGTTGGTCTTGAATATACTGTTAGATTTGTGTTAAACCAGAATAAAGAGACAGAGCCAAAAGGCACAGAGGAATTAGCCCTTGTCTAAGGTCATGCTGAGGGAGTCAGGGAAATTCAGGGGGTTAAGGGCCCTGATCCCCACAACCAACCAGCCACTAGGCAATACTGCAAAAATTAGTTTTCCCTTCTAACTGCAAAAATATCATCTATATCTGCCAATAACTTCTTCAATTTCTACTCCATTCATTCCTATAGCCCAAGGTTTTTACACGCTGACTAGCTCCTCTGTAATCGCTTCCCTCGAAATCCTGGGATGAATTCCATCTTTTCTTCGAGTTTTCATTGATGGAATTGATCACACATTTAAAGAACAGAAGGCAAAAACAAAGCCTCCAGCCAAGCAAACAAACCCCCAAATCTGGGGGGAATCTCGTTTCAACACAATGCTTGGTATTTTATTTTTCCCCTGCATGCTGCAATTCACTTAGGAGCCGAGTAATTGCATGAATAGTTTTTAGTTTGCTATTCTGCTCATTTGGTTATGACTCATGCACTTGAAAGAACTGCAGTTGTTACCATAATTTCACAGTTATGTGTATCTGGCTTAGATCATGCATTTAATTGAAGGGAAAAGACAAAAACTGCTAATGAAAATGGAAATTACTAGCCTCCCAGTTTGTGTGCGAGGAGGTTGTTTTCTTCTCCTCTCTGTTAGTGATGAAATACCAGTCAAACAACTGAAAGCAGTTTTTTGTAATTTCTTTCTGAAAGATGCAATTGCAAATTAGAAGTAATACTGTATTTCTTTAATAATATTTTGTAAAGATTGATAGAAGGGAAGACTGCATCTTGTATTAAATATTCAGTCCCTCTCTGCACACACAGCATGGCATGGAAAGTCTGCAATAATAGTGTATTTTTTTATTGCCAATGAATGAGAAGGCTGATAAATAAGACTAAATCTAATTTGTTAGTGCCTAATTTTCAAAGACACCTGACTTTGTACAATCCTTTGAGTTGGATTTTCTCCCCTCTTAACCAAAGGGCTAATGGGAGAAGTTGATTAGGGGAATGAAAATAAAACTTTCATAGGCTTGTAAAGGGAGTCCCTTTGAACTAGTCCTGTTAAGTCAGTGGTGTCCAGTCAACTGCAGAGATATGGATGTGACCTGTTGTTCAGACTCCAGTGAGCAGCATGGTAATGAAATAACACCACTGACCTGCCACGGCCCCCCTGGTTCAGATTCCTTTAATCAACGCAATTCATTTCTCCCTTGCTTGCTTGCTGTCACTGGTAGCGGATGTAAACTGAACAGGGGTTGTGGGTGGCAGGGGTGGTGTCTCCCCGAGATACTGCAATCTCTTATCAGGAATACTACAGTGTTAGTGAAATGTCAAGCACCTGTCTAAAAGTCTCAATTTTCTGCTTGATAACTGCAGCGATAGAGAAGATGGATCTTGTGAGCAGTTGACCAGAGGTACTGCAACAAGAGAAAACCAAATAAATCATCATCAAGGGCTTAGAAACACATCACTCAATAACTCCTTCTTTGTACTTCCAGGAAAAGAAGCCTGTTCTGGCTGTCTGTTTAAATATGTGTCCTTTAAAAGCATATATTGAACATGCTTAAGAAACCATGGTTGCACAAACCCCCCCCAAACCTTACAGAGATGTAAGTCCTATGCTGCAATGCAGAAGAGTCTCCAGTCAGAGAATGAACAAGTTTATGGAGGAGAATGAGTTATTTTTATAGAATTAATTAATTAAATTAAATTATATTAACCTATGTAGCACTACTACTCACTCTTCCTTCCTCCCCCCGTTTTCTTACTGGGAAACACTTTTTTCTTGATAGGAGACTTAAGTTTGTTTGTCTTAATTTTTGTTTTTCTACAACCCAGGAAAAAGCCTAAACATTAATGATTACATTTCCTTATTTCAGTGACTGAAATGTCCTTGTCTGACCTTAGTTTAGAAATCAGGATAGTGGGGGACAATATTAGATATGTCTACTAAAAAAGTAGGGAAATAGATGTCACATCTATATTGTTTTAGTCACATTGAAGTCATCCTTTTCTCCACAAAAAACCAGGGGCTTTTAAAATGCTTCTTAGTCAGGTTAAAAACATCTCTAGTGTAAAAGCACCCCATAAAAATCTTCCTATCAGTAAGTTAACTTTTAAATCACAAAGAGTAATTATTTAAGAAGAAAAAAAAGTTAAGTGCTTTTCAAAGCAAAGTGCAAAAAGCATATATATCTCTCTGCAATTAGAAGAAAATGACCTATTTATTTGGAACATAAGAAAAGAAACACTCCAAATGGAGAGTGAAGCTGCAGTGTAGCTCCTACATAGAACACATTGGAGGTACAACACTGCCACGTCGGCTGCCTGAGAGCTGTTCCCTATCTACTGTGTTTTTCGGCAGCGGAGAGAAGAATAAACCACAGTAACCTTCCAGCTTCTCTGGGAGAATTGAAGTGTGGCAGTTGTGCTAAGGCCCCACTTCCCAGCTGCGATCAACCTGAAAATCACATTATTTATCTGAGGTAACTCAGTAGTCTGCATTGGACCAGACTTCGAAACAGTGCCTCTTATCTGAGTGCAGCCATCACCAAAATAAACAACCTGCGAGGGAAGCAGCAAATTAAAAGTTCTTTGTATATAAGGAAAGCACAAGCAAACTGTATTTCACAGAAAGACAGCTTTAAAACAACCTAATAAAAATTCCTCCCTGTTTACAGTTGGCCACGACACGCAGGGAAACATCATGAACTCGGCAGAGTTCAGGTGCTGGACTTGGGATAAGCGGCCATGAAATTTCTCCTTGTAGGACGCAAGGCAGGTTCTTGTTACTGAAAAGAAGACTATGTTTTTTGGTTAAGGAACTGCACATACAGCTCTTTTGCTGAGGTCTGCGATTGAGCTCCGGGTAGAAGCTCTGTGTCACCCAAGCAATGCCAAGCTGGGACAGGATGGCACCTCCCGGTGCGGCAAGGACAGTAGGTCTATGAGGGATGCTGATGCTGCTAGCAGCCTGGTATGATAAGCAGGCTCATTCTCAGGGCAGGTGGCATGAGGCTTTATTGTAACTTGCTTTCTTCTGTTCCAGGAAACATCTGCAAGGAACCCTTACCTCATATTTTCCTTTCTTCTCCAAGGGCTCAGATTCAGTCTCTGCAGGCAGCGTAACTTTGTCCCCTAGAAGCTCCTCTAAGATGAAGACGGTTTCCCAGTTGCTATAGTGATGAGCTGGGAAAATATCTGAGTGCATGCTGTCACCAAAATAAACAACCTACAAGGGAAGCAGCAAATTAAAAGTTCGTTGTATACGAGGAAAACACAAGCAAACTATTTCACAGAGAGAAAAAGAGCTTTAAAACAACCTAATAAAAATTCCTCCGTGTTTACAGTTGGCCGTGACACACAGAGATCTTATTAATATCACAGTTTCGGGTTTTATCTTCGACCAGCTCCGTAAGGAAAAGGCTGGCCCTGCACACCCTCCTTGCCCTCACCCTCCAGGGGCATTGGACGGAGATGCTTGGCTGGGACCAGCACAGGGGCCACCGCTGAGATTTTTGACTGACAGAAATAGCCTGCCAGGAAGCAGTGGAAAAGACTACCAAGAAAATACACTAAACAACAGGAATGAATTTTGGACAACTTTGGAAACAAGGGAGAACACAGAGCATCTCTCAGTGGTGACTCAGAACTCTTCTGTGCCCAGGGAGCAGTTTACCCCCTAGGGAAAATGTGGTCCCATCACCTTGAGTGGCATATTCACTCATCCAGACCTGTAATTAGAATAACATGATCCTAGTTTTCACTGATGCCACCTTTTAATCTATTTGATCTGTTTCATCACGGAGATTGTTTATTTCCTGATTACAGTCTGATTCTCCCCAAAGCTGCTGAAATGCATGACCATGCACACAGAATAAAACATCTAGAAAGTTTACATATTCTTCAGATAAGACAACTAATATGCTACTTCCAGTTCTGGACTGCAGTCTGTTAGACAACAGCAAGCATAACCAGAATAAAAATTTGTGACCGATCACATCAATAACTTTAATGAAACCTTGTCTGGTGAATTTTAGACTGAAACAGGGTATTTTCAGAAAGATTTTTTCTCACTTATAACGTACCTTAGGATCCAACTTGCCAGTCATCTTCTTCAGTAGTTCATAAAGCTGGATAGCATTACCTTGGGAATACCAGCCGGGCTTGTCCAGTGATAGCAGAGCCTCCTGCTCCTCGTCATTCTCTGAAATCACCAAGCAAAATCACCCGCTGTTAGCGAGAGCAGCCCACGCTCCTGTATTCGTGAGACGCGCGAGAAGCTGCCTGGGCACAGCTTGGAGATCGTGGTCTATTTTGACATTAAACCAGCTCCAGTGTCTGGCTCAAGTCCTGGTACTGACTGCGGGTTCAGTCAAGGTGTTTGGTAGCTGGGGGTAGGCAAACATTTGTGAGAAAAGATGCAGCCGAGCCTCGTCTGCAAGGGCTACAGAAGAGTCGAGGAATCAAAGCCATCGGCTTTGCCTCCCAGACGCTGCAGCAGTGAAGGCAGGAAGCCACGCGGACCAGACGGATGGAGGAGCTGCTACAGATCTAAGGTGAAACCGTGAGATTAGAGAGGCTGTAAGAGACAGCACGTACCTTTCCCCACTGAGGAATTACCTACTGCTTTTGAATGACGGCATAAATACAACAAAACAGGCTGAGGTAGCTCTTAAGGGCATTCGCCAGCCTTAGATCGGCGCAAACAATGAGCAGTTCCAGTTAACACCCAGTTCAGAAGAAATGATGAGTGGGCAATATTGCTGCTGGTGGTGTAATCCACATTGGCATATAGCTACACTGGCAGCTGTCAGTGAACTGGAAAAACCAGTAGAAGCTGAAACTCCCCAGTCATCACCCAACTGTGCCACAGGCTTCATTTCTAGCTGGTCCCAAAGCATGTCCTGGTGTCCGTGTGACCTTACTGCTCCGTCAGATCCAGGTGCTATTGCCAGATGAACTCTTAGCTTCTTGCTGGAGCCAAAACACTAGCCTTAGTGAACCAATAAACTAGAATTTCAACAGAAATATTAATGTCTTCTGCCTACTGATGTGGTTAAACAGAAGGGTGATTTTGTTATTCAGTCTCAGTTAAACATGTCTTATTTTTTATGCTAGAGACAGACGGGTAGAAGCCAACAGAGTATTTTGATCTGACTTAGGTGTAACATCAGGACTTCGTTTTTTCTGCCGCTTTATAGAATTTTTCAAAAAAGTACTTAAAATGTGTTAGGAAGAAGACTAAGACAGAGCAAACTTCATTTGATTAGAGACTGCTGAAAGCTGGAATGCAAATTTTGGAGAATAGTGAAATGAAAAGACAGCTTTACGTTTAAGAGCACTGAAGATGTACATAGTGCAGGACATTGGTCCTTGAAAGAAATAAAAAAAGAAGCAAAACCAGGGAAATAGGTATGTGGAGAGAGGCAGTAAGTCATTCTTTAATATTATGAATCTAAGAATTTGAATAAACACAGGATTTATTCTCAGACAAAACGATTCTATATTAAGGATGTTTTATAAACTAGGGAAAAACAAGGAAATTCAAAGTTGACACTAACAATTCACGCAGAACTTGTGTGGAAATGTCTTTTCCTTTGTTCTTCTTCAGAAACCTAGCGATAATAATAACAAGTATGATAGCATCCATTAAAAAATCTTCATTTCCTGACTTTTAAAATACATTTGACCAAACAACTTTTGATCAAACAGAAGTTGTCAAGCTTCAGCAAATTTGTTTTATTTTCCCTGTATTTTTAGACATATTTGTAAGGTTGGCTGAACAAGTAGACAAAATCTTCAAATGATACGGACATAGAAAAAGAAACTTATGAAAACAACTCTTTTGAGCTGCTACCAAAAGTTTCCTGAAATTTGTGGAGGTTTGTACAGCTATCATTGTCTCTCCATTCAGTCAGGAAAATACTAGAGAAAAATGGAGCTATTATGAGAGGGATTTTCAGAATAACAACATCGCATTTACAAATAGGAGCCCTATGTATTACAGCAGCACCAGAAGGCTCCAGCAAAGAGCAAGACCCTGCTTTGCTACCTCTATGGAAAGGCACGAGGGGCAGTCCTGACTGAAAAAAATCACTCTAATTACAAGGTAGAAGATCTCTCACTCTGTGAGATCTATTACTGTCACCCCTAGCAATGGGATTCATCTTACTTAACTCGATGCATCCGGAATTTAGGTTCTAATTTACAGTTACAATCTGAACTAGTTGGCCAGGCTCCCTCGGTAGGCAGAGAGCACAAGAAGCACTTTCTAGAGGTGCCAGCTCTGGAGAAGGAAAGGATTTAATTAAGTTAGGAACTTTGCTTTTAGGCAATGAAATGAAGGGAAATTTTGAAGCCTGGTTTCCTCCTCTATGCTTGGAGGCAGTAAACAGAATTCAGATGTCTAATTCATTATGGGAGCACCTTGATTTTGGAAGGAGCTTCAGAAACCTGAGGAATTAGGGAAGGTCCTTTATAATATTTGAGTTGTAGAGCTATGGGGATAATGAATCTGAATTGGCAAACCTTGCCTCGAACCATCTCGTATTGGCTGCTTGTGCTCACACATCTAGGGGTGACTGTATCAATTTTATTTCTGTAATCTGAGGTGGGAGGAAATTAATGGTGTTTCAGTTGCAGTAAGCCATTAAAAAGAAGGGTTTCTAATCCACTTACATTTTCCCTGTGGCAAAGTATAGTCAAGAAAATTATTCTTCAGCTCTGGCTGTTAAGACCTCTTGTAGTAGTTCTGCCATGTAAAAATTGATACAAAACAACTTAAAACCCATTAATGACACCATTGGCTCTGGCCTTGTAATATATCCTTCAGATAGCAGCTACATGACAGCACTGAAGAAATCTGCAAATTTCCTGCAAAAATGCTGCATAAATGTAGTTATGATAGTTCCTAACATATTTTAGATATGCCAAGCCTAACTTTGGCTACACTCAGACAAGAGGAAAACTGCTGCTGACCTTCCTTCCAATTTGCTGTTATTGATTCATAAAAGTTCACTCAAAGGTCAGAAATGCTATAAATACTCCTTCAGCAGGAAGCAACACATATATAGGTGGGGATGCTAATGCTTCAGGTCTTATAAGCTGGGAGGAAAAGGAGACGTCCTGACAATTTTAAACAGACTGCATAACCAACAAGAATTTCTCAGATGATTTAGACAGAGCAACTTGCTTCCTTCTGAAGCCTAATATATCACTGCAACCCAGACTCCTGGCTGTAGACTGAAAACGTGCCACGACAAGAAACGTAAAGGTAGCAAGCAAGTAAAATTAAAATAATTACCCCCCCCAAATCGTTCTATTAAAACACTCACCCAAACCTCAACAGTGATTCAGAGCAATTTTCCTGAGGGGAAGCTACTCTTCCTTTTTAAAAATAACAACAAAAACTTGACACATGCTGGGGCAATATTAATATTGCTGGAATGGTGATTTGCATATTGCTGTGTCTAACAGCTTGGGAAATGTTTTCTGATTCAGAAATGTACTCCCATCACCGTTAGCAGATATGTTTTTTCAGATAAACCAATTCACTAACAAGACTCAATATCCTTTTTCTTGCCTGCTTTTAAATGTGAGTTGCAGGTTTATAACACGGGCTGAGTAACATCTGGTTTCGTTCTGAATGAATATGCAAAAAGTAATCAGTGAAGCTTATTCCCATTTAAATGACAAGTGATGGTAATTTACTTTGGCACAGAATCGCTCCTTGGGAAATTCTTTGCACACGCTTGCTTACTGCCGTGTGCTTTGCTATCCGTTTACGGGTTATACTTGCCCAGATGGAAACCTGAATACGTGCGGCGCTGAGGTTGTGTCCACACTAAATGTTCAGCCCAGGATCTGAACGTGGAGCTCTATCCTTAACCTGGCTGGCGTTTACACTGTTAAACCCCAGCCCATGGGATGGGGCTCTCGTTTGGGAAGCCCGAGGTTAAGAGAGAAGCTAAGAGGGTGAATTTACGCTTCGGCAGTTACTCACCTCTCTTCAGCCGCACCTACGCCCAGGTTAATTCTCATCATCTCCCCAGATCTCCTCCGGCTGGGTGCCCTACGGCGAGAGCTGGGTACGCGCCGGGGCGAGGGGAGGACCCGCGAGCCCGAGGACACCTCGCACCCACTTGGCCGGGCAGAGACGGGGGTAAGGAAGCGACTCGGAGTGCCCGGAGGCCGTGCCAGCAGAAGCTGTGCCAGGTTTAACCGCAGCATGTGCGCAGGTCCCCAGCAGCCCCTTCTCCTGTCTGTCTCCTGACAGCCTTTTCCTCGCTGCCATACAAATCTAGTTAGAGCGGCTATTGGGATTACTGATGCTTTTTGCTCCTTTGAACTGCACAATAGGATAAAAACAGGCGGTGACCCTGTCGCTGCTCGCGCCTGTACCTGCTCCTGCCTCCTCCTCTTCCTCCCCACGGGCAGCTCTCGCGGGCTCTCACCGCGGACAGGTGTATGTCTTCAGCATTTTGTAAAACAAGTACGTTTTATGATCCACAACTATCATACCGATATGCCTCTCTGTAATTTAAAATAATGTCATTTCAGGCCCTGAGGACATTAATATGAAAGCCAGGTTATGTTCCAGCCCAGCTTGCAAGCCCGCTCTGATCCTAGATGGCATTTTGAGCTCACTTAAGGAACACAAACTCTCTTTTCCAGAAGGGGACTCGGGGCAGGAAAGCACATCGTTTTACAGTCAAGACAAAGGGACCTGCATAAGTAAAATCCTTCTGGTGGCTTCTTCCAGTGGTAAAGGGGATGAGATGGCATAACATAAGCTGCAGGGTTCCTCTGGGGGCATGCTCTCCATGGAGAAAGCAAGTACTTACAAGCTTGCTGGGGGTAAAACTTCATACCCTACGGGCACCCTTCTGTAGGGCAGCACCTCAAATTCCTATGTATAGATCCACCACTTTTGCTGGGTGGTGTCCAGGATCCATGCAGATATTACTGTGTGTTTTACCATCCCTGAATTACTTCTGTGCCCTGGAAGCAGCTGGGAAAAGCATCTGCCCGACACGTGCACCAGCGCTTGCCAGTCTCCTGTCTGACTGGATGACTGCAGGGAAGTGATAAAGAACAAATTATTCCCTTAGCACGATGTGCTGAAATAAAAGGTTAAGGCTTCCCAAAGTGACTTTGGCCGTTTCCATTTTTGGCTGTCCAATCTCATTTTTTTCAGAAAAAGCCTGAAGATCAGCTCCCCTTCCTGCCCTTGCATCATTCTGCTTTCTTTGGGGTGGCTTCTAGTTGGTGAGACAAAGGTGAAACTAATCAAAGTAAAAATTCAGTTCTGAAAACTGGAACATGATTTTTAATTTTACATAGGCAGTGATACATCTTTCTTATGCTTAGCAATCCCAACATATATGTGCTCATTCATATGGAGGACTAAATAACAGTACTACTAAAAGCTGGAAACACTCTGAAAGAACACCATAGGTAAAGCTGAGAGAAAAAATACAGACACCATCCTGTGAAAAAAATAAACTATTTCATAATAATTCATAAGTGCTACTTATCCGATTACTAACAAACCCTTTTCTCACGATGGACTTCTGTTCTTTTGCTCATTTATAAGGCCTGGTAAGACCAAAGTACAAGATAGTGTATTTTCAAATTGCCCTAGGCATAGAAGAACCACAGACTCTTTAGAGAAGAGAAACAAACAAATAAACAAACAAATAAATAGTTTTAGATTTTTAGTTTTACTAAAACCTTTTTATTTTTTATTAAAATCTGCCTTAGTGCTTAATTGTGCCAAGTGACAGCCTACATTGAGACAAGATTGAAGGTTTACTTGTTTGTAGGAAAATCAGTATTTCCTTTAGAGAAGTCAGCAAGGAAGTTTCTTTAGGAAGTTTTGATTACTTTGTTACAGGAACTGAAAATAATAGCTCATTACAGATTTAGTAATTTGTTTTCTAATCTGTGAAAGCATTAACTTTATAACTTCCCAGGAACAGTCTGGCTAATGAACAAAGTGTTTCTGTTTAAAAAATTGGTATGATGAAATACAAACAAGGCCTCTTTTTCCTTGGAAAAGGAAAATCAGTTTTTTTTTGAGAATGATTCATCTGCAAGTTCATTTTTAAGTGTAGTTCATGCGCAGATTTGGTGAAGCTTTTTCTGTAATTTTATTTAATTGTATTTATAACTCAGAGAACTTCTATTTTGGAAGGTAAGAGGGACATAAATACAGAATTTAATTTCTTCTTCTTCTTTTTTTTTTTTTAATCGGGATCTTTGGAGAAGTACAAAATGGCCAGATAAGAAATAAATTCCTTCCCCAGAACAGTTTTATTCTGG
The DNA here is from genome assembly GCF_964188355.1 of Buteo buteo. Lineage (NCBI taxonomy): Eukaryota > Metazoa > Chordata > Aves > Accipitriformes > Accipitridae > Buteo > Buteo buteo. The sequence goes on from NC_134185.1 coordinate 22,259,917, forward strand.
ACCTCATTTGTTTTGCAAGAAGTCTCCAGAGCCTTATAAATGAGGAACTCCCAATATACAGACAAATGTCCCCAAATAACCCTATCAATATTAATATCATAGTCATCCTACAGATCCCTATATAATTATGGAGAGAGACAGGCTTTTCCAGAAAGCATTTTAAATTCCAGTAAGCTAGGAGAGGTATGGTAATTGAGGAAAAAAAAAAAAGATGTAATCATTTCAGGAACATGCAGTTCAGTTCAAGCAACTGTCTATAACCTTTCTTACTAGGGTGTGCTTCACTGCTGTACAAAAATTTGAAGAGTGGATGGAAGCAGAAAATGGAGGGAAGCACAGATAACATGAGGGCCACCAGTCAGTTCTGACCTAACCTGTCACTTCAGAAAAATGTCTCAATTAATTTCAATAATTAAAAAAAACCTAAGACACACAAAGCATCTTCTTTGCACTGTGCAGACTGTAATCTCTCAGCTTATCCTAACCCTCTAAGTGTCTCTAGCAATACCTACTGAAATAAAGCTTATTGGAATTTGCTCTTGGACCATACTCTTCTGCACTGAAAATCGACACTGCAGTGTGGTGGAGAAAAACTTCCTGCTGTTCATTTACTTTGGCCTCAGACATTAAAAAACCCCACCACCAACAAAAAAAGAACAAAAGCTCTTTAATCCTCAGTTACAGAAAGACTAAGAACTTTTTTCCCCCCTACATCTTAATATTTCAGGTATAAAATAAATTACATAAACTAGAATAGACCATTTGATTCTGAACAACCATATCTCTGCAAAGCAATATATGGACCCTGCTGCAAGAGGCCTTTGGTTTTTATTTCTTCAGTTCCCTAAAATACATTATTTCAAAGGGCATAATAATTGTGAAGTAGACATAAGCATGCACAGTTATTGCACTTACTCATTTGCCTGGAACACACAACAGATATTTTCATTAACTTTTATATGAAAACTATTTATACAGCCAAGTTGAGTTATGGTTTATAAGAAAGCTCCATTCTTTTTTCCTAACTTACTTCACTATCGGAAATCCCTACTTTAAGTTTATTGATTAGTTCTGTCTGAAGTTCCAGCTCTTCAAATAGCAGCTGCCTCTGAAGGGGGCAGTTTTACATCAACCTTTAAAGACTAACTTAAGTTGCAAACTTTCACAGGTAAAAAATGAAATTTGGGAATTAAAAAAATAAAATCCAGCCAGGCTACTGCCTGTTAATTACCGTACAAGCGCTCCGTAGCTGCAGATAGTGGTTATTAAAACCTTGCTCAGACTGTCCCTCTGACTCAGTAATTAAAAAAGAAGAACCCCACCCCAACCCACAACAGTTTCCTTAGCACGGTGCTGCTGCCGAGCCCGGCAAGCTCAGCAAGCGGCAGCGAGAGCATTCCTGGAGAGTGGAGGGGCCCGCCACTGGAGCCTGGGTATCTCCCCACTGCTGTGTGGATGTTAAAAAACTCAGACATGTTTTTTTTCTGTCTGAAAATGGGAGACTTCTCAAGGAAAAAAAAAAAAAAAAAGAGACAACTTGAAAATAGCTTATTTTCTCAGTGCTTCACAGCTATCTTGCTATTTAAGTTGTAAAGTATGCTCATTCCCAATATTTCTAAACAAAACTGGATGGCTTAGAATAATCAATTTTTTATGGAAATAAAAGCTAACACCTGAAACTACTGAGAGAGGGGTTCTGGCTCCTCTTGACCCAAGACTTCTTTTTATCACATGGCAGAAGAGAAGCATTACATTGCATACTTAAAAATCATACCAATATTAAAAGCATTGGAATGTGGCTGTCAGGGAAGAAACTACCTTGGCATTGCTTCATATATGTACTAAACTGTGAGTATTTTTAGAGTTTATTAATAATACTTAGCACTTCAAGTAACTGTAAAAGAAAAAATCTTTAATTATAATCAGAATATGATGGCATTAAATAGTTAAGGACCATTTTCTATTAGAAAAATATAGAAACTGGTTCAGAATCATAGATATGACAGAATATCAAACATACCAGAAAAGAATAAAATATCAAAACAATCACAGTGGGCAGTCATGTTCAGTATCAAATAAGACTTTTTTTTTCCTAATACATTTTCTGCCTTATATTTTCTTTCCCTTTGCTTAAGAAAATATTCAAGAAGCACCAAAGACACTTCAGGACCTAACACTGATTTTAGTTTCAGAGAATCTGCCCTTGGAGATACATCTCTGTTCCTGTATCATCAATGAATCCCAATGGGGACTCTGCAATCTTATTAACATAAGGAGGACCCTTAGATGCTTTTACCGTATTCTCTGCTGTATTTGATATTATTACTATCCCTTCTAGATTAAAAAAAACCCAAACCTTTAAAAATTTGGGGTTGTGCAGTGCACCCTTGCCATGAGCAACGCGCCCATTAAGGTCCATCACAAAAAGCCTTTACCAGAAAGTGCTATAGAAAGAAAACAATTTGGAGTTGCGCTGGTGAGTAATTTGGTGGCACTACGCCAAGTAACAGCTAAACAGGAGAAAAAGGAGTACATAAACTAGGAAACCTCCCCAGACCATGGGTGTGATGGAGGGTGGGCCAGCTGGGGAGCAGGATGGCCAAGCTGTGACCGGCTGCTTGGGTGCGTGCCTTGCCAAGAGGCGTGGGGGAGCCGTGACGGAGGATGCCTTTGGGAAGGAAGGGTGCTTGTCCTTGGGGAATCGTGGTCAGCTGCATACAGGGAGGACGCTGCACCCATGGTTTGGTCTGGGTTAGTCTGGCTTTTGGGACAGGGAGTCACCTGTTCTGCCACATTTCCTACCTGACCTCGGGCACTTTGTGTGTAAACAGAAGCATTAAAAGCTCCCCCACAGCAGAAGTCCTATGAGTGTAAATATATTAAGGTTCGTGAAGTATTTTGGTACAGTGGCAACAATAGCCATTTAAGTGGCTTAGGAGGGAGAAGTGAGATGCAGATGGGAGAGGTAGAACTGGATTTATGTAGACTCTGGATAAAAGAAGAAATAACTGTGCTATGATGTTGCTCAGGCCATGAATGCCGAGATGAGGGACAGCGGGAAAACTTCTCCTGGGGGCCAGAGAAAAGCAGAAATATTTTCACTTTCTTTCCATCGCTCTGTGCCTCTCCTGCCCCTTAGCAGCTCCTGTCTATGTAGGGTGTGCACACCCAGCTCCCCGTTGAGCCTTACAACCTGTGGCACATGGGGAGCAGAAGGGAAGGACAAGACATGTCCGTGTGTGCATGTGACAGAAGATAGAGGGGTGACGGCAAGTTCAGTCTTGAGGTTTGGGGAAAATTCCATGGCCCTGTAGACCACAGTCATGGATGAATTCAAAGGAGGGACAAAGAACGTGACAGGGTTAGAACAACTGGCAGATATTTCAGACGCTTTTTAAGGTCTGCTATGGGCCCAGGCATGTCAGGGAACACCAGAATGAAAAAGACCAAGAAATCCTATTCCTATTAGATCTGTTGAGATATAGTAGAACTTCATATTTAATAAACAAAATGAAACATGTTAGGAAATTAAAGTTCTAACAAAGGAAAAGTTTTTATGTGTGAAAGAGTCACTGAAAATCTCAGAACAATGTAACCGGGTTGGAGATGGCAAGGAAAAATGGAAACTATTCCTTTCTGGCATAAGTACTTTTAGTTACTCTGTGATGGGAAGACCGGCATGAAAGATTTGTAGTAATGAGTTTTCTGAAGAAGTAAAAGCGAAATGATCCCTGTGACACTTCCTATAATGCTTTTCCAGTTCCATACCTGTGCACTTTGCGTGGTTTGCAAAACCACTTAGTGTCTATATGAAAATGCACTTTGTTTCTCAGAACCAAGAGCATTGTGCCAGATCTCCGTATGCAGGAATTTCACAGATAAAATCTCTTTCTACTATTATTCCAGAAAAAAATAATCATCTTGGAAGGCTCAGCCTTAGTCTGGCAATATCACAGAGACACCTGGGATCTGTGGACAGTAATAATATATAAAGTGGTTTCACAGCAGATAAGAATCAGGTTAGAATGAACGTGTTTACTGATGAAGCGAATAAGTCCTGGGGTTGCTAACTCTACCTAGAACAACATGCAACATACATATTGAAGTTTAAGACATTTGGACTCCTTTGTGAAAAATAAAGAAAAACTGAAGTACAAAGAGAACGAGGAAGAAGACGGCACATCACTTTTACCTCTTCCTGAGCTTTCAGCTTGCAAGAAGTAATCCCCTTCCGAACATCAGCTGCAGAGGACTTCCTACTCATCTAAACAATGCAGTGTCCCATGATCACTTGCCATCCAAGAAATGTCCAGTTTTGTGTTCTCTGACCTTTGTTAGGTGGGAGAGGCAGAGCTGCTGCTGAACTAAGTAACTATCTCACCACCTAGGATTTCCCCCACGCAGGATAAGTCCACACCTGCTATCTGTTGCAGTCGTCCTCTGCCACTAACCGCTGTGCAGCGCTCCTGGGTACTTCGTAAGCATTAGGTAAGCCTCGGTCTTTAGAAACCGGTAAACTGAGGCAGAGATTCAGTGTCATATCAAAGTGAACCAGATCTCAGCCCAGGCTTTGGTCACAATTCCTCGTGTTCCCAGCTCATTTCTAGGGCTTCCTAACTAGCTCCTTTCACTACTTGCTTCCAATAGCAGATCTGATGCCTGCAGTACAAAAATCAACATGTGCTTTCTGTGAAAAACAATTCTGCAGACTAACCTTAATAAAAGCTTGACATTTTGGAAGAACACACAAGAGAACTCTAAAGCTTCTTAATGAAAACCAGCACATACAGATTCATGGAAACTATGCTGAAGGGAAGCTTTCTGCAGTGGTTGCCAGCCCTCATTTTGCCAGGAATGTACCATACACAAACCTCTATATTTGCTCTACTACAAACTACCTCAATCCCAATTTCCAAATTAATTAAAAATCAAATCACAAGGTAAATTTTTATGGGGTTCTCTGTCTAATAATCCAGTTATTTTTGAATCCTACAGAAGAAAACAATTACATGGAGAACAAAGATAAATACCCCCCTCCCCGAATCCTATCACTTACTGCTTACACATATGTGATCTATGCCAAAAAATGAGTTTTCCCTGCAAAGTCATGCTGATAAGTCACCCCTGTGACGTAGGTAATCTTTCTTTCTTCCAGAAATTCCTTGTGGATTTCGACAGCTGTTAAAGAACTATAACATGAAGTTTAATTAAATGTCCACCAACCTAAATTCACACAGGTTTGCACTGAATCTGACCGGTAAAGTTTATGAACTTGTATTGATCCAGTAGACCTGCACAGATCACAGCTTTCTGATCAGCAGGTAGCCTATCCAGTTGCTAATATACTGGTGCCTAGAGACATCTGAGATGCCCGAAGGTCCTCCAGCACATTAGTCCAAATTGGGAAGGGACGGGTCTTCCATAGGTCCTGTGCCATTTCTGCAAGACCCGTGTTTGGATTCCCTGGGGCTTTTCATTAGCACTGGAGGCCTATGATTAGGCAACAAATGCATCATGGCTGGGATTCAGCTCCAGATGCAGAAATATAATGTAAAGGTTCTATGATAGGAAGCACAGCCACTGCGGGTTGCAGTATTACATCGACAGGGCCAATGTATTCTGCAGAGTACAGCACAGGCACTGCCGTCTGGGCAGTTGTACAGCCCTCCACTGACCGTGCTGGCTCGCTCTTCATTGCCTGCAATGGGAGCTGGCTGAGGAATACCAAATGATAGGTAGCCAGAGAGTCTCTATACACTGTTGTTTCTATATCCACTCCTGGTACTTACTTATTTATTTCAAGGTAGACCTCTGTGACTTCTGACATACAGCATCACCCTTACAATGTAGTCATGAGTCAATTCTTGTTTAAGGGAGGGGCTTGCAACTAAATGGCAAAAAAAAAAAAAGCTTCTGAAAACTATTCATCTTTATGATACAGGTTTGGCAAGAAAAGAAGCTTTTGAACTAAGCTATCAAGGGCGTAACATCCTACTTGTAAACAGCCATAGAGTCTGGTAATGATCTGTATGAGTTAATAAGCTTTCCAGGGGGACCTTTTTTATTCTGTGGATGAAATAACAGGTATTTGTTTAACCATCTTATATTAAAATGCACAAGACAGATCAAAAGGAAATATGCATTCTCTTTATGCCAAAACAGCTGCTGACTTGCACATGGTTTGTTTCCCTAGTGTTCCTTTTGGTCTTTTGGTATTTCCAGTTTAGCTCTTCCTCCTCAGTCATGGGTGGACACTTATGTGTGCTGGGAAATAGAATGAAGGTGAAAAGAAATATTTCATATAACCAGAAGCAATATTAAAAAAACCCTTCTAGTCTAGAATTCTGGATATTGAATTATCTGTATAAATAATTGCTAGACATTCTTCAGGTATTACGTTAAACTAGTCTGAGCTCCCATGTGTCCAATGTAAAGGAGCCACAAATTACTTCTTCATTAAGACTACTTCTTAATGTTCTCTTCACTAAATTAAATTAAGTGAGCTTACATGTCCCTCAGACACAATTGCTTAGTCAACCATTTCAAACTTTCAGCATTTCTATGGAAGACAACTGAAAGAACATGAGAACTGAAGGTACTATTTCAGAAAGGGTCCTAGTAATGCTGCAACAAGAGTTAGTGTTGCAAGTCTTGCTCATGTATGGAAGATGTTCATTTGCTTTTGTCTTCCGCACAGAACTGGTCTTCATGTCAGTAAGAAATCTTCCCTAAATCCCAAGCCTTTTTCAGCATCACACGTTGTTATAGTATTACCACACTATAAATGTGATCTATATTGAGTGCTGACCTCTTTGCTTCTAAATCTTGCACAGCATTTGGCTGTGTTTTCTCAGGGACTATGGAGGAAAAAAATCACCTCTTAATAATCCTTTCATGTGTTGGAGGAGAATTCCCTTAAGCCAGAGAAGTCTGTTTGCTGAACACAGTTTTGTCTGGAATACAAACTGGTCATTTAGGTATTTTGGCTTTGGGTTTGAAAACACAGACTAGGATATGGCAATTCAATTTCCGTGGGGACTCACTACAGAGAGAGGATGGGGTTGACAGGCCCTTAGCAGCTCATTCTGCTGCAAAAACAAGCGGCATTTTTGGGATGAATCGGGCTTCCTAACTGTGGGAGCTTTCATGCCTTATCTCTCTGGTACTGCAGGTACAAACCAGATCAGACTGTGTCACGGTTCCATTCTGTGCTAATATCCTGAAATAAAAGAAGAGAAAATAGCAACACCAGAAGGTGGTCACAAAACTATGAATGAGGATTTTCTATACATCCTGACTTTTAACGACCTCTCTATCACATGGTCTATGTGTTTAAATGGAATTATATAGAAAAACTGTAGTTAACTCTCTTTATCTGCAGTTTATATAGTTACTAAATGTTGTTGTTAAAACAAATGCTACTTTTAAATCCTGATGTCACCTCTTTGGCAGCCACGTTTAAAGCATCATCATGACTTACAGATTTTGCAACCTATTTCACAGAAATAGGTTCTTTGATAGACTACTTCTAAGTACACAGGCTTGGAAAGCTTAAAATAATTCACCATATTAAGAAGCCATTTGACATGCTTCTCTATGGAGAAAGCTGCTTCCATTAAAATGAAACATAAATATGACCTGATAACCAACAACCAATTGTAAGAAATCATTGGTATGGAACTGTCTTCCAAAACAAACAACTACTCTAGCTTATTGCATTCAATAATTTGAAATAATTATTGAATAACTTGAATAATTTCAGTGTAGAACACATCAAGTTAGGAGGTCCAGTTCCTTAAACTTATAAATATCACAGAACCATAAAAAGTAAATCCAGCAGAATTAATTGCAATTATGTTATCTTAATTTCCACATTATGATAAATCTTTGGAAAGGGCTAAAAGGATTTTCACAATCAAGACTCTCATGGAGTCCTTATGCAAACACAGTTTACAGTTCTACACTGCTTCTGGATTAGGACACTAGAAATTTTAGTTAAATACGCAAATCTGCCAGAGATATGATTATGGGTAAGTCATTAAATCTCTTGGTGTTTTAGTTCCTTGGCTCTAACAGAAAAGCCACCGCTTTTGTTATTTCACCATTTGTTTATCTGGTCTGCCTGCAGGCTCCTTGTAGACAGAGACTGACTCTTATCACGTGCTTGCACAATACCTTAAAGAATTGGGTTTTGAGTTTTATCCAGGCCTGGAATATAACGTAATATAATCAATAACTAGATTTTGCAGTACTGTTAATTACTGCAACTCCTTTAGAAAATAAAAATAGACTTTCCATACACAAAGAATTCTGGTTTTAGAATTCCTGGCAATTATGCTAAACATGTTTTCCAGTTTTAACAAAAAGAATATTGTTGATATCCAGCTTTTGAAAGCAGCAGCTTCAGCTTTCTTTGAACTAGCTTTCTGTAATATTCTTATCAGCTTTGTGCCAAACACAGTATTTAATATCAAAGGTAATCAGCTGAAGCAACCCCTGCTGTCTTTATGCAGAAGCACATTGCGCTTTTTCACTGTTTTGATTTTCGGATAAATAACTTCTTATTCCTTTTATCCTCTAAGGTACTTTGAACACTAGGCAAACATAAAGAACTTGGCTCAACACATTAATTCTTTCTTTTAAAGAAGGATAGGCATTGGAGAATGCATCCACAGTTCAGCATTCATCTTGATACTCAGAAACAAAGAGATGCCATACTTCAAAGACTATGTAATCTTTTTCTTTTTTTTTTTCCTTAATAAACAAGGAGTTGTTTATGAACAACAGTAGAAATCATGGGGCCTATCTTTCTATGAAGTTGTGCCTTGCACTTGGATTCACTGAATGTCTAATAGGCTGCAAAGTCTCATGGATCTTCCAGTAGCTGGGTCATTTGCGGCCTGGCTCTGCTGCATGGATATGCAGGTATCTAACAAGGGGTAATTTTACACTGCAGCCTTTCTCTGAGCTGGCAGGGACAGACCCATTTTTTCCTCTCCAACCTGTAGAGGCTGTAATATCTCTGAGAATACTAGGCCACGCTCAAATGTGGCTGAAATTGCATTACTGATAGAGGTTTGCAGTAGGGGATGGGCATAAGTTCCTGCTCACACAAGCCATGTGATGGCGTAAGCCGAAATGTTTAGGCAAACAGACTAAATGTTAAAGAATTAGCCTGTGTCCTGGTAGCTCCTCTGGCTAATATGGTTGAGGCATTGGCCAACGAAGCTCAAGAAGCAGCAACCCAACCCAATTTCCAACAGCCGTCTCGGCTGATAACAGGTATCTCCCGTGACAGTTAAGAGGGACCATCAGCTGAAATCCCAGCGCTTGACCCTGCTCCAGTTTTACAGTGAATTGCTGCGGTCAGGCCAGCACTGTGCCCTCCTGGTAGAAACAGAAACCAAACGTGGCCACTCAACCTCTAGCTTCTGATGCTCTGTAAAATGCCTGAGCGAGACCAGTTGTTGTTGAGAATATGTCTAAATGATGCAATGAAAATCTGGTCTCCCAACACTTCTGAAACAAATACCAGTAAAGCCCATTCCAAGAAAAACAGAACAAAACAAAACCACTCCTTTCCTCTCCCTAGGAGAAAGGAATGGCCTCTCTGATCAGATAGCCTAAATGGATGTACCATAAGGGAAAGCTTGGCTTTCTTGTTCTTTGGCTACCACACAGCCTAACTACTACAGAGTGGCAAATTACAGCAGCTTAACTATGTCATTGTATGAGTGGATACATGTACCGTCAGTGCAAACTGCAGAGTGGCCCCTTGCATAATTTTACAAAAGGGTTATAAATGATACACTGCCAATTAGTAATAAAAAAGTACTTCCTCAATTTCAAAACACTTGTTTTTATGAGGCAATGACTGTCAAATATGGTAGCCAAGGACTTTGAAAACTATCAGAAAAAAATGAAGCTTTATGCCAACATTTTGCTATCATCTGTTAAAAATGTATTGTGTCTGTCTGTGCCTGCAAAAGGATGAGGACATGCACTGGCCCAACTTTATTTTGCTTTTTGCATCTGTTTTAAATGCTTTCACATAAACCTACCGTACCGAACATGTAAAAAACAAAATCCAGACTGTTATTGTCAACTAAGACTATGTTTATCAAACATGAAATAAAATTTAACTGTTAGAAAAAAGGTCCTCAGCTACCTAAAAGAGGTCTCCCATCTTACCTATCCCATGGCTTAATCGCAAACGTTGATGATATGATAGGAAATAATCACCTCTATTCTCAAATGATTCCCAAACTATACACAGGTACTATCTAGCAAACTTTAAAAAGATTAACTGGTAAATCCATTTGATTATAAGGTAACATATGCTGATTTTTTAAATGTTTGTCTACAGTGCATAAATCATATTGGAAACCAGAAGGCCCTGAGACAGCTGTTTACACTGTCAGAAAAAAATCTGTTGGGTGGCTGATATGTGTGCAAACGTGGTACACAAAGTGGAATAGTTTTAGACTAAGATCATGTAAACAAGAATGGGAGGTGCGACAGTCGGCCAAGAAGCCTGACATTGTAGATGTTGGGAAATACTGTCTGAGCTTCTTCAGTAGATGATGAATATCTCTATGAAAACAAACCCTGTTATATGAGATTAAATTTGTTTGTATGTGTGTCCCACTGTCAGCCCTGCTGGCCCACCTTAGGCTGCTTTTCAGAAAGTGAAATCAGGCATTGACCATACTGCTGCAGAGGGTTTCAGCTGAAGGAATCATCTTTATAAGGAACTTCCATAATCCTTATGCATTTTCATAATAAAAAATAAAAACGGTCAGGCTCTATTACTGAATATGAAGATCTTTCTATATCATCATCCATACCAATTAGCTCCTTAAAAAGAAACTCCTCTTTCTCCAGAAATGATGGATAAAATTAAAATCTCTAGCTGAGATAAGAGTAAAGAATTATTTCTCATTGGTGGCTTGGGTATAGAACCAGATACTTTATCCCTTAAAACAGTGGACCTCCTACTACCAGCTACATACAGAACCTGTTTCTGATATTAAAGAGTTCGGTGACTCTTGATCTTAACTTCATGATCTCATGAGGTACAAAAAGATCTAGTTTTGAAAACTAGAGTACAAAAGATGATTATTTATTAGTTATAACCCTTCTTTCTCTCTCCTAAATAGCCAGAAAATACATGGAAAAAAGTGTCACTACACTATAAAGAACTGCTAAACAAGATTTCCTTGAAAAGAATGGCATTGCTTTCACAGACCATGTGGCACTGTGGGATGTTATAACAATATAAAGGCAGTCATTTTAGAAGACATATGGGAAACATTTATGGACTTTATTCCTCCTGAATAATGCAGTCCTCAGCCAGTGCAACCTTTACATGCCACTCTGTCACAAGCTCTCAGCAAATATGCATTATTATGTGGCCTCACGTTATAGATTATTTCCAGACAGGCCGATATGAAGAGGCACCATCTCCAGAAGAAAGGCAGAAAGCACAGCTGCATTAAATAAAGAAACACCCTGAGTCATTGGAAGAATAGATTACACAGGTGTCCTTTGCTGATGGTGTTGTTATTCTGCTCGTGTCTTCTGAGAAGCGGGAAGAGGGGCCCTTTGTGGTCCCCCCCTGAGCTCAGACAGCCTCCGGGAGGGCAGCGCCGCATCCCCTGCTGCGGCTGGGGGCAAGCTGGGAGCCAATCCACGCAGTACACGGGTAAATCATTTTAAGCTATTTGACGCATTGGACTTATTTCAAAAAGTTCTCCTTAAGGCAGTGGTAGAAGTCAAAAGGCAAAGACTTGAAATTCAGAAAACCCCATCAGCGTGAAACCCCTCTCCTCTGTGCATTTACAAGTGCTGCTCTGCTCTTACTCTGCCTCCTCCCGTGCTCTCCCTTCCCACCACCTGGCTCCCCCAGCCCCTCTCGGATTCATCTTGGTCTCACACACGTGCCTCTGCATTTACGTCAGATTTTCCTTACCCCCATCTCCTCTGCTGCTCGTGGGGGGAGCAGCGGACCTCTGAGCTTCAGTGTTCAGTGGTAAGGATGTACCAGGGATCCATGTCAAACAACGGAAGAAAAAGTCCTATTTAATCCCAGCAATGACTTGTGGCTGGAGGAGCTCAGTACAGACCAGATCTGTGGAAACGTGACAGTCTTTGCAGACTGAGGACCACAACCCCTACATTTGGGTGAGGATTCGCAGGTGCAGCAAAAGACCAGGTTCCTATCAGGAGAGTGAGCTCTCTGCCAAATATCAAATCTCTGCATAAAACCACCAACACTTGTGCTGTCATATCTGTCCTGAGCTAAAGGCTGAATCTACAACTATTTTTAAATTTAAATTTGAATCTACATTTAAATATGAAGTTCTGATGGTAAAGAGAGGTGATTGGAACAACTAAAATAGCCAAAAAGAGTAGACAAGCTTTCTTGAGTTCTAACCTCTCAGGCTCATGTAAAAGAAAAAAACCCACCATGTTATTTTCTTAACAAAGCAGCCTTCACTATAGAGGTAGCAACTGAGATACCTATTACATAGCAATTACAGCAACTGAACTATATTGTAGACTCAATTCAATGTGTTTTGGTTGAAAATTTAATCAGAATTTTCTAGAGGTGGCACTTATGTTCTTCAACTAAGTGAATAATGTAAGACTACTTAAATAATATATTCCCTTGTAATGGTGCAATATGATCCGTTTCAAAATGTCCATATTTTTAATAGATATTCTACAGTTTTACTAAAGGTCTTTAAAATATTTACTGGGTAGTATTTTGGTATTCTTCTGGTGGTAAAGGCCAAAGTCGCTAATAAAAAGAATGACCTAAAAAGAAGTTATACAGCTTACACATTTAACTTCCAGGAAAATGAAGGCACTCCCATCCTGATCCCACTCCTCAGGCCTAGAAGGCCTTGAAAGTATAAAAGCATAAAAATAGCTATATAGGATGAGCCCTGGTTTTCCACCCAGTTCTGCATCCCATCTCTGGCAACAGTCAAGCCCAGATGTCGCAGAAGATGGCAGAAGAAAACTTAAACAGCAGACATGGGATCGCCGCCGCCTTCTGAAGACTCGCAGCCCTTAATAATCAAAGACAGTCTTCAGTCTAGAAGTATGTCATTTTATATCCTGTCCCCTTATTTTCTTTTCTAATTGGTTCTTTCAGTTTATAGCATTTTCCTGTATTTTAGAAGGCTAGAGAAGAATGACTGAGGGAGGAAAAAAGCTTCTGCAGTGAGTTGTTAAAGTGGCAGTTTCCAGAGAATTGTAAAAAATTGGAGAACTGAAAGAGTTTCCTAAATTGGGGGCTACATCATGTAGCAGAGGCACCATAAGCTGGACAGAAATTCAAGTGTGGGAGTAAGGCAGACAGCCTGGAAGCGCAATTGAAAGTGGGCTTTGAAAACCTGAGACTCTCTGCAGGAGAAGGAGAGCAGGTTTGTTTCTCTGGACATTGGATAAGGGCACACGATCTCACAGAAATACGGCATCCACTGGCACTCCATACATAGGGTTGTTTTCAGCCTGTACATATATGTACACACATATATGAAGATATACATACACTCTTAAATATGCATTGTACATTCAGACACTGAACAGACAGATCAAAAAAGACAGTAACTGTTCCTGAGCTGGAAACAAAAGATACAAAAGTCTTATTTAGGACCGACCAAGTGAGAATTCCCTGTGCATACAGAGATATAGAAGGCTCTCAGGGAATTTAGGGCTGCCTTTAGCATTTCTATTTTAATTTTGCATTCTAAAAAGTACGTTCAACAATGATCAGAACTGGTAGTCAGGCTAGTAATTTGACAAACATGAACGAGTGATGTGATAAAGGGAAAGCTCTGTTGTCAAATGTTACAGAAATCTTGGTGTACTGCAGATTATCAGATGAGTCACAACTATAATTGTTATGCATTCCTTCAAGTCCTTCATGGAATGATATATTATTTTAAGCTGGATGTAGCTGTTGAAAGCAAAGAAAATCCTACATTTTCAACATAGGATTTATACAAATATTTTCAACTTGATTCTTAGATAAAATAGCTCAAGATACTACTAGTACTTTCAAGAACCATTTAAAGAATTTCCCTGTGTAAAAGAAAATGTAAGCTTGTCAATAACAAGTAAATATGGGGTATTCATATTATGGGAGTAAAGTTTTTTTTGTATAGCATTGTACTCATAAACTATGTGCTTTGCTACATAACCTACACCTAAATAGAAAAACAGTTTTGCCAGGTAAAAATAAATGTTGCCGTTCTAAAACCTGGAAAGATACATATAAAGTCTTCCTCCATTTGACAGAATGGTACTTTGAAAGAAAATTATGCAAATTAAATAATTAATTATTGTGCTTTTCAGTACCTCCATTCAATAAGAAGCAGTCACATGAATCTTTTAAGATTTCAAACAGTGTTTTGGTTGCTTTAAATGATGCATATCTTGAAACTCAAATGAAGCAGTGATGAACTTTTAATTGTGCAATTAAAAAAATTTTTCATGGTTTCTAAATGGATTAGTTCTAAAATTACTTTACTGAAAAAACATTTCTGCAGAGCAGTTATCCAATATCACATTTCTAGACAATGCCTCCTTTGTCATCTTGTCCTATTTCTTATCCTCCTTCAAATGTTTACTGAACATAGCCGCCTTGTATTGGGTTTGTGCGGCAAGGTTTTGGTACCGGGGGGGGCTGCAGGGGTGGCTTCTGTGAGAAGCTGCTGGAAGCTTCCCCCATGTCCGACAGAGCCAGTTCCAGCCGGCTCCAAGACAGACCCGCTGATGGCCAAGGCCGAGCCCATCAACAATGGTGGTAGTGCCTCTGGGAGAACAGATTTAAGAAGGGGGGAAAAACCCCCAGCAACTGCAATTACAGCCGGAGAGAGGAGAGAGAACATGTGAGAGCACCAGCCCTGCAGACCCCCAGGTCAGTGCAGCAGGAGGGCAGGAGGTGCTCCAGGCACCGGAGCAGAGATTCCCCTGCAGCCCGTGGTGATGAAGACCATGGTGAGGCAGGCTGTCCCCCTGCAGCCCAGGGAGGTCCACGGGGGAGCAGATCTCCACCTGCAGCCTGGGGAGAGAGGACCCCACGCCGGAGCAGGGGGATGCCCGAAGGAGGCTGTGACCCTGTGGGAAGCCCGCGCTGGAGCAGGCTCCTGGCAGGACCTGTGGCCCCATGGAGAGAGGAGCCCACGCTGGAGCGGGTTTTCTGGCAGGACTTGTGACCCTGTGGGGGACCCACACTGGAGCAGTCTGTGCCTGAAGGACTGCAGCCTGTGGAAGGGACCCACGCTGGAGCAGTTCATGAAGAACTGCAGCCCCTGGGAAGGACCCACGTTGGAGAAGTTCTTGGAGGACTGTCTCCCGTGGGAGGGACCCCACGCTGGAGCAGAGGAAGAGTGTGATGACTCCTGCCCCTTCAGGAGGAAGGAGTGGCAGAGACAATGTGTGATGAACTGATGGCAACCCCCATTCCCTGTCCCTCTGCACCACTGAAGGGGGAGGAGGTAGAAAAAAACGGGAGTGATGCTGTGCCTGGGAAAGAGGGAGGGGTGGGGGGAATGTGTTTTAAGATTTGGTTTTATTTCTCATTACCCTACTCTGATTTGATTGGTAATAAATTAATTTTTTTTCCCTTTCCCATGACAGTAATTGGTGAGTGATCTCTCCCTGTCCTTATCTCGACCCATGAGCCTTTAATTATATTTTCTCTCCCCTGTCCAGCTGGGGACGGGACTGATAGAGCAGCTTTGGTGGGCACCTGCCATCCAGCCAGGGTCAACCCACCACACACCTTTTTGAAATTATTCACTGAAAAGAATTTATCCTTCTCTTTAGTAAACTTCAAAACATTTCCCTTAGTAAATCTGCAGCAAAAATTCTGTTATATGTAACTAAAATTTAGCTCCAGTACATAATGCAACACTTGGGTGTTTGAAATTAAGAACACATTCCATATTTTGTGCCTTAAGTCCATTTATAACACAATTCCTTTGGAATAGAAGGGAATATGGTATTATTGGGAATTTATTGTAATTTGGACCCATTGATGGGTGGAAGAACATGGCTGAAACTCAGACCTGGAGAAACGGGTAGGATTGATAAGGAGTTACTTCAGTTAATTTTCTGCAACAAATTTCTTCACGGAACGAGATTTGTATCACTTACTGTATCTTTTTTCCCTAAATTACACTAACAAAAGTTTACTCTTTGTGATTTAAGAAAATATTTACTGTGATGTCCACCTCTACTTTTTTTCGTATTTCAAAGCAAAAATAAGGAAATTTTGTCTCCATGATATATTATGTCCAGTGGTCTCAGAGAAGAGAAGGTCTGAAGCACAGGGGCTAAACTCTTCTTCTGCCTGGTCTATAGTGGCAAAAGGAAGACAGAAACTAGAAACTGAAATTCTGAAATTTCAGTGGTTGTGCTATGAAAGAAAGCCTTAAAAAATTCTGGAAACTGGAAAACTGCCCTCCCCCGCGCCCCCCAATGTATTAGAAGCTCCACCATATGCAGTTTCAGAAATGAGCTGTGTTCCTTGCTATCTGCGGTGACTGTTTGAAACTATCAGTGCCTACCCTGAAGCTATACATGTATTGAGAGGAACATAGAGGGAGGGCAGCAAAAGTTACATTATAAAAATATATTACTATTTCAGACATCTTCTCATATAATTGCTCCTATTTTGATGGTTTAAACTTCACGTACTCTTAAACAAGCTCTTCACTACTTCAAAACATGTCTCTCAAAACCTGTCCTAAATGTATAATTCTTTGCTTTGAATGTTCTGGTTGGTCTTTCAGAAGAAACCAGTTACTGTCAATTGAATACAAATATATATATATATAAAAAATCCATTCACAGGTTAGTGGTTTCAGCAAATTATTTATCTGATGATTGCTTCAGTTACCTTTGTGTCCTTTATCTATTTAGATAGTGAGGGCTCCAGAACAGAAACTACATTTTATTCTGCATTAATAAGGTATTCATGTAATGAGTGATCAACCCTCACTTGAGCCTCTTTGCAATGCCAAAATATAAAATGAATGAAAACCAGTTAAGTCAGTAAGAGGACTCCAGGAAATGCTGTTCCTGTTTGAACACATGAGAAAGAAACATGCTTCATGGAAATTGGTACTTACAATCTATAAGGTGATTAAGCTAATGCTATGCTATTTCTCAATGCAGACAGTAATTTCAAGTCTTCTCCCTCTGTTCTGCCCTTGTTTGCACAAAAAAACCTTGTCAAAATATCTTTGAGCTTTTTGGCTGTCTATTAAATTTACTGAAACTGGCCAACAGGTTCCAAAGTTGCTGGCTGGATTACTGACAGATGGACACAGCAGGATTTCCTTAGGAAGTCAGGCTAATCAGATTGTTTAAAAAAATATCCAAAGTGAATTACATTTTCTTTTCAATTTGCATTATATGAATCTAAATAAAATGCTTGCAGAACTGTGCCTGTTTCACCCTTTATGTTTTTGCTCCCCCCCCCCCCATTTCATCTAAATAGTTTCAGTTTCCCTTCTGAGCTTATTTTTTCTCAAATTGTCAACTTGGCAGTTTCCTATTTGAACTAATCCTTTAAAAATCACATTTAAGATATTTCTTCCTTACTTTCCTATATAAATATGTGAAACATTAAAATGCAGTTTCAATATACATTTCCACTGCTCATTTTAGTTTTACTGTCAAAGTTCCACAGGCAAAATTTCTTTTGGGCTGGAACAGCTGACTTTCCTGTCATAAAATGCTAAAATATAGTTCAATATATGCTGACTTATGCTATTTTGGATATAAGATTAATTTTCAGGTAACGCTTAATCATAAAGGTATTTACCAAAATATGGACAAATGAACTGTCTTCAGCCATGTTACTGTTGTTATTTGTAGTTCAATGAACACTGCTCCTATAAACCTCTTTTGTTACAACCTTAATTACCTAATGGACAACATTGCCAAACGTTTCAGATTGTTTTAATTAAATTAAGTGGGTACACAGGCACTTCCTTTTCACCTACTCTGTCATTATTTAGCCAAAGTACACACATTTAATACTGTTAGATTTCCACCATAAATCATTTCCTTCAGCCTTGCAACTTTATTTGTACCGTTCTTTGAATTTCCTTTAAATTCTTGAAATATTTCTGCTGTGTTTTTTCCCAGAACTAAATTTCATTTTCTGTGTATGACCTTGTCAGCACAATAAAGAAAAGGATTCTTACTTTTTCATTAATGATGCAATTACTGTCGCAGCTCTGCCTGTTCATTGTCCTTAGTACTGTAATTCTTAATATCTCAGTGCTCCTCAGTCTTAAGAGAAATTTTACTTATATCTCTCGAAGATTCTTGTGTAGAGCTCATGTTTCCCCCCAGTGCTAGATTTTCAAAATATGCTGTCCAGTTCTCTTACTTTTATTTCTCTTTTTTTTTTTTTTTTTTTGGATAGAGGTAAGCAGATGAGAAGGTACTCATGACTGCAACTTACCAAGAGTTCGGAAGGGTCTTTGGTTTGGGGTATGGGAGAAGAAACCAGGTTTCAAAGCATTTGTGATCACAATGTCAAAGTACTCTTCAAAATCGTTCCTAGAAAGTAAAGGAAATTGAATTAATTAAACTAATGAATTAGCTTAAGATGCCGCTAAATACTCTTTAAGACTTAAGAAAATAGCAAACCACTTATTTAAGGGACTTTCTTCTGTCAGTTTTTTGTCCGATGCTTGTTCAGTGTCACTACTGCCCTTCTTTTCCTGAGGTTGCCAAAAGTGAGAAGACAGCTGGCTGATAACCCACAGTGCTGTACCTTCAGGATCACTTATTATTTGTAAAAAGATGCTCCTTGGCCCAGGGAGTTTTTAAATCTCAGGAGAACATGTAACAGATGACATATTTTAATCTCAGGTGACAACATATGCATAGACAAGTATAGAAAGGTGTAAATGAGTGATTTTCCTTATAAAGCAGAATATATGAAGTCAAGTGATGGGGTGGGAAGTAACTGAAGACTGAAGACACTTAAACACAGGTGCTTATATTGTTGGTATCAATACTGTATGTACGCACAGGCCTAATGGGGGTCCAAGATGCCACCATAGTCAACAGAGATCTAATTAACACAGCCAATTAAGTCTAAAGGGTGGTTTCACATACCCTGAAGTTGAAATGCCATTATGTTAGCTGAACTCTTCCTTCGGCCTCCACTAGCTGCTCTGACTAAATCCCTGCTGGCTACAGGGAGGTTAGACACGTGGCTCACAAATAAACACCTACCAAGTACGAGTCTTAATCTGCCAGCTGAATCCCACCACCAAATTCAGATTTTTCAAAGACCATTAGGTCCATAAGAATACAGATTGATATCTGAACTGTGGAAATCCCACCAATTTAAATGGGATTGAATGTTTCAGCATGGTATATAAGTGGGGCATATTTATATTTAGGTATTTTTAGAGACCTGTATACAAGTCAGTAACATTCAAAGCCAATAGGAAAAATAGGGGATCCTGGGGAACACTCATGCCACCTGTCTTACCATGAGATGGACTATATCTGGAGATGCCAGTTATTCCTACTCTAGCAAGGGTCTTTATTTTAAGTAATCTAACCTTACTTATTTGAGCAAGTCCAGAGGAGGGCCATGAAGATGATCAGAGGGCTGGAGCACCTCTCCTATAAAGACAGGCTGAGAGACTTGGGATTGTTCAGCCTGGAGAAGAGAAGGCTCCAGGGAGACCTTATAGCAGCTTTCCAGTACCTAAAGAGGGGCTGCAGGAAAGGTAGAGGGGGACTTTTTACAAGGGCACATAGTGATAGGACAAGGGGTAATGGCTTTACACTGAAAGAGGGAAGATTTAGATGAGATGTAAGGAAGAAGTTCTTCCCTGTGAGGGTGGTGAGGCACTGGAACAGGTTGTCCAGAGGCTGTGGCTGCCCCATCCCTGGCAGTGTTCAAGGCCAGGCTGGATGGGGCTTTGGGCAACCTGGTCTAGTGGAAGGTGTCCCTGCCCATGGCAGGGGGGTTGGGACTAGGTGATCTTTAAGGCCCCTTCCAAATCAAACCATTCTGTGATTCTATGATTATTACATCATCAAACTGGGAACCAGAGCAAGAAATAATAACAATAATGCCTACCTACAAGTTTTGAAGTTACTAAAATATAAAATTAGACAAATGTTGCTTAAAAAGTGGGGGTTTTTAAATTATTGGAAAATGTAAACATTCCCCATCTATGACATATTTTATGTTATTATAAATGTTTCATTGCTTAGGTGATTTTACTGCCTATAGCATCCAAAAAATGATGGATACTCTTGCATGGAATAAAGATGTTACAGATGGCAAGCCCAGGATGGGTACAGGCACTAAAATGCTATCAACAGTAGAGGAAGTTTACTGGAACTAAACTAGCTAACTGTGTAATTTTCAAATAATCTACAATCTCCCATGAGACTGAGATATCTTAACAAAAAACTGAATGCTCTCATGAGCTTATCTTCAAGCTTTTATTTTGTGCTCTAAATTACATTCCAGCCTTAACACAGAATGTCTTTAAATTTCCTTCCTCTAACGAAATTTTAGCTTTGTCTACTTTTCTCCACTTGTGATCATAGGTAAACTTCTACCTTTTTAAAAGAACCAGTATCAAATATGACAATGGTATGTTTTTAAAATTAGCTTCTGTGTGGAAGATTCCAGAAGCTGAGCAAACAGGCATGGCTCTTCTGTCCTTAGGTGAAAAGTATCGATAGAGGTAAACTTTTCAAATTAGCATGCAGCGCAAATAATGCTTCCATGGGTAAGTTAAGCTTGAACTTTCCAAATAAAGCCAACACTTCAGGAGCACAACAAAGACTCGTGGGAACAGTCGTGAGTACTTTGTGTAAAAAATTTGAAACAGAACAGTTTTCACAACATTTGGTTAACTTTTTATTGATTTGTTGCAGAAAAATATGTTTTGTGTGAAGAGAGGTGTTATCTATGGTCTTTTTTGAATCATACTAAATCTTCTGTAAAAAGCTACTGATTTTATGAGAGCCTGTACCTTGTGTTACATTACTACGTAACTTTATACATGATAAAATCCATTCCAGTTACTGCTTGTGCTTAGTATAGTGGTCTGTGGTTACAGTAAATGGCTAAGACAAAGGATAGGATGTATCTCACATAACTTTAGCCATCTAAAATTGTATGCTGAATTCACAGCTAGTGATCTGCACCACAGACAGCGCCAAGGGAGAAACATCCACATTCTTAGAAGGCAATTCATCCCACTTATTTCAGACATAATTCTATGGTACAGAATGAATTGCCAAGGATGATGCCCAGTGTCTTCCCTCCACTAACCACAGAGGGAACCAAAATGACCAGCTTCAAAAAATTCCTAGCTCTTTGATGGCTAACATTCATGAAAAGGTGAAATGACACTCGGCTTCAGTGACTAGGTGACGACTGACTCGTCTTTAGGTGTGCTCCTGCCAACACTTAAACATTCAGTTAACTGGACATGCATTCTCATGGTAGGTAAGCCTGAAAAGTCACACCATGATGTTGCTACTTGTGTGAATGAACTGGCACTTGCTTCTATAGGTT
The DNA here is from genome assembly GCF_964188355.1 of Buteo buteo. Taxonomy (NCBI): domain Eukaryota; kingdom Metazoa; phylum Chordata; class Aves; order Accipitriformes; family Accipitridae; genus Buteo; species Buteo buteo. The sequence continues at coordinate 22,281,515 of NC_134185.1, forward strand.
TGCATGCCTTATACACTGATCCCAGCAATATGTGTGTGCTCTGGCTGGGAAACTGCTCTCATTTTATTTCCAAATGAGATTTTCTCTTAGCCTTCCTCTGTCCTTACCAAAATGTCTTTCAGTTAAGGACTGCTTGGTCAGATGAACACAACTGGGATAGTTTGCTCTTGAAATGGTAAATTGTACACTTAAGCATGAATTTCCCAGCGCTGATTTTATGTGGACAATAATTTCTTAGCCAAAAAGGAACTCTTAAATAAAGTGCAAAAAAGTTAACAGTTACAAGGTAATAATATTAGGAGTAAGAGGCTAAAACTTCACACACATTTCCACTGTTCATCTTTATCCTTGGGTTTTTTTTGATGTAATACTACACAGTTCTGAACTTCACAGTATCATATTCATTACCTAAAAGAAGTAGGGAAAGAAATTAATGAAGGACTACATAGACATAATTCATAAGTGTTGATGTCAAGAATAAAATGCAGATAGCCTGGTCAAATTAAAGTTAAGGGTAGAGATAATACGTGTGAACCTAGACTATATTCCGGTACTGCAAAAACCAGCATTGGTGTGTAAAGTATTATTGTCTGATATAAGAGGTATGCAACAAACAAAATCAATAAAATGTTTAGAATTTTTTTCAGGAAAAAAAGGCTTCAGTAACGTCTAATGGACAGTGGAGTAGTCAGTTCTCCAGAAAATGTCTTGGAAGCCACATTGCATGAGTCACTGGAAAACATGATTGTAATAAACACTGTAGAACATCCTACACTTATGTGGAAAGAGGGTGATCCAGTATCCTTCTAGCAGAACATCTCTTTTCTGTCTTTTGAAAGGCAACTGACCCTCTCTGCTACATTGCTTACTGTCTTCCAGCAGGATCTCTACAGCTACCTTAAACAGCTGAAACTTTATTCACCACGGAAAAAGAAAGCCAAAATCATTATATGTGGCCAAGAATTTAGTTTTATACCAAATTTTCAGTCAGCAAACAACTAGACAGAACTACACGAAAGAGTTAATCACAGCCATCTTACTCATAAGGAGAATTACATTTTGTGAGGAGGTAGATTTTCCCCTCAAATGAGCAAGTATAATGTTCATGCAAGGCAGTGAGAACTGGCACAGCTGATGCTCCATTTAGCATTTAGTCCAGCAAGTACAAAAGAGAAGTGATACTGGCAGGACTGGTTTTGGAAGGTAGCTCTGTTTTTCACCTTACCCGTGGTTTTCTTACTGCATCGCTGTATTCACTCTGCTGTTCCCTTGCATATCCAGATAGCCAAGGTCGGCTCGCATTGCCCTACTTTGTTTCTTTGATTCATTTATTAAACAGCCTCACCGTGTCACCCACCTAGCTATTTGCATCACTGATTAATTTGTTTCTAGGGATGTAAGTGATGGTTCTGCTGAATTTCACTGAATTTGACTTGACTGGTCATGTTCTTAACATTACAGCTAAAAATAGCTGTTGTGATGAGCAACTACAATCTCAACCAATCACTAAGTGCAACGAACTACCTCTTTTATCTTTTCTGTTGTGATCTGTAAATGCACATTTCTCATGCACTACCACCTCTTGGAAAACACGATTGGGAAGAAGTATTTGTAAGCTTTTCCATGCAGATTTACTGCAAGGAAATGAAATATTACTACTACTTGTGCTCACCACTGGAGAAGCACAGAAAGGAAGTGGCTTGAATAAGAGAGTCTAGCAAAAACTTATGATAAAATTGGGGTTCAGATGATGTATTGAGTGTTGGCCTGAAAATATTCCCTGTCATCTTCAATCCCATCATGATGCCCAGAAAAGATGCAGATAGAAGTGAGCTGTGGGTCAGATACAGCTCACAGGCTCATAGATGGACTACTTTGCCCCGACTACCCTGTAACACTCTAGTAGGGAGAGGCCCACCAGAAACCTCAGATCCAAATAATTCACAACACATCAAGAAACTCAAATTAACTTCCCTACAGCTCGGGCTTATCTCCAGTTGCTGTCTGGCAGATATAATTTGAAATGGACATTGCACTTACCCAAGAATATGTTCACACAGGAGCCTGCAATAGTCACTGTGAGAACTAGTAATTAATAGCAGAATCTTCCCAGCACTCTTCAGTTGTTTCAGCCACTTTTTTACAGACTCAGGACATGTTTGTAAATATTTGTCTGGATGATTTTTCACTTCTGGGAAATATGTCCCACAGTCTTCTGAAAAATTAAAACATAATTATGTATTATCCAATCCTGCTCACAAACCACTTAATCCACACAAAATACCCTTTTATGTGCAAACAATACAATTGTAAAAAGGCGAAGCAAAGTTTAAAATTTTCCCTGGGTTGTAACTCAATATAAACCAAAACCCAATCAAACCAAGAGGATACACTGTAGCAGAAAGAAGTTTGTATGACTTTTCTCTTTTATTATGGAATTTCCATAGTTATTTTCTTGATGTTCTTTTGCTCATAAGAGTAAATAATACATAAATTACAGATTATAGTCTTACACAGCAAGTAATTACTTCCTGTTGCCTTTGCCCAATTTCTGGATACTGAATTTGTGATTTTAAAATGAGTTTAATGTTTAGACAATGGTAAGGACCTGAAAATCCCAAGAACATCTGTTCAGTTACTTCTGACACTTTAGGTTAGCATAGTCTGATCAATAGCATCCATTTTTTTGCATTTTTTTACAAGTACTTTATCTATGAAAGACTGATAAAACAAACTGGCAAAGACTCACAGGTATGTGGAATACTAGGAACAGATGCAAAAAAAACCCCAATTCCAATTCCAGCTTCAATAATGCTCTTTTTGCAGAATATAACAGCAATAGAATTTTGCAAATACACTTGGAATGTAAGATTTTAAGAAGTATGCAATAACACTAAGTTGGCAGTAAAGGTTACCTATTCATTAAAGTCACCAATAAATATTTACCTTGTTATAACCCATAGCTGCTTTACTAAGACATCAAATTAACATTGAACTTACCTTTTTTTATCATTCCTAAGACTACAAATTTCCTCTGTGCTCAAACTCTCTATAACCAAAAATGTCAAGCTAATTAAAGGTCTAAAAAGAAATATAATAATTGTAGAGACAGAAATGATACCAAGTATTTGGCTCTCAGTCTGTGTGTGTTATAGTATAATGAACATCATCATAGAAGATTATTTTTCTTCCAGCATTTGTTCTATATGCAACTGTCTGTGGTCAACTTTGCTGAATGATTTAATAAATCCCAGACATTACTTAGCCTTCTGGTATGTGAGTAATGCTATTCTCTAGTTTGAAAAAATAAGATTTAAACCACTTGAACTTTAGCTATGTAATGAAAGAGAACATGTATGTTTGAAACAGTAGTATCTAAGAAAGACTGAAAGATGCTGGGTGCTAAACATAACACTATTTCATAAATTACACATTCAAACTTCTACAGATGGCAGGAAAAAAAGTCTTCCAAAAGAAGTTTTGAATTGGCTGTTATCACTCTAACTAGACAGAAGGCAAAAATGTCTTATTCTGTACTGTGACTTGACAGATTTCTTCCCTGAAGCTACAGAGTGGAGTATTATATCTGAGGAAAGTCTCTCAGACAAAATCTCCCAACTCATAACCAGGTCACTATTCCTGTTCTTCATAGTATTTAGGTTAGGCTGTATAACAGCATGTACCAGAGGAATATGAGCCTGTTCCTGCAGCCAGCATTATGGGATGCCATGACATTTGCCTTGAGAGCTAGCCAAGACCAATGATTTTTTTGATTAAACAAAGCAGATTTATGAAAGCAGGTTTCCTGTAGTGTTTCCCCCCACTCTTTCCTGGGGCATGAATATTGTTTGGGATGAGAAATATAGTTTTTAGAAGCAGAAGCTGCATTTTCAGTATTATCATTAGTAATTATATTTCATATGCTATGTTATGACAATTTTTCTTCTTTGTTGTTTTGGAAAGCACACAACATTATATGAGAATGAAGGGGGACACAAACAAAGCAGGCTTGGCATTAGCTCTCACAGGTTCAAATAATTTAAAAGAAAGATGGCAAAGTTCACTTATATATATATAGTGATCTATCACTCTTTTTACCCTAAGGTAAAAAGATCTATTTTCTATGAACTTTACTGTTGGACACTCTTTGTTTTTCTTTCCTTATCAAATGCTTCCCATCCTCTGTTGACCATTCTTTGATGTGCAACTAATTTAACGACTTTCAGTAAATTTAATCAACACTGTTTTCTTTGTCCATACTCTGTGCAGTATCTGCTATGTGATAAATGTATGATATTTGGCCTTTGAGTTACATCTGTATTGGAAAAGGTCAACAACTCTGGATTCAACATATGAACTGAAAGAGAGTCTTATTCTAGTTTTCTATCCAGACCCTGAAGCCCAACTGTTAATTGCAGACAAGCAATGAATCAATTCTTGGACACTGGGATCTGAAGTTTGCCTCTGGGCTGTTTGCCATATCAGGCAGAGATACCTTAGAAGAACCCTCATTAAAGCACACTCTAATTAGGCCAACATGGCCTGGGAAAGTAGAGTTTAACTTAATTCCTAACAGGCTATTGCATCTGGTGAAGACAATTTGGTTGAATATATACTCATACCTGTAAAGGAGTTTAACAACCAAAGCTTGCAAGATTTTACTGAAAGCCAAATAAAATAAAAGCTGAAAACCTCGCTCATTATCCCAGGCCAATAGCCAGTTTTGAGGAGGACAGCAGAGCCATAGGCACCTTGTTGGCAAAAAGAGTTGTGGAAGTATTAACATGTGATGGAGAAATAGCATCGTGTCAAGCCTTCACAAACAAATGGAATCATTTGACAGCGAGAAATGAAGCATTTTTTCCCAGGGTATATATTACCACTATGCCATATGCTGCACTTTGTTTTTCTAAAGCACGAAAACCATAAAACTAATAAGAAAACTCTATTGACCAAAGAGTCAGTGAGAAATCAGAAAAGAACTAATTTTACCAGAGCCAACAGAAGAAAGGAGAAAGTGTGTTAATGGTAATAAGAGTGATTTTATGCAACTGTCATAGAGCTCTGTTCTTGAAAAACAAAAAAGTAATTCTTCAGATAAACACCATTCTTGAGAGGTAAGAAATGTCTCTAGCCTGCAGAACCTTCCTGATAATGCTTATGGACCATCCAAATTTCAAAATACTCTTAAAAATTGAACTATAAGCATGCTTTAGAGATGCTTTGTTGGTCCACAAATTCACTGTATCAAAATGGGGGACTTGTGGTCACCACCATATCTACAATTGACAGTTTGCTATGTGTACACTGCCTAAAATAAAATCTCTACATTCTTATCTCCCTGTTTTATGACTATCACTTAGCATGCGCCTATATGGATATTGACATGTATTAATGTGTACCCACAAATCAGTGAAAGCAAAACAACAATAACAAAACAAATGTCCCAACTTTCACCTCAAATGTATCTCTTTATTGGTGCCAGTTATCTGTATGCATGCCAAAGCCTACACTAGTAACCTCTGGCTTTTTGGCAGTGTGAACACTTTCTCAAAATACAAGAAAGCATATCATCAAAAAAATGGAAACAAGAAGACCGTGACAATCAACATAACAATCAACATATTTACCCCTGTGACTGTGTAAGAAAACTTAATCCAATGATGTGGAGCAGGAAAGCAAATGTCTAAGCATTTTATGCACAACATTGTAATTTATTACATGTATGTTGCCATGGAGCAAATGCAGTTTTCCAGTTTCCATTCTTGTTACTAAACAACTTGGAGTTTATCTGAAATCTCTGAAATATAGTCTGGGATAGCAAATTAGCAACTAGCCTCTGTAGGGATTTCTAATCATCTTCCAAATACACTTTCAAAAATGATTGCCTTTGCAGTCCATTAAGTATCCTTTCAGAAAAACACATTTCCTTTTTAAGCAGAAGACAGAAATATAAGCAATTAAAATGAGTTGTCTAGAACTGGCACATATTAAAGTCCTGCCAGAACCTCTTATCAGATCTACGTCCTGTTGTATTTTGAAAGCAATATAATTTCCTCTGTGTATATTATCAGAGGTTGCCTTAGTGTCCAGTTTGGGGTTTGTTTTTTCTTGTCTCATCTGACATTGTAATTTGATCAAGATGTTCTTTGCATCGCCTTGCCTTACAGTTTAATTGCTTGTAATATGGCTGTGATAGCAAGTGTGATGGGAATTATGTATAGCTGGAAATGCAGAACCCCCAGACCAAACTCAGAAAGAGCCTGTACAATGCTTGCAATGACTGGCAGATGTCCTCTAGCACAGACAATAATCCAGTCTTTATTCCAACCGCCCTCCTCTACTACAGTTGCGAAATTACTTTATTGAAGTATGCAGTTTGATGTGCTAATACAATACCTCTATTTGGGGAAAAAATAATTGTGGATTTCTCTTGTGCTCTTTATTACACCACTTCTCTTTGGCAAGGTCACTTTACACCCCACTGGCTCTGGACTCCTTTGGACTCAATGTCTGTAAATCCCCACTACCGGGACACCGCAGTTTCATCCCTTAACTATTACTTGGATTATAAGAAAGGCAAATGTTCAAGAGGCATGTTTCTGGCAAGGTTTCAGTCCAGAACTAAAACACAGGAACACAGTGTATTTTTTAGTATTGTCACTGCTTCTAAGGGGCACCTACTTGATTAAATTAGAAAGAATTTATCCGCTATTTATACGATTTAGCTAAGCAGAGAGGTATGAGGCTAAAAAAATCCCTAGAATTCAGCAAAGAAAAATAAACTTTCAGCTGCCAATTTGTAGCTTGTATTTAGTGGCTTTAACAACTAACGATCTCTTACAATGAAAGTAGTATTTGGGAATGTGACTTTTCTCTCTTTTAAATGGAAAGGCAATTTGATAGCTTAGCTATTAATGCCCATAGCCAGATTCTCTGCAGCTCTGACGTAAGAACTTACACCTCCTCCCTAATTTTTGTCTGAATGCAGGCTTGTAGGAAACAGTTCTTAATTTGATGAACAGAGTAGAGCTGAAATAAGGTGTTACTATCAACAATGATGCAGACAACTTAGATTCATTGTATATTGCTTTCCGCTGTAGTCTTACAGCACTTTGGGTTTTTAGAGTGAAGAGACACTTCTTTGACCATTGTTTTTGTCTTCTTCTCTTGTCTAAATAAACATATCCAACAACTAACATGTGCATTCAACAGAAACACAAGAAAAATACTTTCATTACAGAAGATTTTGCAAAAGTATTTAAGTTTCATTTCATGAAAGCAAGTAGAGGAGAAAGGGGGGTGATGGTTAAAATTACACTAGACAAGTTGTCTTTCACTTCCTTTCATTTAAGCTCAAGTGTGTATTCTAGTAGGAGCAGCAGAAGCAAAACGAGAGACAGAAGGAAGGAAATGTTAACATAAAGCAAGATAAGAAAGGAGAGTGAAGCATTAAGCAGGGATGACTGGGCAAAATATGGTTACATTCTGGAGGCCTGGCTTCAGGCAGATATCAGGAAAGGGAGCAGCAGGAAGAGATAAATCATCCCTCTCCTTCTCCCAGGAGATAAAGTTGTTTATAAACAGAATAAAAGGATGAGAGTCCAGGAAGATAGGAAGTTAGGAAGAGGCAAATGTCAATAGAGCAAAAAAAGAAGTGTGATGGATGTAAAGTATTCTGTATTTTTATGCTTTCTGCAATTGTCTCAACTCCCTACTGTGCAGTTTCTTAACAGACCAAAGGGTTAAGGATCCTGATCTAGTTCAGGCAGGAAGAATACTAGCTATTTACACCTCTTAGTTAACTAGAAGCAGACATGAAAAGAGGATACTGAGTTTGGAGACAAAGGAGATGTTAGTATTATGGTGCCAAATCTCTCGTTCTCACCTGAAAAAAAAAAGAGAGAAGCAGCATTTGTGGGAGGAAAGAAGGGAAAAATAGGAGTATGGGTGGGTTGGCCAGTGGAGACCAGGAATTCAGAACGACATCTCAGTGAGTCGCTGCCCATCATGAGGCCGAACTTGGCAGCATGATGAACCTCTGCTTGTCGTAGCTAAGAATTAGCTTGTGTTCTCAGATATATAAGTGGCTGCTTACAAAGCAGAGTATCTTTCAAGCTACTCTTGTATGTACAAGTAGAACAGAATGGGAAAGAAAATGGAAGAAATGACAGAAATCAGACAGAAGAGGAGCTAGGAAATATGAAGAATAATGAAAAAATAGACCAGTATTAAGGATAAGTTGTATTCTATTAATAATGCATACCCATAGATAGGGAACATGTATTACTATGTCAGATCAAATTAAAGAGGAAACTTTTCCTCCTATATTCTCAGAAAAGTAAGGAATTTTACTATCACAAAGTAAACACTCTGCATGTGGCACTTCAGTTTTGAACAAATCACACATTACCAATGGAAATACAGGAACATTTGTGTCTTTTGCATGTGTATCTGTTAAAGAAAATGTTTACAGCTCATGTAACATTAACCTTCTCAATATTTTTAGCAATGTCCAGCTCTGGTCAGGCAGAAATAGATGGTATTTTCTAAAATAATAAACTATTTACCAGTGATGACAGCTCTCTATGTTCACCTTGATTAATTTCAAGGGGGTGACCATAAGGTAAGGATCCGTGGTGGGCTAGGGAAAACATGACTCCTTAGATTAATAGTGACTGCAGGGCTATATAAATATTTAATATACTGAACGAAACACTTCAGCAGAACACACACAAAACATCACCTCTGCAAATATTTCATGGGTCACTTCCTCTTCTACTTGTTTTCTATTCCTGTGGCCTATGAGAAGCTTACTGCAAAAAATTAAAATGATTTGGTAGCTAAAGATAGGTCTCAAACTAAAAGGCGGCTGAACGACTAGAGATTCTTCTAAGGAAGCCAAGAGTGGCTGTTGTTTCTTCTGGTCTGAAACAACGAGGCAGGAACCACCACGCGCCCTCCCACCCTCGCATTTCCGAGGTGAGATTCCCATGCCAAAGGCTGTCAGGAACAGCACAGGACCTTTAGCTATATTTAAAAGGAAGTTATAATTTCAAAATTAGAGGCTATTGCTGCTCTGCCACCTCTCAGCTGAACATCACCCAGCCACCCCGCTATCCGGGTTTCACAGTGGACCGAAGACCGACGATGGCCAGCCCAGAACCTCAAGGCTGCAGATTTCAGGGCTGACTAACTAAAGTCAGCTTCAAGGTGAGGCTGCATCTTTTCTTGAAAACCTAACCTGTTAACTACTTTTTCCCAAAAGCCTTTTAAGCGAGCTTAAAAACGACCATTTCCTGACACTCCCCCCACCCCCATCTGAAAGAACAACCCCGTTCAGTCTGTCCCTAATCTTCACCCTCTTGCTTCCCAGTCCTGCCTCACCTCCCACTGCAGTGTCCTGGCTGCAGAACGGCCAAGGCTCCTAGGAGGGCAATGCCACAGCCAGATGCTTGCGTGTTTTTTTGCAAGTAGAGTTATTGCTTCTTGTTGAGGTCCATGGACACTGGAAGAGAAAGCCAGGCTATTTTAATGTTATTTGTTCTTATTAGTGTTCCCAAATGGCTGAGACCAGCCCAGCCCACTTCTACCTTGCTGGTACAACCGCTCCCACTGCCAGAGTTAGCCCCACTCTGCAGTCCTTGCCCTGTCTCGTCCCATGCTTGCAGATCCCTTCCTTTAGTAAAGGTTAACAACACAAAAAAAATGAGAAGCGCATGGTACGTGGCAAAGTTTGCAGCCTGACTTCATGAGGACTACTAACACATGACATTTGTTAGAAAGGTGTCTAGAAGAGGGTAGTTTGAATGACCTTCCGTAGTTTTGTAGACGCAAAACTTGGAAACAGCATTTCTTTCTTCCCTTGTTTTTTCTTTTCCTTCTGGTTACATGTTACTATTTACATCAACACAGCAATGTTTCCACAGTACACTACAAAGCAGGAAGGATGTACTTTGAAGGTAGGACAGGATCTATTGCTACATTTTAGAGGAAATTATTTCTTTCTCAAAATAATTCACTTCCTTGCTTTACATTACCGTGCTAGTTTGCAGTGTAAGAGACCAGATTTATCAAACCGTATGAGATCAATTAATTTGTGATGACACTTTCGCAACCCACGGGCTGAGCACTAAACCCATGCAGAGGTAACTACCATTTGTTGGGAAAACATACTCAGTTAAATCAGTCTGATTCTTCAGAACTTCATAATCCCTACTGCAATGTGTGAACATTTAAAGTGAATATTCCTCAGGTGGAAAAATCTGTTTGTTCCATGGTCAAGAATATCTTCTTATAGGATTCATGCAACACGCTTACCTATGCTTGCAAGTAAAAGACAGAAAGGTGATATAGTGATTACTCAAAACAACAAAATCCACGTTTTTTCCTCCTGTTAAAGGTTTACATGGATCATTTGTTATATAAGTATTGCCATGGTGTTAATATTTATGGGGAGACAACCTATCAGTGGGAAATTATCATAAATTTTCTGGAAATCTCCATCTTCACGTGTACTCAGATTGCTGAAGCTACTGACCCTTACACATTCATTGGTCATAAAAGCTTGCTCTTTGCCATCGAAGTATATTTGTGATTATTCTATATACATTATAACTATTTGCACTCAGCACCTTCTTTTCCCAACAAACTTTGCATACTCAAATACCTGTTAAACAATACCTGGGGTCAACTCACACACCTCTAAAATACATCCCCTGGTAAACACATCATAAAAAAACTGCAAAACAATTTATGATGGAGGAAATTGTTTTGTTGAACTGAATATAGCTAAGAAGGTGGGAAGTGGGATCTGTTCAGAATGCTGCTGTGGTCTAAAAGAAATGCTGGCACCTAATTTGAAAGGAAGTCAAATATTGGAGTATATTTTTATTTATACATCTGATGAGGCTTAATTGAGTCCATTGGCTTGCATGAAACATGTTGTTATGTTTGGTGCAGAAATGAAATGCATAATGAAGAAATAAAATACAGTCCATAGATATTTTATAATGACACCCAGACTACAGGTTGCTGATAAACTAAAAGTCGTACTCATCTGTACTGCTCCACCAAGAATAGATTACAGGTAATCCCATTTTCTGTAGCTCTCAAATTAAAATAGCTCTGGAGAGGAACTGAAACTCTTTTTGAAGCTTTGAATGCACCAGCTACTTTGAGGCATTTGTTACAGGAACTGCGCACTGAGAATAACAAATGTTGTTAATTCCAACCTCTGGGTCTACAGTTGCAAACTTTCCAGATGGGTACAGACGGACCAAGAGCTGTATGTAGACTCCAGTTTTGCTTGCTACTTAACATTCCTGTACAGATGCCACATCCGCACTTCAACAACAACCTGATGGACAATGGGAAACTGCAAGCAATAAGCACCACACAAATGGGGTAGGGGAAGAACTATGCGTAAAATGAGGCATTTTAAATTGTATGAGAAAAACATATCAGAAAATAAGACAACAGAAGAATGTGACAATAAGGGAGATTTGTAACAGGTTATTCATGTTTCTTCTTTATGATTAACCTCTATGTCTAGAAAATTCAAGTTATGCGTTGTGTGCTTTCTGCGATCTCATGATTTTTCTAACTTACAAGTAGTGTTCAATAATAACTACTTCCATTGTAGGTGATGTAACACCTTCTGTTAAGCTTATCATCATATTTTACTACATATAATGAAAGTCTTACTCTTGCCCGGGATCTCACACTAGCTATCCTGTTAATACAGCTTTCACATCACACATATACCAAGTACTTTTCATGGTTCTGGCCTATGGAGCTTCATAAACCAGTTCCCGGATGAGACTGCAGCAGTGTATTCCCAGTCTCCAGGTATTAAAGAAACATTAATAGGAAGACGTACCAAGAAGGGCCATCGGGATAAGACCCAAAGAGTTTAAATGCTGACAAGAGAGTCAGGTTCCATTTGGACACCGCAGCGTGTAAAGGCATTCACCTGCCTCTAAGAAGCCAGCACAGCTGGAGGAAACAAAACCCACCTGTGCGCATAGTTGTTTGCCATATCAATAATTCAGCCATACGGTACTGGAAAGATGGAGAAACTTCCCCGGCTGGGAACGCAGCCTCTCCCCGGTACAACGTGCGGGTGGTGCCATCTAGCGAGCAGGGACCGGACCCCCCCCCTTCCACCCCCTTTTCTCTGTTTATTGGCCTCCATGGAGGCAGGAGGGCCTTGGGAAATGCCCCATCTGCACTCATTGCTTTAAGGAGTGATGCTAGTGTTCATATTTATCTACCTCACCTATGGATAATGATGCCTGTGATCACGTCAGAAAGAAAATTTCCTTGTAGGCAGTGAAAGAATGAATTCAGCAAGGAGCCGCAGCACAGCTTTCGACTTCTTGCTATTAATAACACGGTTTTTGCCAATCCGAACAATACACAACCTGGAGGTCTGACAACTTCATCAAAACAAAAGAAAGAGACACAGCCTGCTGACTTCATGCTACTTTCATTGCAGACCATCCCTCTCCCACTTGCACCAGCTAACCTGCCATAGGAACGCTGAGAGAGGAACATTCAATTTCTAATGCTGTTCTTTTGAGCACAAAGCCCTGTTTATTATATTGTAGTGCTATCAGCTTGAGAACAAAGAAAAAAAAGCTGCTTTCTGGAAATTTAACAAGATGTACAGACTCCATTAAGAATGTTTAAAAAATTGCAAAACTAAATTAACTAATTGTGTGCAAAGCCTGTGTGTTGAGTTCATCACTTTCTTATGGAGCATGGAAAAGAAGAAAATATTTAAAATTATACCTAAAGCGCTGTTGGAAAGGTCCTTGCCCGTCAGTCTGTCTACAAAAATTTTGGAGTTTATAGCCCAGGGAAATCTATTTAAAAGTTATGAAGAAAAATCTTCCAAGTGCTCTATTTCTGATTCTGCATTCTTTTCTCTCCTGGTTTGATTCTTCATCTGTTTTAACATTATCCAAACAAGGGCAAACAGATAAAAAGTAAACTTGTAAATATCACTTAATGTAAAATAGATCCCAAACGAAGAGTGGCTAGCCCAGATTAATTCCAGGAGTGAGCGTGAGGAGGCAAAAGGGTGTCTGTAAGTAGAATTGTGCAAGAAGCAATTATTTTTAGCTCACAAATTTCTCTGGGATTCCATATTTTCCCCTGTCCTGCATCAGGATTAAACAAAAGCCCTTAAAAAAAAAAAAAAAAGAAAGAAGGGAGAAACACACGTGCACATGGACTGGCACTCGCTTACTGCGCACAAGTCCATTTTGCAAGCCAGGCAGAAGTACTGTTTCTGCCTTGCTGGAACATGGTTCCAGTATGCTGAATCCTGGTGCTGACGTGATTTTGTTTTTGTGATTTAATCTCACTTATCTGACCCTCTCCACTTCATCTGGCAACAGGGACCCAAACTTTACAATACCTCTCTGCGTGTGGGTGTCCTAATCATCAAACCTGGAATTAGTCTCTGGCTCTGTATTCCAACCTCATCTTTTGGAAATCTCAGTTTGTCCAAAATTCTAACCTAAATCTGGCAGAAAAGGAATGACGTGAACACAGGCCCTCTTACATGCCACATAAATGTCTGATTAAGGATACCTGCTATGCTTGATCTCTCCTTTTTTCTCATTCTGATCAGAAATCAATTAACTGTTAATGGGAGATCGTGTACTCTCATGGCTGGTTCCACTGCCATTTTCTTGTAAGAAATATCTCAACTTTTTGTCAGATTTTGTTTCTATGAAGATGCTGCAGAGATGTGAGCACGGGCAATCCAAGTTGATAGCAACCTAGCATACAAGCTTGAAGAAACTTGGATGTTAAAGCAGCTACAGCAGCTACATCTACAATTAGGACAGTCGAGTCGAAACTTTTTTGAAGATACATTTGGGTACATGACCTGGTGTGCTCTGGCTTTAAAAGAGACCCCTCGCAGCAAGGGGATGGTAACATACTCCAGATAGATTGTATGTATTTGGACAGACCACTTTGCCATTTCAGGTCATCTATAGGCTCTGTCAGGTGAGAACTCTTGGCTTTCTGAGGCTATTTTTTCTTATGGATGTCTGCAGCTACTAGCAGGAAATTCTGGAAATTTAAGGGAATTTATACACTCGATGAATATATTTACATGACAACAGAGTATCTCTTACAGCACTGTTGAAATGCTGTTGCTGTTTCTGTTGAGGCAAACTTTACAGGTCTCAATCTCTCAGGTCTATTGAAGTCATATAATACCTTTTTATTGAGCATAATATATGAAAAAAGCCATTTCTTTATTCCTCTCTAACTCATCTGCTTGCAGTTCATCAACTACAATAGTATACAATACATCCATTTTACTGTTGGAAATGATCCTCTCTCTTGCTAGCTAACAATCCAAACCTGCTTACATAAAAAACCCCAATTACAAAGAATGTGGACTAAGGTACATATTTTGAAAATACCTATATTAATTGAAGAGCTATAAAACTACTAAGAAATGCATGATGTCCCCTGATCAGAAAACAGCAGCTGGTTGATCTCAGGACTCTCCTCTACATGGTGACAGTGCTGTAAAGCTCAGGGCTCATTTCTGCCGCTGAGAAGGAGCCTCTGCCTCACTGACATCCTGGGGCAGAAGCAGGAACAACGCCACTATCACAGCACCCCAAACCGCAGGGATAACAGCAGAGGCCAGAGGATGCGGCTGAGCCTCTGCCCTACTGTGCAGTGGCTGGCAGCCTGGGAGGGGGTGGCTGGGAACCCACACCACTCGTTACAGCAGTGGGCACTCCTGGGCATCCTCCTGCTACTCTCCTGAGTGGGTGGGCTGTGGAGCAGGAGGGTTTCTGTGGACCTCCACTCCACCACCGACAGCCCTGCTCCAATTCTCTTCCCCGTCTACTACAACCTTAACTAAACACTTCTTTGATGAGAAAAAACAGAAGGCAAGAGCCTGGTTACCATTCGAACCCTCATTAGGCTGCAAGGAAGAAAGTCCAGCCACTCAAATCCCGCTTACATGGGGCTAAGCCAAACAAGACAGAGTATTTATGAAAGTAAATACTCCATGAACAATTTGCATTTGTAAGTATGGTACATTTAAAATCTTTGTAGAGGCAGCTTCCACAGAGCAACAAAACTCTTCCCTGAATATTTATGGAGAAACCAGATGCCACACAAACAGCTCTTTTGTTTTCCAGTCTGCAGGAGTGGTTATTAAGTCCCAAGAAAACAGACATGTAAGGAGTCCCGCTTCCGCTTTAGGCTTTAAATTACCATTCATGTCAAAGGCAATGACATATACCGCATGTTTGCATATAGCTCTATGCATTCTGCAACGAGACTTAACATTTTAATCCTCGTTCACTTATTTTTTGGACTGACATCTAAACATTAACGTCAGATTCTTCTTTTAATATTGTGCTATATGGGCTTTCTTTTATTACCTCCTTTCTACTAGAAGATATGAACTGAGTTTGGAAAATGTATCTATAATTAATGCTGGTCTCAGACTATTTATAGTGATATAGGACACAAAGTAGAACTCTCTATTTTATCATTAAAATGCTCCTATCAGGATCAATCTTAAAATATATTAGCAATAGTAGCTATGTCAAAATTGCTTTTTAAAAGGAATTTCCCTGCTGTATAAGGACTCAAGCAAAAAGAAGTAGAAATAAGGTTTTCTTTTTTCCTTTTTAAATGGAAATTGTCAGGCATCAGAAACCGTATGAGTATCAAAGACTAACTCTGTCTGATAACACTATACCAGATATACTTATATGCAGATCTTTCAGGAAATTGGCTGTATCTGTATTCATTGGTAAAGGCTGCTATAAAACAAAATCTTTATATGCACATACTACATATGTAAGTGTAAGATGTACTTGTACAGAGAGACAGATATACTTCAATGGAAAATGCCATCATACCATTATAATTACAAATTTATGGGCTAGTGGATAGAATAAATCAGTTACCGTACTTAAAGAACTTTTAAATTTTCAGGTCTGTGTATACATAAAGACTTTAAGAACCTTTAGAGAAAGGACTGTAATTTCTTATGTGCTCATATAATTGTTAGACATTTGGATTACTTATGGCTTTTCCACATGTAAAATTTCTAAAAAATTGTATTTTTACCACTAATGGAAAAAGGAATACAAAATACAGTAACATCAAAACTGATGTAGGAAAAACTTGGAGACAAAAATATCTTTAGTTGTAAATAGAGATAATTTTCATATAGAAGTTCAGCTGCAGGAAATGCCAAGTCTCTATAGGCACTGAAGAGCTAATGTAATGGAAAGCATGGAAGCACACCTGTGTAAGAACATATGAAATCCATTCGAGAACATCCTGCCATGAGATGGACAGCTTAGTATGAATAGAGTCAGACCACTAGATAAGATAAGCATTTTAGAATGCCATAAATACATTAGAAAACAAAAAATAGTAACTGGATGACCTTTAAAGGTCCCTTGCTACCCAAAACATTCTATGATTCTATGAAATTGTGTGGTGCTTCAGTAGTATAAATTACCTAATTGCCAAAGCTGCATGTACAAGTGGCAATCCTAGTATTTACTTGATAAGATGAAATCTTTGATATTATTGCTTATAGAAATGTATTTTTTGTGAAATGTAGGCATACGCTTGGCACATTCTCTTATAATGAAAAAGTATAAAAAAATACATAAAATTGTCTTTGGATTTCTCTTTTTGCCTTCATACTCTCCCCATGGTTAGACAGCCAAAGTCTCTGTGACAGTAAAAGGTGATGTGATGCTGGTTTTCTCTGAAAATTCAGAACTTTTGGCCTATGGTTTATATCAGTATCCCAGGATAAGCCAGGGAATCCAATGTAATGCTGTTAGTATTTACTCCCTTCACTCATTGCATACAAGAAATAAGGTCTCTAATAGATCAAAGATATAGGAGGTTTTGCCAGTAGTATGTTTTCTGCATTAACATAATCAAATAGAAGGTGTCAAAGCAAGGATGGACACACAATGCCTGCATCCAGCTGTTACAACTTAAACCTGCCTTTTGCAGACATTCAAACTGTGGCAATACAATTTTACTGCTGGCTAGAATGACTAAGTGTACAATAAAAACTTTACTAGAAAATAAAACAGAGGAGCATATAAGACAGTTAGCAATTACAAGATAATCAAGTGGAAAAATATGCAGTAGTCTAGAAGAATGAAATATATCCTTGTAAGTGAGAACAACAGAAATCCACCCAAGAATAGTCTGCTGCGGACAAATTGGGTACAGGCAGGAGTGGAACAACAGTCAATATTTAGGTAAGCTGCAATATGACTGGAAAAATCAGTCAGCTGTGATGTGCCTTGATGTGGTAGCTATTCAGATGTCAAAGATGAATGCCCGGTGTGTGATTATAGTATGACTGGCTGCTGTTCATGAAATCAGTAACGTGACTGCATTTATAGAATATAACCATTCATTTACAGAAATGCGTTGTTAGAAAATATGAGGACAGCAGCACACACTGTTATGAATGGAAACATATAGAAAGGCTATAATACAAATTTTCTTGGAATTTTTATTTATGAACCTTGTGCTCTTTCATGATTAGCTCACCATGATCATTGTGTTAATAAAAGTCTTTCTTGGTTTATCCTGGATCTACGGTTGCATTCTTGCACAAATATTTTTGCCCAAAGAATGGGAATGCTATATAGAAACAAAAGGTAACATGCCACAGGCTGTCTAAATAACTTTATCTGGTTCTTTCTAGCTATATATACTTTGATATGTGTGTATCTGTTGGTACTTGAACACAGGTGACTGTGTACTACTAAGAGATATTTTATAGATTGATAAAAGCATGCCTCTTAAGGATTTGTTCATATTACCATGACAAAATTCTTACCTACTTCAATGGGCTAAGTGTCTTTAAGGATTTTATCCTCCTAAATATGACAAGAGACAGACTGAGCAAGTTACCAAAATTTTATACACTCAAAAGACACAAGCTGATTTTGCTCCTACTCCTGCTCTCATTATAATTTCTGTGTTGCAGATGATTGCAAGTGATCAAACAAGCAAATCTAAGTAGTTGCCAGCTGGCAGCTGAGAACTTGTATCTGCACACCTGCTTCCTTTTCTCCCTCGTTCAGGCGAACATTTTATTTCACTGTGGGGACAGGTTTAATGTACGCATATACAATCAGTCACTCCATCTCACCTGGCAGGCAGTAACTTTTTATGCCATTTGCAAGCCCAGGAACATGCCCCATGTAAAATGCCAATCTAACACCTTTCACAGTGCTCACCTGGGAAGTTTAAACTCTTCCTTTCCAGCTTCTTTAAAATGTCCTTTATGTGAGCCAAACAAAATGGATATAGAGATGATTGCAGGAGTCCAAGACTGGGAAAAGCACTCTGCTTTATTAAGCACAGAGAACTAAACCAAACAGGTGACAGTATTTCCCCACAGTGCAGTAAGAAGCTTGTCTGAGTGACTTACAATCTTAGGCACGCGAGAAACATTTCCATTGCTACACACAAAGTTCATCTACACAATATGTGTCTCATATGTTACTCAGTCAACCTTATTTGAGTGTAAGCATGTATCCAAATCCTAAAGTAGCAGAACTACATCACTCCAAATGAAAAAACAGAGAAGAACACTGGCTTATTCAAAGTTTTCTACCACGTTAAGGTAGAGACTTTTTTTTTTCCCCAAATAATGCCGTAATATGAAATACCAAGTTCTTGTGTAGTAGATGAGAACTGAAGGACCATAAGATGTCTTACACTGATCAATTGAAGCAGGAGTTCATTTCTACAGAAACTGTTCATTCAAATTCAAGAGAAATTTCAATTTAGTTGTTCATCAATAATATTTTTAGTAAGGACACTTTTGTGACCACAGCGAGAGAGCAATTGAAGTATGTGATAATCCACTAAAATTGATACAAGAGAAATATTTCAGATAGTTGTCAGGGAGCTTGTAATATCTCTGTCATTATCTTTAATCTGCCTTTTCCAGGCATCAGTCAACCTCCTGCTTTTTCAAGTGTTTTCTGTCACTGCTATTGCTAGCCATATGACCTGTTCATGATGGCCTGGTCCTGATCCATCAAGGAGTAAAAGGGATTTGTAGTATCAGTTTCACTGGGAGCAGGATTAAACCCTTGAAATACCTTGTGTCAGATGGAGACAGAAAGTTACCTTCTCTCCACAATTTGGTATTCTTAAAAATAATTGCAGTTCACTATCAAGTATAATTTATGTTCCCAAAACAGGGAACAATTTAAATTAGAAGCATGCTTACATGTCACTTTTTTTCTAGCTTGACAGACACAAATAGCTTTAAATTATAAACAAAACCCCAAACCCAAACAACAACCTATGTTTCTACACAAAGTTTCCAAAATGAGACTGATGTATTGTTTTTCTTTAATTCCATAAGCATAAAACCTGGGAATACAATGAAATAATATAATAAAATGGAAGGATTATTTATAGGGAAGATGGCATTCAGAGCAGTATGGGAAGGTATTTGTATTGCTCTTTGTATTCATTGCAATGACACCTGAGTGTCTCTACAAAAACACTGATGGAACAAAATCTTATTTTACAGTAAAATACAGTAAGAAGTTTTTAAAATAATTTTACAGATCTTGTGAAGAAAAAAAATTTCCTCATTACTGTTATGTAATTAAATTATAAGCCTGGATTCAAATGTCACTAAGCACTGGCTCTGCTGAAACACCAGAGGGAGCAAGTTTCACAGAGGAGTGAATGCTTTTATTGAGACTCTCCCAGCTACTAACAGTGTTTCATCATTTAGTAGGATGCAAAAGAATTTAGTCAGATTACCTGCAATGGCTGGGGATATGCCAGTGAACAAAGCCCTTCAACTTGTGATGAAATATGTAACAGGGAGCCACGAAACAGCAGAAAAAGTGAGGATGTGCTTCATTTGGACAGCTGCAGGTTTTTA
The DNA here is from genome assembly GCF_964188355.1 of Buteo buteo. Lineage (NCBI taxonomy): Eukaryota > Metazoa > Chordata > Aves > Accipitriformes > Accipitridae > Buteo > Buteo buteo. Next base: position 22,301,481 of record NC_134185.1, read on the forward strand.
TTCACAAAGTTTAAAAATACTGACTATGGGGTGAAAAACTCACAGTCTTGCCATCTTTATCTAATAAAGATTATTTCAGTACAGAGAGGTTTTTAAAAAGCGAATCACACTTCTCCTCACAGCACAAAGTCACAGATTCAGTTGTGAGTCACACCTCCTCTAAAAGATTTTAAAAAAAAGCCATAGAAATGATCGAAGTCAAACCCACCTACGCAATAAACTGAATTACTTGGAACCCCTACATTCTCTTGTCCTCCATTAGGGACTAAACCTAGGCAAGGCTCAAAAGAAAAATCCCCCCAAATCAGTTGTCTCTCTGATGATCCACGTCTGAAAAACCTAGACCTGAATCCGAAGTGACCTTGCTGCTGAGTCCTAACCAGGAACTGAAATGGTTCAGCTGCTCTTAGGGATTGACCAAGTGACACTGTATGCCTGCATTGTTAATACTGTTTAAAATTTAGCAATGATAAAAACCCTTCTATGTCATTACATTGCGTCCAGATTTGGCCAGAAGACATTGCCACCCACCACATGGTGAGACCCCAAGGGATTCTCATCACGACTGCTGTCCTGTGGCTGGTCGTGCCCTGCTCCAGAGGGAGCTCTAAAGTCAGGAGTAGTCTTTCCATTACCGTTAGTGCAATTTTACCTTGTGGAAAATTTTTCAGCTTAATTGTTCAGATTACTGATGGTCTTCCATTTTAGTTTAAAATAAAGCTTTTTCATTTTAATTCCCTTTCCCTCCTGAAATTTATTATAGATTCTAACCTGCAGCTTCTCTTTGCCAAACCATAATAATTTAATCCCAATCCACATTTATTAAAAAATGATGTGTCAGCATATGTTCCATCTCCATCAAAATTAATTTATAGGCACTGAGTAACAGTTTTATATGTAATGCAGAAAATAATCTTTGTTTGCTGGGACTGGGTGGCCAAGAGCTCTTTGCTCGAGTTTGTAGTATCCATAGGGGGCAGATGTAATTGTTGCTATACAGAAAAGATTATTCATCTGCTTAATTGACTGTCATACACATGCCTGAAAATTAAAACTTGATAATATTTTATATAGCCTCTCATGTCTTCTAGTGGCACTTCCCTTAGAAATACTGACATACAGTGAAAATCCTTCAGATGCATCCCCATAGTTCACACAAAAAAACAGGCTTGAAGTAATATATACTTTTGAGCAATCAAATGGCATCTAATAGTGTGGGGTACTGAAATTAAATGATTCAGAAGCTAAATAATGTAATACAAGAAAACAAATGTTTCACACTGCAGCAGACTGCGACATCTTTAATGATCACAAATTTGTTAAAATCCTCATACCTGTATTATGAAGCTTTATGTCTAGCTGTTGGCCTGACCCAATAAATAGAAGGATTAGAAAGAAAGTTGTAAATAATTCTGAAGTTTCATGCTTAGCAGATAAAACTTTATATGAGCAATGTATTTAGTGGCTAAGTGTCAAAACCAACCCTTATGGTGTTAGCAGCTCAGTGACTCTAAGGGAAAATAACATAGTTTTGTTAAACTAATCATTCCACTGTTCACCATGGTTACGTTCAAATTCTTAAAGATTATCCATCCAAGTTTTGCCAAATTAGAAGTAAATCTTTTATCTGGTTTGTCAGTTTTAAGTGAACCAAAGATATTTGAAGAAAATGTCCTCTAGTGCTTTTACACTCCGGTGGGACTGAGGGATTGCTGTCCATGCGCATCATCGTACTCCTTCCTGCTCTCTCCAGCGAATGGTGCCTGATGCACGCTGTCAGCAAGTCACACCATATATATAATACGCGCAGGAAGGGCTGTCCCAAACAGAAGAAAACAGTTTGTGGTGTTTTTGGAGACTGCTTTCAATCTAAGAACAATGAGTTTCAGAAAAGAGGGAGGAGGAGCAGAGGAAGTCATAGGGCCAAGCCTGGGAAGGGGAAGGAGAAGGGAAAAAGAGCTGCCTCGAGTGAGTTGGTGTTTCTGGTCAGGGACCAGTAACAGCAGCAGAAAGCAGAATTCATGACAGGTTTTTTTGGAGCTGATCTGATTGATATTGTAGGAGCAAAATGGCTCATATAACATTCACTCCAAACACTTTATGATCACATGGCAGAAAGGCACTGATCATCCCAGGGATTTGATCATCACAATTATTGCAAGAAGCAAAGATCTGGGTGCAAGGAGCAAGCAAAAAGAATGACTAAAAGACAATACTTTGCAACATGCCCTGTAGCTGTATTTAAATCAGTTAAAAGTCTGAGAAACAAAAAAAGTATCAGAGAATGCCTTATTGCTCCTAGCCACCTTTGGGCAGCATTAGGATTTCTAATGCCTAGACCCAAAGTGTTTTCCTGCTTCCAAAGTACAGGTTGAAAAAAGGAAAACTGTCACGGTATCTGACAACGTGAGGGCTGCTGGGGTGCAAGCACAGCCTCTTGACTGGGGCAGTACAGGAGACAGACGCATACGTGGAGAAGGTCACACCATGCCAGGTCTGCCCTCTGTGACAGAGATCTTCAGAAGCTCATCCCATCATGGGGATGCTCTGCTCAGGGTACATCACCACTACACTGTGCACATGGCTGTTTAGAAATTAGGGAGGTCCTGACATGGGGTTTTAAGGAACCCAAAGTGAACACAAGTCATGGCTTCTTGGGCTCTGTCCACAAACTACACCCTCCTATCTCCTTCCCATTATTTTGTGACTTGAAGGACTGTTGTTGAGGTAATATTATGCTGTGAAACATTGTCTTGAACCTTTTCTGACAGAGTTGCCTTCATAACCAGCTTGAAGTGCTGAGTTTTACTTCACAGCATGTAAAAAGAGTATGTGGCTCTTGTAGCCCAGTGACCACAATGTTTCAGCTCCCACAAATGGCATGGTAGCCCTTCACTCCGGACGCACCTTTTCACGTAAAGTACCAAGCTCTTGCATTTCCAGGAATTCAGTGCAGTTATGTGAGTTTAAAGTTCTACGAGAAGCCACTTGAGTTCTCTTTTTCTTTGGATCATCGATATTCACCTTACCCAAGCTCATGGATCTGACACAGTGGCAGCCTGTGGTGAGAGGGCTCCAGGCCAGCGCTGGTAGCAACCCTCATCCAGAGAAAGGCCATTCATGCCATGACAGCCACCTCTGGGTGGGACAGCCTTGCAACACAGCTTTTTCTAACGCATCCTTTTCTCAGAGGAATGATATTGTGACTATAGTTTGCAACTAGTACAACTCCATCATGAAATTGGTATTCCAGGTCTATGGAAGAACAGTGAGCTTTTAAAGACTGGAGGGTATATTTGAATGAAAGAAATATAACTCTGAGTTCATAAACTCCACAGAGCGTTTTTTCCTCCTTGTGGTAAGTAGAGAGGTCACTGCAATTAGGGAGTTTGTACTTCACCTGACCTTACTGGATAAACTTACTAGCTGTCAGATCACTTTGCTTGCCCTTTTTGAACTCCAAGGAAGAGGCTGTCTGGCACCTACGTAGGCTAGTGAGCGAGACCCAGCAGCGCCGTCACTGCCTCCCTACTTGAAACAATCCTTTCCAGCCCTCTCACATACCACACAGGTCTCGTAGTTCAACTCTCAGGCTCCCAGAGACCACAAAATATTTGGCAGTGCAACAGGTCTAAGATCTTTCCTGTTTGGTTTTGCTCAGAGCTCTATAAGGCAAATAGTTGGTGCAAAGGCATAGGAGACTTAAAGGACTTCAGCAGTGGCGTTCTCCCCCTGGGTTTTGGTTTCTCTTGTTCTCTGTGCAGGCAGCTGGCCGGTATCCTCTGGCCGTTTGGAAGTTAGTTTCCCTCTGAAATACACATTAATGTCACATACTGGCTTTCATGCTGGAAGGTGGATGCATGCCATATCCCCAGTGACTGGACATATTTCACACTGTTTTCAAATTTACCAGCAAGACAGTTCGAGTCACCTTCTAAGATTGATGTAAGTTACCAGAGTGATAACTTTGTGTTAAAGTAGTTATCTGGCTTCCTGACAGATTTCTTTGACACTTACAATTCTCCAAAAATAGCACATGATCATGTATCATTTTTTGGTTTTAGCTTTGTCAGAAAATCAGTTATAACCACTATCAATATTTAGCAGACACTTATCTGTTTTTCATGGAAAATGATTTAAAATTTTTTTTCAGCCTACTTAAATTGCACACATAACTTCTGGTTCCTTTTCCTCTCCCATCCCTTTCTAAGTCTTCCAATTTTTTTCTTTTTAAAAAGAAGTCAATCTCTTTTTCCTAAAGTTTGATAGCAGTTATAAAGTAGCTGGCACTGCACACAGAGTCAGATCCCATACAGAGTTAGATTCCATATCCCATCAGTATTCCTTCTTTTGTTTTTAACCTCATTTAAAAGTACTATAACAACAACACTATACATCCAGTTTCAAAGAACTTTATACATTTGACCATAAGAATTCACTCCAGGTTTACATTTAGCAAGCAAGTTTATATTTAGCAAATCTCTACTTTGGACTTATAAAACAGTTTCAATAACTTCAAACTATATAAATGCAAAAATAAATGTACCTTAAAGTATCTATTGGATATAAAAATGTATGCAAATAACATATTAAATTTTTTTTTTTTAGGGGGGAGTTGTTTATATTGTCTAACTTTCCCAAACCAGTTTTCCTGATTTATTAATGCAGAGACTGAGGCAGGTCCAGGTGGTGACTTAGAACAAGAGTTTAACGCAGGTGCTAATTCTGTAGAGGGAATATCACAGAAAGCTCACTGCTGATGTTCTACTGGCAGCTAATTGCTTCTGGTCAAGCTAAATAATTAGCAAACTGAAGTGTACTGAATAAATAAACAAAAAATATTTAAATACCCTAAACAAGTCACCTTTTAAGTTACTTCATCCATCCCAAGAAATCCTGAAACAATTCACTGACAAGACTTACCCAAGGAGAACAGAAAATATTTTCCAGTTCATGAGGTCAGGAGTAAGTTGTTGGTGATCAAACAGACCTTTCATTATTAGTTTGTGGGATCTAGTAAGTATTTTTTTCTTGAACAGTTTTCTTTTCCAGAACTGGGAAGTATTGGTTTCCTTCTCTCCCCTGCTAATGACTAAGACGCAGTGGCTCTGCTAGGCTGGTCAGAGACAGGGAGGCAAGAAGAATGTGTGATGTCTCCCAGAGAGATTATTTTCTCTGGACAATTTTAAAAGTGGCATGAAAGCAACTCCTGTCCAGGTCAGCTTTAATAGGAAAGAGGATTCTTGCCAGGGATTGTGGTTACCCTCAAGACTTCATTTAAATCTCTTGGGAGCACAAATATAAAATTCCATTAACAGCTTGCTATATTTTAGCTTTCAAAACCAAAGCCCTACTGTGCTTTGTAATGTAGAGGAACAGCAAGGATATTGAGAATATTACTGCTTTTTTAATTAATGAAATCTACACCAGCAAAAGTTTGGAATATTGTTTGAATCACAAAGGGGTACTAAAGGCTCAGTATCTCTACTTCTCTTTACTCTTTTTGTCTTTTTTTTTCTACTAAGAAATCTAGAACTAAAAATGAATAAATCAAGCACCAACAGTGTTTTCTTATTAAAATGTGCTTTCTTTCTTTCCTCTGTTTTTAAATTGCGATAAGAATGTCCCCTTGTTGTCATTCCTCCCAGGAACTAGAACAATATTCACTTCTCCTTAGGGGAGGGAATATTAAAGCAGTTGCAATACAAGCACCTTTGTCATCTTAATATCTTCACCAGGTGGTTTCTCTTTTCTTTTACCACTCTCTTTACTCTCTTTAGAATAGGCAGGTAAGTTCACAGAAGTGTAACAGGTTAAAACCTAAGCTCCACAGACATTTGTATCAGATCTGTGCTCTAGCAGATCACCCAATTTTTGCACCAGGTCAGGTGTGGACATAATCACATTACTTTCACATTTCCCAAAGCACACTATAATAAGCTCTTTATGCTGACATGATGACTTTGTGCTGGTTTTATGCTAAACACAGATCAAATACCTGATCCTTTATAAAGTTTGAGTGATGGAGGCCTCAAAGAAAGCCAGCTGGGACAAAGTTAACCTGATATTTCTGGAGAGAAATCTAATCAGCATAGTGATTTTACCCTACACTAGTGCTTTATGTCATGCAGTGTTCTGGATCAGGCATTAGGAGCCTTAAGCCAGCTTCAGTTCATCGTTGAACCTAAGAGCACCCTCATTCAGGTTCAACTTGGAAGTGTTTGAAGATGCTCATACTCAGACACTAAGGATGCTTCTAAATGCACCCTTTTACAGTTGTTGACAATTACGCCAGTTTTAGAACATCTACAATAGTTTCTACTTCCTGCAAACACTGTTTCTGCGAAGGCTTTGCTTTGTTTGAGTTTCCATATTGATTACCCTAATCTGTTTCCCTTTGCTGCAGGAACATTTGCAGGTGCAAGCAGAATGCTTGGCAAAGTCCTGAAACTACATGAGCTCACAGAGAAGAGCAGTGCTGGGAACTCCTGTCTGCCCCCCAGGTCTTCCAAGGCAGATTTTCATTGTCTTCATCACAGTGTCATGAAGAAGAGCCAGAAGCTCCCAAAGCAGTTAATGCCAGCACTGATGGGTCACTTCTGGGACCGGTCCTAAACAAGAGCTCTCTCCTGGGACACACATACAGTCCCAGCTACGTAATGTACAGCTACACTGTGAGTGAGCAAAGAGGGAGAATGAGAAGTTTCTCTCCGGGACATGGAAATTTCCTGGCTCTGCAAGAAAAGGAGAGGACTTCCTCATGAATCACTGCTTTGGTAAAAACCTAGCCTAGTACAAGAACAGTCCTTAAGATGGGAATCACCCCACCTAAGGCTGACAATCCCTAAATCTGTGCAGGATGGCAAGGCTTCTTTTATAGTTGGCGGAGACAAATGGGTGTCTCTAGCACGCTGCTCCTCCCATCCTAGTGTACACACATGTCTAAAATAGATCATGTGAGTCACACGCTACAAATGCCTGTTTCTTTCCTTTGCTTAAAAAGGAATCTAGACAACAGATGCCTAATTGTCGATGTCCAATGTTCAGTCACATGAAACCCAGTCTGGCTGGAAGGATAAGATTTGTTCAGCTGGGCCAGTTAAACATGAACATCTCTAAAACAGGAGATAGCAAACAATGGTTAGGCAAGAATGAACTGGATTAATGAATACCAAATGACTAGAGGCATAAGACTGTCTGAATATGAATTATCTCCTTTTCCATCCTCTTCCTCCTCTCCTTCATGAAAGATGAATGTTGACCATGCAGATAAAAAGGATACGCCCCAAATCTTGACTGTTTTCTGCAAGTACCCATAATTTGGGGAAAATGAGATGTCTTGGCTTGAATACAGCCAGTGTCAGAGGGCATGGGGATTAAAAAAACCCTCTAAACTAATATTTACACTAAGCAAAGTTAGGTGGGTTTATTCCTTTTATGTGCATTCACTTTTCTCATAAAACTTTGCAGCTATGCTCTTTATTGCAAATTCTGCAATTAATTATCTGTATTTCATTTTAGATTAGGCTAAGCTGAATGAAAAAAACCCAGGGTAACTAGCTGACCCCAATCCTGAACATCAGGATACTACAGTGGGTAACAACAGGTGTTTGCTTCATTCTATAACCTGGATTAAGAAACTAGTAATATGGAGATTTTTGAAAAATGGTCTCCCAGTGACCTCCGATTGTCATGCAAAGCCTTTTGCATACAGCAAATAGCACAGAGTATTCCCTGTGGGGCACATAACAGCCTCCGTTCACATTTGTAAAAGAATATTGGCCTCTGTACTTCATTAGCAACTTTCCAAAGCTTCATTGACTAAACATTTGAACAAACTAGCTAAATAATCCTCTTTCTCTGAGCTAAATAATCCTACTTCTCTCCACTTAAGACAGAAGAAAAAATATGCAGCCAAGTGTCATTGATGAAGAGGTGTTTTGATTTCATAAGAAAACACTCAGTTGTGATATTCTTTGTAACTGTACTCTCTTGTTTATTGAACCAGGTTGCTAGGATCATGGTCCAGTTAGTTCAGAGAAACAAATGAGGAGCAAACAAAGCAGCTATGGTCCAAAATGGCATTAATCAATTGTATTTCTCCTTTGTTATAAAGCAAACAGCTCAACACGTTGGCCTCTCAAAGCACTTCTAAATCTAGACAGCAAAAGGCCCCATACTGTCATGCGAGAGCCACATCCGCTGTGTGGGGCACGTGTCTACAGGCATTTGGTCTTTTTTTCCTTTCCACATCCATCTGGCAAACTTACAGCACAATAATTCTGTAATTGTTACTGAGCAATGTAATGCCACTGCATTATCTTCTTACATTTCCTTTGCAAAATGTCTTCTAGTCTACTACCTTTTAATGACTTAAAATAGTGTGTTTATATCTTAGTCAAAATGTTTTGTAAAAGTTATTTGGTCACTAATATCAAAGCCTTTTTCTTTCTACTTAAGCAATGATACAGTCACTGAAAACAAGCTTTGATTAACCAGAAACCCTCTTAAAAGTGTGCAAGCAATATAAGCATAATTTTACTATTAAACATGCATAGCTATTTATTTTACCTGTCAAATAAACTGCTTAGCAGAGAAGAAATAATTTAAAGCACCTTTTCAAGAGCTCCCTTGAGATGTATTTGAAAATACTAGTCCTCTTGGACAAAAGACTGCTAAAAAGATCAACACATTGATGAAGGACAGCTCAGTTTCTTTGTATCAAACTTTCATATTTTAATTGGAACTTGCATCTCAAGGAAAGGGAAATCCTTTTATATAATGTTACCAGATCCAAATGGACAAATAATGATATTTGAAAAAGCAGGGAGCCTAAAATGACTGGGAAAAGAAAGAACTGCCAAAATGGCAAAATTAATTACTCCTTGAAAAAAAAGATGCTCAAGGAAATGCCTACAACTCCTTTATCTAGTGGGGAAAAAAAAAAGGTAGCTCTAGGGAAGAAGTGGAAATGCCATAGTAGAAATCAACATGTGATCTCCAAATTAAAAGGAAGTCTTCAGAGAAGACAATGTAGTAAGTGTATGTCCATAATCATAGTCAAGGCAGAAGCAAAGCTTAAACAGCTTAATGCACTTGATCTACTGACAAGCCCACTTTCATCTCAGAACTCTGAAAAAAGGCCATATAATACCAGATCCAATAGGAAGGATTTTTAATGAAGATGTTACTTAGGTACAGCTACAAAATATGCTCAATTCTTAACAGGATTTGTGCCAACACCAGAGAATAAAAAGTGATTCAAAACTCTTTATCCTTTCACACCTCAGGCTCTATGTTAATCTTAGGATAAAATTTGAAGGAAAGAATAATTAATGGCTTGAAGGTAAATGGACAATAGAATAAAATGTAACATGGCTTTAGTAAAGGTAGGTCATGTCAGAGTAGCCTGATTTTTTCCTTTGATAAGATACCTGATTTTCCAGACAAAAGAACTGCACAGAGAGATTTGATTTTATCTGAACTTCAGCAGAACATTTGGTAAGGTGTCACAATGGAGATTACTAGATAAACTAGAAAAAAGGAACATTAGAAAAAGACTATGAAGGTGCTGACTAAAGTGACTGTTACAGAGGAAATGCCAATGAACTGTGCTGAAAGGGGAACCTCTGGGCTGAAATCAGATTACTCCAGTAGTGCTCCTCCTGGATTAGTCTTGGCATTCATTTTGTTTACTATTTTGCTTTGTGATTTCACCCCTAAAATAGGAATGAATGCAAGAAGTCCACAAAAAGTGAGAAGCACTGCCAGTGTGAAGGAGGAAGAACACCACGTGAAGGGAAAAATGGACTGGCAGAGTAAACGTGGGATGAAATGTAATAGTACAAAGTACAGTATCCTGCAGTCAAAATGGGATTAATGTCATTCAATCCATCCAACACCTTTGCACCTTCACAGCTGTGGAGTCTCCTTGTATAATCACTAGAAAGATGTGAACAAGTCTGCTGGTAATTTTATATTATCTAGTTTAGACACATCTAAATGGAATGAATGGAGATTCTTTGGAGATTATTCCTTCTTTCTGTAGTCATTCATAGAGAACGTTTAGGTGCCTAACTTTTAAAGTTCTACATTTGATGAGGAAAATCTCCCCAAGGAGTATTACAAATTTTCATTGTAGTAGCTCATCAGCCAGAAATCAGACAGGAGGAAAACATGTATTTTTTGCATGACCCAGGACTCTGTAAAACACAAATAACTTCTTCAGACATAGTACACAAGGTAAATTAAATTGAAATAGCAAAAAGTTAATACAAGTGTAAAAAACACTAGTGAGATCTCATCTGAGTAAATATCTGGCTGTCCACATTCTGCAAAAGTCTGTCAAAACACAGACAGCCTGTCTTGCAAAAAATCACTGCATGAGCAAGAATCGTGTGCATAGTTAAATACATCATATCATTAGACCTCCCCTGCAAGGGAGAAGGAAAACTTAATCTTAAAAAAGCACAAAATCAACAGGCTATAAACTTGCCACAAACAGATTTAGGCTGCAAACTTTCTTAACCATCAGAAGAGTGAGGTTGTGGGACAGCCTTCCAGAGGAACTACTGAAGGCTTGAGACCTGAACAGTTTTAAAAGTGAGCTGAACCATTTTATGAAACAGGTTATATGACGCCGGGCCTGAAAAGAAGAGTTTGTACTTGGTGTGCTGGGAGGATCTTGCTAGCTTTATGTTCACTTGAAAGATTTGGAAATAGGCTGAAATGCTCTGGAAAACCTTTATTTTAACTTTAACACCCCCCTCACCCCCCATCTCCCAAGCTCTTAAAATATTATGCCAGTGAACCTCAGTATATTTATACAGGTTTTCAGAGGGAAATAACAGATTTGTCAATTCTGATGACAGTAACAGAACAAATGTCTGAATCCAAAGCTAATGTTCTTCTTTATGGGGGCATGTTAATCTAATCATATCAAACATTTGCTTTTTGGTTATATGTTTTTGGTGTTTTCTTTTTTAGAAGGAAACAAAGAGAGTGATCTGAAATATATAGATGAGCCTTCCCTTGAAATATGTTCAAATGCACAATTTCTTTACAATTTTTTTTTTCATTTGGACAGATAAAGCACATTAACTTTTTCTTAAAGAGCTTTTGTTCACTTTTTTTTTCCCCTTGAGCTTTTTTGGTATATACACATTGTTAAGCAAATTAAATAATTAGTGAAATAATATATATCATAATTAAAATAAATATTATAACTTAAATTTGTTTCAGTAACTATCTTTTTGCAATTTCATATGAAATAGGTTTAAAATTCATTATAAATCTACTTAAATTCTGATGTCCTTATCTGAATTTGAAAGAGAGCTTCAAGAGTTTCAGCAAAACATTGAATTTCCAAAGCCTACAACATAGCCACCAGATGGTTTTGTAGCACGTGCAGTTTAAATCAGCTTAGTGTAAGTAGAGTCAACCACTGTGAATAATCAGATTTTATTTCTTCCCCTAGGACTTCAAATCTCACTCTGTCATATGCCAGTCGTAATTGCAGCAGCATCAAATAGCTATGGACTGAATCTACCTTTCTCTTTTAAATACATCTTGTTGTAGTATAGATCTTGGGTAGCGCATGCTGAAACAAGCACTTTATGACAAAAATATTGGAATTGTAAAATAAATGTAAAATAAAAAAGAAAATTGTTAGTCTTCAATTCCTGACCTTGCATTACATTACCTCATCCAAGAAAAAGGAGGTAGTTAGTGAAAAAAATATAAATAATATATTACACTTGATGTATGCCCTTTTCTTTCATACATCTTTGAAAAGTCCTTTGGAGCAAACATACATTATCTTGATTTTACAGGGAAATGGAAAAAATTAAAAGTTTAAGTGGCTTACCCAAAATCACACAACAAGCCTTCTTCAAAATGAAAAATACAGGTAAAATCAAGATATCTCTTGATTTTTCTGTGCTGTCTTAACAAACAAAAATGCCCAGCAAACTCATCAATAACAATTACTTTATTCTCAAGGATATGTACGTCTTAAAATTAATTATTTTAGCTGTATTGTTCTCCAAACTGTTTCAATCTGGTCATAAAAAAATCTGTTGATTTAAATTCTGTCTTTATCAGGGATCTTGCTTGCACTGTGCTGAGATGCACTAATAGTATGTAGTCAGAGCTATATGGCAGCTGTAGGTACATGCCCTATTAACTCTAGCTACAGTCTGAAGTATTGCTTTCATACAAGAAGGCTTTCTCCATACTCAGAGGACTGTGGCCGTGTATCCCCTACATGCTTATCCCCACCCTGCTACATCTCTATATGGTAGAATATTGCTTGCCTAATCAAAACAAGGGCATCTGATGACCCTATGGTTTCTGTTGCATAGGCTGACTGAATTTTAGCTGAAGCTCATATGGTCCCTCCCCCACTGGATTTCCTAGAGCTTGTTAGCAAATGAGCTTCCATAAAAGGTACTAAACCAGATTTCTTTCTTTCAGCTGGTTACCAATTCTTATGAAGCTTTTTAGGAATTTCATGATATTTGAACTTGTAGAACTCCTTTGAAATTTCCCAAAGGTGTTCAATTTACCATGTGACACCCACAAAAGCTACCCTTTTGTGTTCACATAGACTCCATCTATGTTTTCTTAGAAAGTCAAGCTAAACATTTAAAGATAGAAGAACAGACTTCAAATAGTGCCATCCAGGATTGCTTTGACAATCTCCAAAGGTGCCAAGATGAGGATCAGTATAATAGTGAAATTGTGACCTAAAGCCAAAATTGTATAGAAATGTGACATCTGCATATGATGATAAAAACAAGTAAACACTGCAAAGCAGGGCAGAACAGCAGGCGGAGGTTCCCTCAAAAATTGGTGTGTAGGAAGAATGCACTTTTAGAGATCAATAAACATTAATTTAATGTTTAGTAACTTGGCTGTCTTTCCACACTACACATTGTCTTGCCAGCTATATATAAATAAAAAAATATAACATGTGAACACAGTAATGATTAAAGAGGTAATGACCAATTTTAGTATGAACTTGCTGTGTTCCTTTACAGGAAGTTACAGTGTCTTTTCTCACGTTGAAGACATAAGGATATTACGTTAGGGGCAATCTTATCCAAAACAGACATAAAAATCTATTTAGATGGTCAGTCTTCGCTATTGGGTCTCTATTTGTAACTAGATATATTAGCTATTGAATACGTATATCTTGCATAGATAAATTATTTTAAAATAGAGTCCATGTGAAACTGTACCCGAACTAACAGTGTAAGTTGAAGGCTAGTTGTAACAGGCTACGTGAATATGGTTTTATGGTTAATTTTTGAAGCAAAGCTGTACACTTTCTAGCAGAGCAGAAAATCACTGCAAATGTTGGTGTCTTCAAATTTCATATACATTCAGAACAAAATATAGTTTCCATATTTTTAATAGAAATGTATAGAAAAATAAGGAACTGACTGAACTATATATGCCATTACTATCTTATTTCTGTCTGTTTATGTATCTATCTATGTTTTCTAGTTAGTTTTACAATACTTTAATATCATGTGGTAACTTAATTAAGGGAACAAGAAAGAAGCCTTAGCTTTAAATCTCTTTACTGTTGACAAAGTCAGCTTCAAGCTCCAAGTGCTTTTTTTTCCTCCTGCTTATCTGTCTGTGTATTTCTATGAAGAGTCTCACTGAAATTTCTAGGATTCTTATGAATGTTAATGCATTTATTTTCCAAACATGCCAATGGCTCTGGGGAAATCCAGCTGATAACAGGCACTGGGACCCTCAGGCTGGCAGTACTCGTTGCTGTGGTTAGAAGATGCTCAGCAGCCTGATCAAGAATGCACAGATCCTTCTCCCGAAATGGCAAGCTTGCTCTTCCAGCTTTTGTACCTTTGCTTCTGTTAAAGGCTTATCATACTTACAAGTTCCAGCCCAATATTTGCATTAACCAATTGCTATATAGAGTACAGTAGGAGCCATTTTATGCCCATGGGACTAAGGTCCAGAGATAACTGATTCACATAATGTGAAGGAAGGCCAGATGGCAGGCATGCTTTCCCGCTCCAGAGCTCTAATGACATCCCCACTTCACCTGGCATTATAGTAGTATTCATTACAAAGCTTTTCCTAATGAGCTTTAAATACATTGTTTTAACTTTTTTTCTTTCTTTTTCTTTTCGAGAGCAGCAGCAGCAGCAGCAGCAGCAGCTGTGATGCTGAAACAAACTCTGGCTCATTAACAGCAGGGCAAGCTCCAGGCAGGTATCTTTTCATGGGTGAAAAGTTTCCCATGTCAGTACTATACTTTTCAAGAGGGAAGTTTTTTTTAAGCAAAGCAGACAGTCAGAAACATTTTGCAGTACCACTCCCTCTTAACACACTTACTTACATGTAATTTCTATCATTTTGCAACTGAAAATGCTGAAAAGTAATGCTTACACCAAGCTAAGAGTGTATTTCTTTTATTTTGCTCATTTCAGGTACATGTTGCAGATATGTGTTGTATATTCTTTCATTCCTAAACACAACACTGTCCTCCCCCAGCTTTGTTTATCTTCTCAGAATTAGTTTGCATTTTTATATGGCACGAAACCTTAAAAAGCTGCTTAGGCCAGGCTAAAGCCTGGGATCAGGCCAAATCATTTTAAGAAGATCTAGGAGTGTCTAAGGACCTAACATATTTTTGCAAGGTAGACTTATGCATTTATAGCTTGGTGCTTGCTTGAAGAGAGATGGCTGTATGTGAAGGAAATAAGAACATAGACGAGGGAGGACCATATTCTGATGGATGAATGGGATTGTAGTCTTCAAGCGCATGGATGAAAGAAGTGTCAGTTAAGTATAGGAAAGTGAAGTTGAGGACAAAATTGCAGCCAGAGGTTTTGAGAGACCACAAGTTTTTCCACTGTTTAAGAAACACCCTGTTCTCTTTCCCACAGAACATTAAAGAATCTCTTCTTTATTAGGATGTCATTTTAACTTTCATGTAAAAATAAAGATTCTCGCTCCACTGAAACAAAGAGTATACAAAACCAAGAATATATGTATGGTGATTTAAAAGTTTAGCAAATCAATATGGCATTTCTTTCATGGCTTTCTGAGATGTTAGAAATAAATGTTAACTTTGGGATAAGGTTACTGCAAAACAGCTCATGAACTAATTTTTGTTCTTAGGAAAAAAAAAGTAAGCAGTTGTAAATATTATTTTTTCAGACTAACTATAAAAGTTACTCTGAAATGATTTACTGAATAAAGCACAGGACAAAGATCATTATTTTAATGATTTTATATAAAACAAAATATTTTTTTTTTTGTTTTCTAGAAGGAGATACAGAAAAGAAGACATTCTTGAAATTATACATAAGGTAACTTCTAAGAAAGATCAAATCTCTATTTAAGTTAGTCTACCAAAAAATATTTAAGTAGTTGAAGGAAATACCATCTATTTGAAATAATTACCTGAAGTTGATAGTGGATAGTGGACATCAGATTTTATTCCAATAACTAGTTTGGCAACAGAAAAATGATCAGTCTTTTTGGATTAAAAGCAGATTTTTTGCTCATATTTTATTTATACCAGCATTGTAATCGAAATGGAATGAATAAAATAACAGTGAATTACGTTATTCAACAGAACTACCACCATATGGACCACATATGAAAATCTAGCAAGATTTGGTACAATGGCACAAGATTTATGTTCTGTTTAGGTGAAGAGAAAGCTGAGGAAAGGAAAGCAAGGAAGTAGGAATCCTCAGCAAATTATCTGAGGTGTTTGGAAATTGCTTAGAGGATCTGGCCTGTACGAAAAGGATATGAGCCAAGCTGAAGATATAACCCAATCTATGTGGCTTCTGCTACAGTGCAAGGCTTGCCTTGGTGTGTTCTGACTTGGAACAGGGCATTCGTAACTGATAGGATACGAATCATCCATCGGTACTAGCAGAGGCAACACAGAGAAAGTCACATAGATGTACACAGAAAAGAACATGCAGTTTATATGTTAATAATATTTGAAGTTTCTAATCAAGACTGATATTCCACAGGATCAACAGCAGTGTCCCTACTTGTGTTCACTGTAATATTACAGATACTCATGAAACCCATGTGACGTAATTAATATTATGTGGCATCCATGCCCCATATGGGTTCAACATGCCTTCCGTTGCCCTTCTGAATGGTATAAAGAAAATAAACTATGATGAAGAAATAGGCCATCAGTAAATACTACATAAGACTACCACACCAAGTTAAAATAAATACAGCTGATAGCATGGCTGAAAGAGAAATCCATATAGCTCAAGAATATTCATTTGTGAAAAAACTTCTAGAGGTAGTGTGGCTGTTCTATCATATGATGGTGTAAACAGGTATGATGCAAAATCTAATTAATGAAGCAAACTTGAAACAAAATAAAAAAAATCAAAGAAAAAATGAGTTCTTAAAGCAAGAGCAATATAACAGACAAAGGAGAAGAATGAATTCTGGTATCTGCAGAAGGCATGGCTATTAATGTCTTCTTTTGCTACATTATAGTCTCCCTGGGAATCACTTAGACACTCTAAATGACAGACATTATAGAAAACTCATGAAGAGTTTAAATTAAATATGGGCCTGTAAGATGAGATATGAGAGATAACCTATAAGCAAAGGTTAATCAGCATCAAAACTACAATAATCATCAACTGAGAAAACAATTAATATTTAAAAAGTGGATTTATAGATTACAGAAAGGCTTTCCACTCGCATTTGGTTGCAGAAAGAATTCTTAGGGCAACACATTGTACATGGGATATAAGTCTATTCATAAAATTCCACAAATGTAGCTTAACAAAATGAAACCAATAAACTGCAGCTAACATTAAAAATATGCCCTTGCTGTACCATTTTAGAGACTCAAGGCAAAGTTGCTACCTTTCAGATCATAAACTCTAAATATGTATTGTCCTTAGGAAAGTTCAAGATTTTGCACTGTACAAAAATTAAAGCAAATCAACCAAACTCTCCTTCCCAACCTAGTTCAAAACTTACCTACGACCCAAACCTTGCCACTTGCACTATTTAGGTGAGCTTCAAGCACAGTAACATAACATAATTTGAACCTCAAAATGATGATTCAAACATATATTTAGATTTACTGTTTGCAAGAAACAACATTTTTCCAGTTTTATAAGACATCGACAATTCTTAAGTTTTGTAACATCAACATCTATTAAAACTCAATGAGCTTTTAAATACTGTAAAAATCAGAAACCAAAAAAATCTTTGTCCAATTTGTTTTTAAAAAACCTGCAACTGGAAAAATACCTAAGACTAGGCCACATAAAGGATCCAATATAAACCCAAAGCAGGAAATTCCAAATTTGACGTTGAAAATCAATCCCCAAATGAAGATGTATAATGTGTGCAACAATTTCTGGGAAGAAAAGCAAGAACAGATACTATTCTGAATCTAATTCTGAACTTTGTTGTATGTATGTGTTAAAATTACATCCTTACACTTTAAAGCTAAGCTGTCGCATGAACAAAATTTTCTGGAAGATGTTTTCCCTTTGCATCGTGAACAAGGTTATTATGTGCATTAATGCTTAGTTACAGGTAGTCTGTCCTAGCTTACAGCAATTTATGAAGTCATCAGGACTGGGGACTATCATGATAAACCCATACGTATTCCTGTACAGTTATGCAATTTCACGTGCATGACTATTGGTTATGACTTTCATGACCCAGCAATAGGAACATCACTGTCTTCTGGCAGTAGCTCTGCACCATCGGCAACACAACCACTGAAAAATGGAAACTCTCCCACCAAGATGCTCTGACAGTAATAAAAGGAAAATGCTTCCGTCTATCAGGCTGTATCTATTGTAAGTTCAATACTTCCAATAATAACTTGAAATAAGACTCATGGATTAATGAAAAGTTGTTGTTGTCAGATGATACTTGTTTTCAGTGACTACCTGAGAGATGATTTCAAATTAGAAATTATAATCCTCAGATGTTAGTTCATGACCAGTCTCCTAAATGATCCAGTTTGTCGCAGATTATGGTATATCACTTTCATCCTTTGCTTAAGCTATCTTTTTTAATACTGAAAGTTAAAAGTAATCACAAATCCCATTTATACAACATCTTTTGAAATCTGTATTTAAATATTTTTTAAAAGCAAATTATAATGACCAAATGCCTTTCTAAACAAAAGAGAGCAGTTAAACACTGAGATGCCAAAACTGTGAGGAACTCTGCCAGTTCCTGTTTTTATTTCCTGTTTTTTTGTTCTTACTTTTCATAATATTTATTGGTACTCTGGGCTAGGGAAAATTCAAAGTAAAAACTGAAATACTACCCAGTTTCTCCTTTCCAAGTAGAAATATATTCAAAGCTTTCTTAGGCAGATCTTAAGGTAAACAGAGTGATCTCTAAAGAAAGATGAAAACTAAATGATGAAAGAGAATTTGTACATGTTCAAATTTCCCAAAATAACATGTTTTGGATGAAATACATTTATCATCATCATTAACCAATGTATTAAAAAAAAAAAAAAAGAAAATCGAGAAGGCTTTAATCAAGAGACAGGAAAAAGAAAATGCATAAACCTTAATTCAGAAAACATGAAAAAACTCTTCTTACAAATGCAATGTTTAGCTATTCAATATAAAAAAAGCCTTTTAGATCAATGGTACCCAGCCTCACAGTTTTTTGGCCACTATCTGCTTGTCTTCCATGATGATCTGGTTTTAACAGCTCTTTTTCTGCCTCCAGAAACAGTGCGGAAAGCTTCACAGAAAACAAACTAAGAGCTGGGGACCATGAAACAAAAAAACCTATGTTTAAACAGAGTAAGAACTTTAGTGATCACTTCTCTGTCTCTGAATTGCACA
The DNA here is from genome assembly GCF_964188355.1 of Buteo buteo. Taxonomy (NCBI): domain Eukaryota; kingdom Metazoa; phylum Chordata; class Aves; order Accipitriformes; family Accipitridae; genus Buteo; species Buteo buteo. Next base: position 22,320,347 of record NC_134185.1, read on the forward strand.
CTTGATGGCTAAGGAAAGCTACAGGTCTACATTTCAATTTCAGTTAAGCATCTGGCCTCAGGTTCTTCCTCCTTAGCAACTAAAATCCAATGGATTATGATTATTTGTTTGTTTATTCCATTACAGCAGAATTGGATCCTATGTAGTCATGCTTAGTTGGGGAAAAAACCCCAACTTAACACTAAATATATTCATGTTATTGAAAACTGGGATACAGTCACATGTGATTTAATGCCATTAACAAAGAATAATAAGCAATGTACCTAATAACGAAACATCTCAAAAGTCAATTGAAGTATTTTACACTGATATACAATTTACATATGGAAATTTGTATTATGATTCCTGTCAAAAGAATGAATTACAGAAATCAAGTTTGAAGATGTACAAAACTATATATCAATGTGCCAACAAATCAAATAAAAATTTCACTTTGAATGCAAAGTTCATTGTCCAAAGCAGACGAACAGAACTCAGACAATACCCAGAGTCCAACCTCTCTACAGCTCTAATGGAAACAAAACTAACAGCCATTACATTCATTATAACAGGGTTAGTAACTAGGTATACAGATTAAAGAAGCAATGTTCAATTGAACAGTGACTCTCTGTGTTTGTGTGTTTGTTTTATGGCAAGGATTTCACATTGATCAAAAGTTCTAATGATATATTTAAATTAAAACAGAAAAGAAAATGTGTGGTTAAATGTCAAGTAGAATATGAATTGAGAAAAAAATAGGTGACTACAGTGTTCACAACAACATGATTTAAGATAAATAAAAGCCTATTAAAAAGTTATAAAGCTGTGATTGCTAAAATACACTTTGCTGCGTGCAGGATTTACTGCAATGAAGTCAGCTTGTATCAATGATTTGATTTTGGAAGTCTTTCCTAGTATTACAGGTATTGCAATGACAAGTAATTTAAGACAAGAACCCAGGTCTGGTTTACATTCAGAGCAAGATTTGTAAACAGGATTAAAAATATTTGTCCTTCAAAGATTTCTTTTCCTGTGAAAAAGGCATGAAAATAATGAATCTGTAGATAAAGCACCATACCTACAGCTAGGGTGGGCCGCCATTTCCATTCCTAAACTGAGTGACTGCTAAACTTCTAATCCAGTCAGTCAGGATCTTCCACAGCAGATGACTGCATCATGATCAATTTCTTTACCTTTTGAAAAAATTTTATTTCTAGAGAGTTTCAGGAAAATGGTTTGGCCACTGCCAGGAATGCAAAGAACAAGAAAAAGTTGTTTTACTTGCTGATAAGAATAATAAACAACAACAACGAAAATGATAACAACAACCACCTAAAAATCATATTAATAAGAAACTCTTACTTTTTATAATATAGGTCCTTGAAATTTATGTAATGGCGCAGGCCGTCTCCTGGTGTTAAAGTGCTCTGTTTTTACATTTCAGCAGCAATCTAAAATATACACTTCTGAAATTTGCATTATGGATTTAGGCAGTAAAATTCTCCAAAGATTCCATCTTTCCTATGCATTTTCTATTCCCACGTAGCACTGCTGTGCCAGCAGGATTACGTAATTCATTATTCTTGCCTAGAAACTCAATGCACCCTGTTCCAAGTCTCCTTAGCACAAGCAGGACCTTGCCTGAAACTCCTTCCCCCAGTGAAGAAGCAGCCACAGCTGAGAGCAATGAGCTTCTCGGTTCTCAGCTACCTCGGTATTGTGGAGAGGAACAAGAGTCTCCCAAGAAATGACAAATCTTGAACAGAACTAGGGTGGAAATTTTTAAGAAACAGACATTGGAAAGTGGGACTAGGAAAATATGAAGGGAGAGGGGAAGAAGCAATGATCTACTACAAAGGAATGATGGTTTATCCTGTTCTCATCCCAGCCATGTTACATACCCAGCAGTGATGGGTGAAAGGCCAAGTACAAGTGCACTCAACTTAAAAAAAATTCAGAACTGACAATGATTGAATTCAGGTGCACATATAAAGAAACTATTTTATGGACATCAATAGTTGACCTGCTGCCAATTCCCGCCTTCTTCAACACTCCTGCAGTGCTTACCACTCGGGTCTATAGATACTGCAGTCCTAAATTGGGAATTTAAAAGGATGCATTAAGGAAGTTCAGATACATTTTAAAGGGCCAGCCCAATAAATACAGGACAGGAAATACCACTTTCATTACAAGATCTATCATAAAAAAATCAAGTCATGCATCCATTATGTGAAGCAAATAGCTGAGACTGAAGTTCCAGAAAAATAATTTTATAATCCTTGTACTTTATAATGATGCAGCTTATGCAGTTTCATTTTTTTCCACTTAATATGTCAGGCTCACTACTCTATTTATGTATGCTTTTTACATGCTTGCATATACTTTGCACACACATCTATTAATATTGGCTTTCTTATGACTGTCCGGATTACCACCCATCAAAGCATCTGAGAGTTTTACATTCATGAACATTCATCAGATTCCTATTAGATACTGGTATTTTGTTATCCTCATCCTACAAGAATCCCCAGTTCCCTGAAAAGAGACTGTGGCATGTATATCCACTAAGTCTGGGTTCCCCTTTCCTTGACATTTTTTCTTTCTTCTAAACTTATTTATAAACAGAAATCCCATTCAGCTGTACTATGCCCTTCTGTTCTGCCCTTCTGCATGTCAAGCCCTCAGTCCCTGAAGGATGATAAAGGGTACAGCAAAAAATGAACGATCACCTGGAAAGAGACGTGCCTTGTGACAGTCTTGTGCCTCTAAATGTGAGAGTTTGTGCCTCTAAATGTAGAGAAGTTCCACAGTTCAGTGAAAAGCTTGTCTCTCCTGAAGTCATTGTCAAAAATGCTATAGACATGAGTGGGATCGCTGCCTCCAGAGCAGCAATGCCCTAACATTGGCATTCCCACTTAGTTTTCTCTATGGCACTAAACTAAAATTTTCAGCCAAATGATTTTCATTTCAGGTTTAGAGCCATAACTGACTTGCAATTTGAATGAAGTTAATATTATCTCAGAAACTTGCTCATCCTTAGAGTTGACAGACTCATATTAAACTGAAATAAATCAGGCAGATAAGCAGCTCTCAAAGAATACATTCCATGTAGCAGGATCAAAAGCTGTAGACAAACTAGTCTCATAAGATTTTGGCTACATGCAGAAAAGAATCAGAAGTAAAAAGTATTTCCCATATCGTTGCAAATAAAATTCAAGGCCATGGAGCCAATTATAGCTTTGATATCTAAATTCTGAAGTATTTTGCATTAAATTTTGAAAAATGGTTTGAAATATCTCTGAAACTACGGTGCAGGGAACATGACAATTAGAGTTGTCTATATAAATTAATGGAAGTATATAACTTTTCTGATATTGCATTTTGAAATAGCACAATAATGTAACTCTCTAATGGTGTTTAAGAAACACTCTTAAGATGTAGTTACAAGTCTCACATCAGAGAATGCCAAAATGAAACAGTGACTGTAAAAAAGACGAATCTGCCTCAACCAAGGGATATGATAATTTACACCCTGCACTGTCATCTTCAGGATTGATACTTAATTTTATCTTTTTTTTTTTCTCTCCTTTCTCCCAAGGGCTATAGCAGTGACTGAATATACTCCAAAAGCAAGGTTTTCTTCCTTTGATAACAAAGAACTGTTTATGCTGAAATAACTATCAGCATAAGAGATAAATTATATCAACAAGGTAAAAACAAGAAAACAAGAGATAAAATATGGATTCAATAAAGCACTGTAGAGTCATCTTTGAAAGTCTGGTATGGGACTATCACAGGCATGGAACCAGTGTTTAAAAGATAGAATTTTCAAATCATCCAAATCCAACACTTGAATTAATAGATTCAGAAGTGGTAACAGAAAGAAAGAAAAGATCTTGATTTGAGATTACTCTTTTGGATTCCAGGAAACACTAATACTTTGGACTTACTTATCATTCCTTAATTTGGAAAAAATTCACAGATACAATATCTGACCCGTACATTCACAGAAGTAGAAAAATGGGTAACAGATATGAAGGCATTTGGAAGATCTTCTAGGAAGCTTGTCTCCCTGTTCTGAAATCTGAGTTTTGCTATAAGAATATGAATAATGAACATGGGAAAATGCTGTAACTTTTTCTCCTAAGAAGCAATTTTTACTGGTTACAGAACATAAAGGAATTTGTTTTCTACCCTCCAGAAAAGCTCATCCCATTAGAGAGACATGTCAAATAAAATTCATGCTCCTCTTTTACACAGATAAATAAGAACACAAGGGTTAAACAAGTGAGAATCCCCAATCCCCTTCCACCTCTCATACAGAGCCATTTTCTGCTGGGAAACAAAAAATTATTCTCTCCTGGAACTGAATCAGAAGGCAGACCCATCAGTCAGTAGCCAACATATGATTCAGCTCAGCTTTTCAGTATGTTAAAAAGTCCAAAAGCCACCAAAAAAAGGTTTATGAATGAGAGGGCTGCCTACTTCGAACTCTTCTGAAATGCCTGCTGAGCACTCCTGTGAATCATGCCTGCTGCAAAAGAAGCACCTCTGAGTTAAGAAAGCAGGGACTTGCGGTGACAGCTGGCAAGCAGACACTCCCTCTATCGAGGGACAGCTTTCATTCAACTAAAAGGTAGGACAAACACAAATTCCTGTAGCTGGACACTGAAAAGGTACTAGATTGATGATTAAAATACATAGCAATTACAACCCTTCCCCAACCATAGTGTTTTTAAAGAAAAAATCCAATATAGTGTTTTCTAAAAAGAAAAATGTGCTGATTTTTGCTTATATTTTATGATTATACTCGCAAGCATTGAATAATTGAGTAATAAACACTATTGCAAGTCGGAAAAAGACATTCCATTCAAGTCTCGGGAAATGATACAAAATGTTAAAATAGCACTAAGTATTCCACTCATGTTAAATTCAGTGCTTGAATTGCAGAATGATTTAGCTGTGCCTTCAAATACTTTTCATATCCCTTCATGCAATGTACACAACCAGAAAACTATTTCTGCTGTAATTCACTCACATTTACAAGGGCATGCATTTGGAATGGGAGTTTTGTCCTACTTGTTAAGCCAGCTGAAAGAAATACTACTTGTCTCCCAGATTAATCATATATTATGTTTTTACTAGCCTGATCATTCAACAAATTACTAACAACAAATATTTCCTGTGTGTTCAAAAGACTTGTTTAAAATATTCCAGAGCAGCCTTGTAACACTTAGAATAGCAGTAGGCAAAACTGCTTGAGGTTAAAAAAAGAGTTGCACGAAAGTGCTGAAAAATTAGACTGAAAACAAATACTTCATGTTCTTTCATCTGTTTTTGATGTCTGCTCTTATTGTTTAAATACATTGGAAATGTATCTATATGAAAAAGTGTCAAAATAGGGTTACAAAAATGACCATCTTTTTTGGGGAAGCAGCCTATCATAGCTATAAAACTGAGGCTGCATTGAAAACTGCCTCTAATTTTTTTTACTTTAACCAAGATTTGAACAGATACCTGGCATACAAGTTTCTTTTTCTTTCTTTTTTTTTTTTTTTTTTGGCTACCTCTCAAGATTTCCTCTAAACTGATTTGGCTATTTTTAGGCCAAAGTGGGGGAAATGCTTCAGGTATTTTTCAGTCTACTCAGTAACGTTTAATCAATAAATTTTACCCCATAATCCTACTTTCAACTTTAGGGTCCTCAGCAACCAGTTGTGGTGTTGGTCTTATTTTACTTAGAAGTTTAAGACCTGAAAACTGGCTTTTGAAGGGACAAAAAGTAACTTCCAATGCAGATTTCAGACAACCCTCACCATGCCAACTGTTACAGCCCCACTCTATGGACACAATTAGACTAAGCTGCAACATTTTCAAAGTACCAATCTCAATAAAGTGAAAAATCATGTTATCAGAGTTACTGTGTTATACGTTAATACAGGAGGGCCCAAATTTGGCACAGGAAGCCATCAACACAACTTCTTCCTTATCTTACAGCTCATATTGTAAAGTGCAAGTATGGGCTTATCTTTGCTCACACACTTTCTTCATATCTGACATCAAATAATGCATGGGGATAACTAGAAAGAACTCATTAGTTGCTCAATATTAACAAGAGGACTTCACACCTAATTGTCTTGCAGACTATTAGATTTTTAGTATTACATTATTTTAAAATATTATCTCTTTTACTGTGTTATCTCTCTAGTGTATTTACTTAAACACATTTGACCCAGTTCTACTAGAGCTTTTGTTATAACAGGTTCCCAGATGTATCTTAGCCTGGTGTGGGAACTTACACACCAGGACACACAAATCAACGTGCCCCAAAATGAGTTTGTAAAAGGAAAGCTTAAAAGCTGTCACAGCTACAGCTCTTAATTAAGCTCCACAGCCTTTCTATGTAGGAGGAGTGGGGAAACAGAGAATCAAGGACGGAATATGAATGCTGTGATTGTTAGTTAACTTTGGAATTGAAGGAAAATCAGAATATTAAAGCTGTTTGGCATTTGTTTTAAGAAAATAGGTCCCCGAAATTTGAAACATAGGGCTTTATGAAGGCAAAAAGTCAGGGCAAAGATACTTCAAAACCATGCATATATCTGGGAGAGGGAAATGGCCCCTGGCAGCTGATCTTGACTCAGGGTCCATTTTGCCATAGAACCTCCATCTCTCCAGTTCTCCTCCCCAAAACTCCTCTCCCCTAAAGCCCCTGGCTTTACTTCTTTTGTCCCAGTTCCTCCCAAATCTAATCATCCCTATCCCAGAGTGCCAATGCTTTGCCTCCCAAAGTTTCCCTCTCCTAAAACTCTGGCCATGTCACCCGCTGCCACTTCCAACCAAACTCGATCTCCTTTTCCCACAATGCTCCCCCAAACCCTCTTGCTTTTCCCCCTCTACTTCCAATTCCTTTCCAATTCTTTTGGTATAGAACAGAATAGAATAGTTCAGCTGGAAGGGACTTAAAATGATCATCTAGTCCAACTGCCTGACCACTTCAGGGCTGACGAAAAGTTAAAGCATGTTATTAAGGGCATTATCCAAATGCCTCTTAAACACTGACAGGCTTGGGGCATCGACCACCTCTCTAGAAAGCCCGTTCCAGTGTTTGACTAGCTTCTTGGTAAAGAAGTGTTTCCTAATGTCAAGTCTGCACCTCCCCTGAGGTTTTACTGTCAAATTCTCTCCCACTGAAGCTTGTGTCATCCAAGTACCCTCCCCAAATTATTATTTTCTTGATCCACTCCTTCCAACTCCACACTGCACCCAAAATCTGGTCATAACAAAACCTCCCTTTCCCCTGTCTAGCCCTGTAGCTCCTGATACTGGAATTACTCAATATTGCTCAATATGCTAAATGTGCTCAATACTTTTTGTGTTTCCACTTCTGTATAACAAAATAAAACCACTGAAGACACTTAGAAAGTGATCAGCACTTCTAAAGTTAGGCACGTCCCTAACCTTAGTTGGGCTGATTCGGGGCTCAAGACTGAATATTAACATCTGTGCTTCAGAAAAGCTAATTAATAGTCTTTCATTCCACACCTTTGCAATTATATTGATAATACAAGCTCTGTAATGGCTCACCACCTCTTTAAGGAGGTCTGTTCAGTTCAGTCATCCTGCATCTTAGCATGTTCTTAGGGACTCCTCAGGTGTGAGGTGGAGGATCCAGGAGGTCTGCTGCAGGTAGTCATCACCTGCAAAGATCTGGGCACTGATTGTGAGACCTACCCCCATGCTTATCCTCACACACCTTACCAACAGGAGCAGTATTAAAATCAAGAGAAAGCTCGAGAGCACCTCAAAGAAAATGTCCTTCCTTTATGCCTAAACTGGTATTGTCTTCCAATAGCATTAAGAATTTAAAAGCACTTACTTTTAAACTCATTATTGCATATAAAGCAGACAAATATATTTTAAAATGTAACATCATCATTCTTATTTGTGCCTAAACAGTCTGTTACAAAGAGCAGAATGCTCTTCCTTCATTTTAAAATGGATGTGCCAGTACCCTCTAAGATACAGCACGCAGCTTTCCTAAAATTAAAGACTGAAGACATTGTGGTTGGTAAAAGATCTTAGCATGGCTTGCCATGCAAATTGATAATTCTGCCTTTTAAAAACAGCTTGGAGAAAGAAAAATACGCATTTTAATATTTGTGGCCTAAATTACTTTGTGGTATAAACCAAAGGAGAATATCCTTAATAATGTAAGATGGAGTGAGAGAGAAATGTACCAGACAATATTGTTTCTCCTATACACAGCTGTTGCTGACTGAGCTTTATTTTCCCATAATAGTCAGTTACTGAATGCAATTTTTAAAGATTCAGCATATCTTCCATTGGTAGCCTAAAGGATCTCCAAAGTGTATGAGTGCACACATCAGTTAAAACATCAGATTTTAATTTATCTTTCTATTCCGCCAGGACTTTACTTATTTGCTGTGTGCTACAACTTCAAGCTATTATCTCAACTTACTTCAAGCTATTATCTGAGGATATAACGAATAATGTTTTCTAATATATTTACGGAATGAATTGACATAATACAATTTACCTTATATGGAGCTGCATTTAGGAATCAGCAAATTAATATCATTCTATCAAATATTGTTTGGCTTTGAACATCTTTTTTACGTGACAACGTTTTTCATTAAAGGACTTGCTACTTGGTGTCAATGTCTTTTTCACAGGTTGCAGAACATTTTGGTGTGTTTTGGTAGTTTGCTCGCTACCTCTCAGGCCAGGGAGCTGAAGAGGGCCATTGCCGGCTGCTCTCTGGCCCTGAGCACAACTGGCACAGTCTGGTCATACACAAGTAAAATATCAAAAACAAAGAATAAAAAAGGCTCCATCCAAACACCTAGTGGGATCATTAGCTAGGCTGGCCAAGTCCCTAACTCTTGAAGCGTGCCCGAGGACTCTCTGGGAGCACGGCAGCTGCTTTGGGCCACAGGGAGGACAAGGAGAGTAAGATTAGCTTAAGATTACCAAATCAATGACATTTCAAAAGGCTACCAATAGATTAGCAGATTGCTTATAGCATAAAGGAATTAGCAAGATCAAACTAACATAGCTGCTTCACTGAGAGCAATGAAACTATCAATATAGCTCATCTAAATACTCTGCTCTGGATTGTCTAACCTGGCAAGCCAATCTTGCACCAGGGACAACCTGAACTTAAACAGAATATAAGAAGTCTGAGTAAGTCTAACAGCAAAAAAATCTTATTCGTGGCTCCTCCAGTGTCAGAATTGCTTTTCAGCTTCTCTTCAAGCTCAGTGACTTTCTGCAAGCGTATGGGAGATTGCAGATCACCAGCCTTTTTCTCATTATGACCATTTTCCAGTGGACTCAGCCTGATCTTTCAGTTATAAATCACTTATCAATGCCCCCATGTGCAGTTTCTCACAAGACAGTGTATTATTTATTACCAATCACATCAGTAGTTCCAAGTGCTGAATTTTGATTTTTAATACTTTCCAAGAAACAGCATTAGAGCTATTTATTTTTGCATTAAGTCATTTTCTGGGTCAAGTTCAAAGCATATGTGTATTTCATAATTCTGCCCCAAGATTATTAAAGGTTTGATAAATTAGTCTTACTTTGTCAAATTTAAATTAGATTAAGGATGGAATTGGTTGTTAATTATTTGGGGGATGAGAAAAGGGTTAGCTGCTTACTAAACCAATTCAGATAACCTAAATGATTCTATGATTCTATGATTGCTTTCCTCACTGACTTATCAGTGATTTTTCTTCAACTTTTAATACCTTGAAAGCGCTCACTCCCTTACCCTCCTCATTGCTTGGAACAGTTTAATTACTCTTCTCAAACATTTCATTTTCATTTGAAAAAGTCCACTGTCATATCAATTCATTACGCAGTTCAGAGAAAGTTTACTTGCCAACCTTTTATAAATACTATTCCTCTTGAACAACGAAATGTCATTTTAAACATTCCTTTCACCAGAGTACTTTTTCTGTGCCTTGACTGTAGGGGTATGAGAAGTGACATTACTGAAAAACTGATCATAGCCTGGAAAATTTTTAGAGAAAGCAAAAATAATTTCACTTGCAAACACTGCAGTAGTACCTTATATTTACAACTTCCAGTATTATCTGCTACCCTGCGCTCTGGGTGGTATGGCTAGCCCACATCAGCCATGATATATGGTCTTCCACCCTCCCCCCAGAGAGGCAAAGCACTGTCACAGGGACTCCTGTCTATGGACAGGATGAACATGGGTACCCCCGCCAACACGCAATGGCCTAGCAACAGTGATGCTGTCAAGTTTCACTTCACATTAAAGAAAGAAAGAAATCAGTCAACAGAGTTCGGTCAAGAATAAATACGAAATCACACTTAAGGTCTTTCATGGAAAAATCAGTCACATAGATTGTCTGGGAGACAACTCAACCCTAACTACAATTCCAAGATATGCTCACCAAATAGTTTTTGTGAAACATAGGAAGAGTCAAATAGCACACAATTCGGATAAAAAACAAATCTATTGAAAATAACTTCTGAACATGAAAAAGAGGAACAAGAATTTGGCTAAATCATACTAAGGCTATCTTTTAGCTCAGTATTTATCTTTCTCTAACACTTAATAGAAACTACCACTGATCATTGATTCAGAAGAAAATAGTATCGAAAAAATCAAACCCAAAGAACTCTACTCAGCAATTCACACAAAGGAAAAAAGTAGAAGAAGGATAAAGTTGGGGGAAACATCTAAACCTTTAACTAAGGACATCTGCCTTTTGCAAAGACAAGCTTTGGCCCTGTACTAAGTGATCCATTAGGACAGAATCTGTTTAAGTCTCAGGATACAATTAGGTCGTAATTTTGGGTGGTAATGTTTCACAAGCGCCACTGCTCACAGCTCCCTACCCAAGCATCAAACAATAGAGGGATCCTTTCAATAATAGAGGTTGTCTTCCCCAACAATATGGCAAATAGGTGAAAGGAAAAAACACTGTACATGTTAGAGTCTTTAACGACAGAACAGGCCGTGGAGAACAAAACTGCATGCCGTGATCACCTCTAAAGCAGACAGAACCAAAATGAGCATAATGTGACTCATCTGTATTTTAAATGATAGCTTGATGTTTATAAGGAAGCACAGTAGGCAGTGGTTGCAGTCAATGTGCTTGAGGCATTACTGTGAGTAGCATTATCTGATTATTTTTAGATTAGATAATTTTAGATAATTATCTTATTATTTTTAGATATACACCAGATGGGTGGCGTAAGGAACATCATAATCCTCCATTAGGCCACTCTGCAGATGGCAGTGTATATGCAAATATAATACACAGCAATTGGCAGGTGCTTTTCCATTGAGCTCTGGATGAATACAGTGATCAATAGCTTACTCTGTTTTCAAAATGAGTTGTATATAAGAATCATACCCTATTTTCTGAAACAGAGGAAAAACACAAAAATTGGGAAAAACAAAATTGGGTCAAGGTTGGCTAAATATAATCTATGTAACTGAAATAAGAATATTAAATCCTTATTAGCACATTAGCACTACTGTTACCCAAGTATCAGGTTCCTTTCCAAAAGCTATGAACGAAAAGACACAATACTTTGCTGAAGTTTTAAGCTGGTTAGCTTCTTTTTTTTTTTTTTTTTGGTAGAAAAAGTAAAAGTGTCCCCTTTTCAAAATCTAAGACATGAAAATTTTTCAGAGGAGATACCACTTATTATCTAAATAATATCTTTAATTTTTTTCCTAACAAAAGCAAAACCATACCAAGAAACTGAATTTTTATCAGGAAATAAAAAGGAGAGAGTATGATAGGTGTACTTAGACACAAAAGCATCATCATGTCCACGTATTCAAAAACTGTGACTGAAATCCCAAGAAACGTGAAATTAAAACCAGACTGAACAGCCTTCTGATCTTTTAATCTTTTAGGATGCCTACCCTGTTCCTCCTCTTCCCCAAGCATCTGTTAGGACTACTGTAAGTCAGCACACTGGGCTGCAGGGACATTTGCTTGAAAAAGTACGTCATCGCATTCTGACAGTTTCTTTGTAGGATCATCTACAGCCAACGTTCAGTTTTAGATACAGACTTAAACATGTTGTCTGTCTTTCAGTGAATACACAGATGTTGACCTTCTCCTGTCGCTGGGGTATGCAAAGCTGACGTGCTGTCCTTTTTGAACAATGGGAACTCTTTTCCAGCTTTCCACTCCACCTCCTTTCGTGCTGTTCTCTCCTTTTCCTCTTGCACTACTCTCCTGCTGCCACATGCTTCCTTCTACTCCTCTCAGCTGTTGCCAAATGATGACAATTTTTTTTCTGTCACTTTTATGCTCCTTTTTTACTCTCTCCTGCTATGATGTTTATTACATGACAAACATTTCCATAAGATGACCTCATTCCATTTCCCTTGGAACAGCACAGTCCATCCTTGTTGAGGACAGGCATGGAAAATGGTAACAATTTTGCAGTAAAGCAGATGTCATGAGTTTAAAGGCAGAAACTAAAAATTAATTAAAATACTGAGAAGTTGAGGGATTCAGGATAATTAATTTAACTTCAGGGAGTCTACTTTTATATTTGAATTATGTAAGACATAGATCTTAAAAACCATGCAGAATATACCAAATAGTAGCAAGAGGTACAACTATATTTGTTATCTACCAAACCAAATGCCCATTAGAATATAATAGATTAGATTATATTCTAACCTTTTGCCTATACCTTTCAGAACTGTTTCAACACGTGACCTAGAGTTCAGAGAGTGATGTAAAATAGTACATATGTTTTCTTTTGCATCCCAGTTTTATATAAATGTCTGTGCAGTTGCTTTTGTACTAATGGAGTTTCTTGGTTTCATTCACACTCTATTCAGATTAATAGATTCTCGCTATGGGTTTAGAATCTACCTAAGAAACACCTCTCCTTAATATTTACGAAGCCTGCAACTTCTGCAGTCTCTAGCGCAGGATAAGCTTGTCCTACTCCCCTGCTGTGGCACGAGCCACACACAAGAGGAGTCCAGCCGCAGCGCTCGGCCGCTGTGCTGCTGCATCCAGTGGAGCCCAGCAGCGTGATTCACCTGCAGCTGCCTGCAACTAGCTCTGACCACGCTGTGGGCATGGGCAGGAGGGTGGCCACATCCTGGACTCCTCCACATCTGCACTGGAGGACTGGCTATCTGATTTGTTCAGATGCTGCTGTGGTGGCTGTATGTAGTCATGGATGTACAGGGGAAAAGAGGAGCTGGACCGACCATGCACTGAACCCTTTCCTCCAACATACATTTCTCTCCAGTCTTGTTTTCCAGTGTGAAGGAGTTTGAAATTACTGGCCATCATAGATCTGAACCCAGACTGGTTTGATTTCCTGCAGAACATCATGTCTTAACTCAAGATGCCCCAAATTACTAAGTAATCCAAAAGGATTTAAAATATCTACAGTGCACTGATATAATCAACCTTTTAAAGTTATAAAAGATAAATTTCAACATAGCTCATTTTCAAGACTTAAGTTTACTTCTAACCATTTAAGGGCAAATGGCTCCATTTCATATATAAGATGCAGGTTTAAAAAATAAACCCCCAAAATCAAACAACTCGACTAAACTGTAGTAACTATTGTGCTCATGGCCAGAGCCGAAGTCCTGAACAAAAAATACAGGCTATGAAACATGCTAAACAATTTATGGACCTGTTTCTCTTCTGCTTACTCCTTCAATCCAATGCTGATGAAACATCTCTGTAATGCTCTTTAATTTTCTAAAATGGGAGAAAACTAAACCAGCAAATAAGGCTGATCAATTTAAAGCAGGTCCCAGAAGAACCTGACAGTCACCACACATGGTGTAAGGGAATGAGGACAGCCCAGGATGAGGAGAAGACAGAGCTAGGTAGAGAAGCTGACCTTTTGGTGGCAGCAACCCACTAGATGGGCTCAGCTGTGAAACTTTGGCATAGCCCATAAAGACTATAAAGAATTAGTCTCATAATATCACATTTACCACAGATTACTAAGCACATATTCAAATATTGTTGTTTTGATGCAAGGTAATTCCTTACATGGCATGTCCCAGAGTTAAAGCACAGAAATAAAGGTATGACAGCATTGTGCTTTGGACTCTATCCACATGCTGGTGGCTTCATCCTTCTGCCTCCAAATTACTTTGAATTAACAGACCACAGTAGCACATATTACTCATAAAATGTGAACCTCCAACTATCTATCCCGGAAATACACATTTGGCTTCTGGTTTTAATAAGTAAAGAAATTTTTTTTTTGTGAAAGAAATTACACTATTACAATGTAAGCTGAGAGCCCCTTTTTGCCATCCTTACATCTAAATCTAACTAGTACTACTCATAAGAATAGGCACTACTGGGAAATCAAAGGGCAAGAATCTGGTACGCCAATAGTCAAGGGGTAAGTTTTCTAAATACAGTCTCTCCAATCCCATGCAGATGACATTTTCTGGGCTAGACTGAACACTTAAACTCTTGTAGTAAAACACATATGAAATTGTAGGCTGAGTTATTAAAGGTAACCATAATGTTTTATCTGTGGGAATTACTCAGAGACACCTTTAGTTTTAAATAGAAATGTAAGAATACTTTTAGCACTCAGGTATATATTCTTTCTGTTCTTTACAAATACTTTTTCCTTTAAGAGAGATTTCTAGTCTGGAGGCAGGAAGATAAACCCTGACATGTTTGTCACCTGTGGTGACCTCTGCATGAACAGGTTTTCTCTGTTCATTTATCTTACTGTAATGAGAAAACATAATGCAAAGGAACATAAGGAATAATTTGTATGTTGAATATGAATACATGAATGCTACCGGAGGGTGCTAAAGCTGCTTTGATAGGATGGCTGGGGTATGCTGTGATAAGCAAAAATTCTTTTCAACCATGAAGTTCTCAGTGCGCTACATACCTTTGTGAAATTTCTCTGTCTTACTGAAATAAGGAATTGGATGTAAGGTTGTTCAAAAAGTCATGCAGAGAAATTTTATTGTTATGATGAGCCAGCTTAAAGCTAAATTTCATATCAGTTATTATATCTCACAACCACATTGCTCTTCCAGTTCTGGAAAAGGGTTAGTCCTTCTGCTTTCATCAAAATATGATGTCTCTTGTCCATTACACATAAACCTTTGACAATTAAAACCAATGGAAGACAGTAGCAGACATCCTGTGTTTATAACAATGACATAAAAGTGCTCAACAAACAATTCCAACAAGGTGCTATTTTCATTTAGTTCTATGTAGCCAAATGGATTACAAGAGATATGGCTTGTTTCCATTTTATCCTTAAGCATATATGAACAGACAAAGCAATAATTACATGTGTAATTATGTGATACCATATAGAAATATTATTACATATAGGAAATGAGAAAAATAAATGAAGATTTTTAAAAAAGGCTATAATAAAATATTTTGCTGACAATAAAAAGTTACAATGGGAACAAAGTTAGGAAAACCAAAAGAAACAGACTAACAAAAGGTGGAAGGTACGTAACAGTGACAAAGATGTGCAAAGGAAGGAGAAATAGAAAGGGCAAACTGCGTTACTCAGTTTTAGACACAGACATATGCCTTGTTCCTTTTTACAAGGTGGAAATCATATATTTTTGTATTTCATCACATCATTTTTAAAAATCTAAGTTGAAACTCAAAACATAATGAAAAAAATACCAATGTATGCATTAAGCATTACAAATTAAAAGCTATTCGCAGACCAGTTGACCTGCCATAATTTGTGGACTTGGGTCCTCAGGCAAACAAAAGAAAAACAACTGCATTCCAGCTTCAGAAAAAACTGTATCACCCCAGGCTAAACTCAAACCACTGTTAATAATCTAAGTATTTTCTCCATCCTCAGTGTTAATATGAATTTTACTCCTTTCATGAACTGCTAAGTAAACAAAACAGGTCTATGTAAGAAGATAAGCTCAAATAGCTATACTTAGAAGATAAAGATTTCCTGTACATCTACAAATAATCAACAGCCATCTGCCCATGGGATCCTACATTCTCAACTAGGAAAAAATATGCTTTCTTTACTACTACAGAAAGCAGTTCCTTATTTTAATGCTTTGAGTTCAAATAAATAAGTAGCACTGTTCCTCCTTGCCCACTTTACAACATTTTAATAGACCTTTCGACTAACTTGGCACTGTCCACCTCTCACGCCACGTCTGCTTAAAGCTCGTGCAGCCAAAATAAACATGTTGTGCTTCATGAGCAAAGGCCAGTTTGGGAAGAGAAATTTACTAGCTGACCATATATAACTAAGTTGGAATGGCTAAATTAGCAATGTGAAAATATTTCTTAGTCTTCTGTCACCTTTTCCAGGTTGAAGGTTACCCTCCTTTCTCTCTCTCACTATAAATACACATACACACACATACATAAATATAAAATTTGATTTGCTTTTAGTAACAGAAAATGAAGATCATATGAAATAACAAAACTGAGCCACAAACTTGCCAGCCTTTCACAATAATATTTAGAAGAAAAACGGTTTCAGGCAAAAATCATATTACAAAGTTTTCCCAACAAAATATTTTTTTGAATGAAAAGTGCCTTTTAAAAAGAAACCCAGATTTTAAAACATTATTGAGATTTCTTGCCATTTGTGGAGGACAGAGGGAATTTAGTTACTGAGGAATATAATGACATTTTCCAACCATGTCATTTTATCTCCATTCACATAAAAACAATCACATCTTGCATATAACTGCTTCCACTGCTCTTTCAAGGCATAACAGCTCATTTCTAACATTCCATTAGTAGCACTATAAATTAATGCGCTACTGCTAAGTAGTTCTACGTTTCCCTTAGGCTATTTCAGAAGCTTTAACTAAACCATGACAGGGTGAAAACTATGCATAGATGAACTGCAAATTCATAGACTGAACTAGGTTTTAAGTTGTAGCAGCACTAAACAATTTAGACACTTCCTTTTTTTTTTTTAAAGTCAATACCTACTTTGGGCAAATCCATACTCCACTGAATTAAGTCAGGCTATTATAAAACACCTAGTTATAACCAATGTTGCAAGTATCAAAGCTGTGGTTGGTCCTGAAACAAGGCATATTTATAGTGCTTTCTCTTCCTCCACATTTTTTGATGTATAACTATACCTATTTATCTAACTGCAACAGCTAGAAAAAGTAAAAAAGCTTTCAGGACTGATTAGCTTCGATACAGATATATGTATTTTTTTTTAATTCTCATAAAATTCTCTTTTGAGTCCCAAAATTTGTCTTTTATAATAGTGCTGCTGATGTAATAGTAGATACTACTTCTCCCAACCCATGTTTGGAGGCTCCTCCTGCCATAAATAAGCCCCCAAATATTGCTTCTATCAGTAGAGCATCAAACGTATTTTTAAAAGATAAATTAAACTGTCTTCTGTGACTCTTGACCTTCTTTATGGAGGGGAAAAAAAGCACCGTCATACTAACCAAAAAGATAATTGTTCTCCGAATCATGTGAGTAGTTTGTGCGATTATACGGGGGCTGTTCGTGTGCTGTAAGCAGAACTTGTTCAGCTGAATCAGTAACTAAAAGCATGAGTCAACTTTTGAGCTAAAGAAGATGGCTCTTATACTATTATCTGGACCAGCCTTTTTAGGAGACAAAGACTAATGCTACCTAATGTCACTTACACAAATATTTAGCTGTTCACATTGTCTAGGGTGTAAAGCAGGGCTTTTGATATATCTACCTTTCCAGAATACTAACACAAACTACATCTATTTAAAATGAGGAAAGACAACAGCTCTAGAGTTCTTCTTGGGGATGATTCTGAGGTGTTTTTTGGTTTTTGTTTGTTTGTTTTTCGGTTGGTTTTGGTTTTTTGTTTGGTTTTTTGTTGTTGTTGTTTTTTTAAATCTATGTGAGTCATGGAGGCTATGGTAAAATCTCTCTTGATACAAAGGAAGCATTTATTTTCTATATAGAAGGGGACCTTTAATTCAAAAGGACTCATGTCCTCTTTTCAGTCTTTACTCTTTGTAAAAACTGCAGGAGCTCCAATTTCTCAGAAAAAAGTATTTCATATATAAGTTTAACTACAACAGATGTTCTCTGCTAAAAGGAAAAATATCTGCTTTTCCAATGGGTGTGGGAGTATTTATCTTTCACTTTCTTTAAAATCGCTCAGTCACCAAGTTCTAGGAACACTGTGTAACAGACACCAAAGCTGTTCTCTCTGGATTCACTGCTTCATAGCATACTCCATAAACCGTTATGCATCTTTGTTACAAACCTTACCATTTGCCACATACCAACCACCATATTTTGCCGTTCAGAATGAAGTTCTTCTGTTCAAAATCATAAGCACACACAATAGGATTTCCAGCCTCCCTACTCATCCAGCTCCAAAGCTGCTTTCCCCTAAGCTCACAACAGAGAACTGCTGTGTGGAGGAGGCTCCTGCCAATTCCCAGTTTTCTATGCTCTGGCATTTTGATAGAAATAGTTTGGTGTAAAAGAAAAAGTTCTCTTCCCTTTCCAGCAGCATTCTTCTTCCACTCTTCTCATATTCTGTAACGGTACAACTATTTCTTTTTGTTGTAATTTGATTATTTTTAGGTGACCAGAACTGGCAGTTCTACACAATCTGTTGGACACAGCAGAGATATCTACACAGGCAGGTGCAACCAGACACTGCTTACACCCTGGGCTGGCTGCATACAAAGCAGTGCCGGCCTGGAAGCAGCTGCATTAGTATGGATGTCCCCTCACTAATACATGTATCAGTGCTCTAGGACGATCACGTAACTTCCAGTCAAGGCCTGCTTCACATCCAGCCAGCTTCTGCAGAAGGGCAAGAGCCTGGTGCCAGCTGTATAGACATGCCCAATGTGCTCAGAGGCCCAAATATCAAAAAGCAGAATTTGCTTTGTGTAGCTGGCCAGAGGCATGAAATATGCTGAGGAGCATCCTCTTGTAAAGCTGCAGCTGCTAGAGAAGAGGCAAGCTCCCAATAACTGAAGTACAACAAATCTAACGGGGTCAGCTAGACATTAGCAATGGAAAATGTGATGTAGCACTTGCAAAGAGTTAATAATGACAGTCAGAGGAAAAGTACAACCTGCTACCACGGTCTCAAATAGAAATCAGCATCCCAAATTTATTTGTGTGCATTTGGCAAGTCACAGAAAGGGTTTTATATCCACTCTTGCGGCCAAAAAAAAAAAAAAAAAAAAAAAAGCTGTTTTGGTGTCTCTCAGCAGAACTTGCCAGATGCAAGTTCAGTCATGCATCTGTCAATGGAAACACTGTGAAATGCTTCATGTAGGTCATGTAGGCTTTGGGCCTGCCAGACTTGACAGCATTCCTTTGTTGACTTGTATTTGCTGCCACAGCCTTAGTTCTACCTTAGCCTTTCCTGTTTAAACTCATTTTCCATCTTGAAAGATACACTTCAGACTAATTTAGCAGACTATCCTAATAGAAAAC
The DNA here is from genome assembly GCF_964188355.1 of Buteo buteo. Taxonomy (NCBI): domain Eukaryota; kingdom Metazoa; phylum Chordata; class Aves; order Accipitriformes; family Accipitridae; genus Buteo; species Buteo buteo. Next base: position 22,339,801 of record NC_134185.1, read on the forward strand.
CTTAGACAAGGGCAGTACTTTTGTCAATATGGACAAAGTCAGGATCCAACAGACTCCACTTACAGACGCAGGGGGCCAGACTAGACATTTGCTCTGGTGAACAGTACAGTCTGTCATTCTGCTCCCCATCATTTGCAAAGGGGATGAGTTTTCGTGTACAGAGCCTGAAATAATTTTGAAACTACTTGCAATTTTGCTTTTGGGAACAACCCTGTTCTGAAGCATAACAAATGAGTTAGCCAAGCTGTATACATAAAAGCATTAATTAATAATTCTCAAAAGATGATTACATTATTTAAAACTGTTTTGGAAAAGAGAAAAGAAAAAAGAAGATACTTGAAAAAGCAAAGATTTGGAAGCACCTAAGGGTGAAGTCTCAAGAACAGTTCAAGGAATGTCTCTCCTTTGATAAGGAAAAAATGCTCCTCTTTCTTTTGAATTTGCAGATAAACATATTAAATAGAATTTTTACAAAGTTTTGCTATAGCATACCTAGCACTGATAGATATCTCTTGATGTCAATTAGTATAAAAGTCAATTTTTTAATTCAGGAACTAGTTGAATTCACAGTTTAGAAATAAATGGTTTTATATATTCTATGCAATTTCATAATGTTGTCTGGATTAATTTTTTACATCACTTTTCCAAAATGAATGAATATTTTATAGTAAAAATTGATTTTATTGTTTTTATATATGGCCTGAAAATGGTGTTGGAAACAAATACTGAAAATTAGGTGATGTGAGATAACTTTTCAACTCTGTATACACAAAGGATGTCTGTTATATAAAAGCATATTTGTAAGTTTATTTGTGCTGTACATGTGCTGTACCCAAAAGACAGAATATATATCATATTCAAACAAGCAGCAAAAAGACAGGATAAAAATCTGATCAAAACAAAAAGAAAGATATGAAAATGGAACCATCAAACTAATTTTTAAAGCAGTATTTGAGAGAAAAAGTGTTCTCAAAATACTAAACTACGAAAAATCCTTCCTTTGGAGATACAGGACAGATTCTGTGTCTGAAGTAGCCATCTATGATAATTCCTGATGCTTAGATTCTCCCAAATCAAAACGAGGCCATATAGTTTTACAAAGTTCAGGTTCTTTCCTGCCAAACATTCGAAAGATGTGATAACAAATCATCTAAAGGGAGCTCCCTTAAGTGGTGTGAAGTAGGAGTTCTCCTCCTGAGAATCAGGAGCAGTGTGTGAAGCAACCAGAGTAACCCACAGCTAAATAAAGGCTAGGATGTTGTGTCCTTAAAGATATGCTTTGGACAGAAACAGAAGCTACTGGGCAAGCTTCTTTGGCTTGTGTTATGACAGTCAGAATGAGTTATTGTAACAACCCAGTCTGGCGTTAGCCACTGAAAATATTTAAAATTATGTTTTGCTCAAGGGATAATAAGCTGGAGACACATGTCAAGACTCCAGAGAATTATTGGGAAACCTGGTAGTGATTTCTCAAGACAGCAAGAAGGCTCTTCAGTCTCACTGAGTTTAAATAAAATTGAAGAAAACAAGTGACTGAGCAGCTGCAAGAAGAAACCTGAAACAAGTGGCATATCATAAAAATATCTGTATTTGTTTCCTGCTGGAAGAAGCTCCTGTCAAGTTTACGGACATAAACAAAAGAAAAGTGCCCTGAATTCCAAAGCTGACCTGATCGAGCAGACAGCATTCTTGGGCTGTCATCACAGCAGAAAGATTTCATCACAAGACTGAGACACTCTGCAGCTTCTCAGAGCTAAGAGCCAAGAAGCAGGTTGTTCTTTTTTGTGTGTGTACAAGCAAAATAAATGAGAAATTTAAAACTTATTTTTTATCCAGTACATCCAGACTAGTACTCAAACTCAGATGATCTTCAGTTCTGCTGAATGGGAAGGATGTTATGTAAGACAAGACAGACTGATCTCAGACAGCATGACAGAAACTATAATAATAAAATTAGAAAATCCAAAGCTTTCACCTAGCATAGATTCCTTCTGAAGTTTCAGGATTGCTGGCTTTTGTCTCAGGTTGCATTTTCATAGGAAGACATTTTAAAGTGAGTCAATGGACAGACCAGCATCTTCGGTGGTCTAATGTTAAATATTGAGTTTTGGATATAGTGTTTTTGAACAGATGTAAAATATGACGTAAACTATGAGCTAGTTAAATTAGTCTATTTGAAAGCAGTGATTCTATGTCAATATGGTCAGACAATTTGCAGCAAGAATATAGTGTACAATGCAGAAGTTTCTTGCTATCTAAAGCCTCTATTCTAGCCAAAAATGTATTTCCACCTCTGTCTGGGCCTCATTTTTCAAAAAAGGACTCTCACCCTACTCATGCTGCTTGGCTCCAAGTAACCCCTGCTTGATAATGCATGAGTATCAAGAGCTGATATAAGGAGCAGCAACAAATTCCTCCACCCATGCAATGCTGAACAGCATAGATAGAACACAGTAAATAGTACAAGAAAGCATCAGGTACACAGAGAAGCAGACAGCAAAGCTAAAGGTATGGAAGATGGAAAGAAATGCATACAAAGAATCACTGAAAGACAGAGATAAGCCTTCATTTCTGAAATCTATTGCTTGCATGTTTTACGTATGAAATGTGCAGTGCTCACATTTCTAATTAAAAGCTGTCTTCTCCATTTACAGCCACTTCCACCAGCCACATGGAGAAAGGCATGCATGTGAAATCTTATCTCCAGCCTCACCTGAGGACAGCAATTAGTTGCCTCTATAAAAGTGGTATTCAGTGAAACTGCCTCCAATACTTAGGATTGAGGCCGAGGCATGAGCTTCAGTGTCTCACTGCCTAAATGGAGGTAATTTTGTGAGTACCTCAAGCACCTACAAAACTTAAGTCAAAATGTATGGTGCCTAACAAGGCAGCAGTTTCTAAAGGGATCAGTTTTACTGATCTGAGATAGCACTCTGCAATCAGCACACCTACTCAAATCCCTTTCAGTGTTTTATTTTCCAGTAGAAACTAATCCACACTTTGTTTTCAGAATTAAGAACTTCAATGCTTAAAGAAATTGATTAAGGCCTACACAGCGAGTTTATTTTTATGAGAATGGGGCTAAAAATTTCTGTCAGCATGCCCTCTTTTTTTGCCTTCTCATAACCTGACCGAACTAGAGTCAATTTTCTCTCTCATTTCTCTTCTGCTTCTGCCATTTATTGCTGAGCAGTCATGACTCCTGCCCTTGGAGCAACTCTCATTCTGCTCTAGTCTGGCCCCCTGACACCGGCTGCTTCCTGACTGGAAGGGGAGGTAAAACATATCCCTAATTTTCTGAGTTACAGATCCCGTCTGACAACGCAGGCTTCCCAGACGACTGTAGCACACAGTAATTCTGAGGTCTTCGAGAGAGGATCTACACTTTAGCTTACCTATGAAACAAAACTTCCTGAAATTGTTTTGTTTACTGCACGTGAGCACCATGACTTTGGGGTGCACAGTACACAGGCAGCAAGGCCAAACCTCTTTGGATAGCATTGGACCTGTGGGCTATGTCTAAGTAAACTAAGAGACAACACTATGAACCGAGCACACTGATATATTAACATCCATACTTTTATTTACCATTTTAGCTACTGTCTTTGAAACAGCAATGGTGGTCATCTATATCTATATCTCTGCCTCATTGGCATCCAAGATTCCTGGCATAAGGGCACTAAGAAAAGCTGGAAGTCTGTATAATCATGAAAATCCTTAATACTTGCCTAACCACAATATCCAGGAGGAAACAAAGGGCAGGGAAAAAAAACACCCACAAAACACCCCCCCCCCCCCCCCAAATAACCACAGATAAAAGGCTATCTAATAGTTATATTCTGATTACTTTAAAAGGTGAAGCCAAAGAGCGATCACCTATGCATATGTGCAGAGCTTTCAAACTCTAATCCTCTCTCTGTACTTGCATGCTGTAATGACCAAAAAGTTTCCAAAAGCATCTCACAATCCCTGCTCCCCAAACGGATACACCCCAAAAAGATATACTGATATTCCTAACCATATTTATAGTCCTCTACAGATTATTCTGTTATACATATACATAGGAGGATACAACATTAATAGCGCAATCAGCTCCAAAACACAGAGTATAGAAAGCACTTCTAAGTCTTCATATTGAAGGACAATAACTAAAATTCAGAGCAAACATTCTGTACTAGACTAAAGAAAACAAATGCCAGACCTTGGGAAAACAGAATTCAAAAAATGAGTTCTTACCAATTTTGCTGTTGTTTTTTATACTTCAAAAGTAAAAAACACTGTTCTTCAAAAAGAGCCAGGAACATTGCAATACTCATCTTTAAAAGGTTCTCCAGATGCAAACTTCACAAATGATTGGGATGAAGAAGAGAAGAAGTCCCACTGGGAAGAGATGGCAAGCCTGAAACTGGTGTACTTGTGAATTCAAACTTTTCCAAAGCAGTGTTTTCTTACTCTTAGAACTGTTTGGCAAGAAGTTCTCAGAGGAAGGCAAATATCAGTAAGGAGGGAGAATGCAGAGATAAGTGATCATGCTTTAAATTATAGAATTATAAAGGACACATATGAAACATTTGTATTCTTGGCTTTTTTTCTTGTGAAGATTTCATTTTAATTCACAGTAATCTAGACTTAATACACAGCACTTTCAACACCAGTTTTTGTAGATTAAACAGCTTTTAATGATAATACTAAATATTACGTCTTTGATAGTAATAGTAAGTAAAGACTGTGAAAGTAGTTTTCCTCAAAACAAAAAACCTGGTACCCTGAATTGTAAAAACGTAAAAGAAAAGAGCTTAACCATTAAAATAATTACCTGATGTTATAACAGTTTGCTTCATCTCTAGCAGGAAGTGTGAGGTTTCCTCAAAATTAGGTTTTCAGACAATTAAAACATTGCCAAATTTTCACAAGTCCAACTCCAATTTCTTATACCTCAGGCTTTTGCTTTTTCAGAAGGATCTGTTTAAAACTGTTTGTCCATTCTTAAATAAAAATATTAGGGGAAAAAAAAGTCTCTACCCTAGTTCTCTACATCCATCTTGCAAAGCAGCTTTAAGTCTGTCATTCCTTCCATAGGTTTGGAATTTGTCACATAGAATCATAGAATCATTTAGGTTGGAAAAGACCTTGAAGATCATTGAGTCCAGCCATCAACCATGCCCACTAAACCATGTTATGGAGTACCTTGTCTACACACTTTTTGAGTACCTCCAGAGATGGTGACTCAACCACTTTCCTGGGCAGTCTATTCCAATGCCTGAACATTTACATTTTGGTGTAATTACATATCGGCGTAATGTGCAAAATATCCATTCTGCCACTGCCATGAAATTCTGTACAATTATTACAAATTTCAGATTGCATTTGCACAATAAAGACTTATTAGAGTTTGGCACCTAAATGCTCCAAAGACACTATCTATATGTTCAGTCCCTGAGGCCTCACACCTACTTAATCGCTTAACAGACCATTCTCCAAAAGAAAGAGACTGTATTTCTTTTGGAAGAGCAAGTAGCAGAATGTAACTGCATACGCTTTGTCCCCCAGGCACAAGAACACAAAATTGAGGTGATTCTTATGTGCCTTCCAGGCACATGGCATAAATGCAGAAGAGGAAGAAAGTGCTGCTCTGTAGGGGTACAGGGAGCTGGTAAAGTTTTGATGGGTCATAAGCTTGACTGCAGAAACTTAGAACTAAGTTCTTATGACTCTGTTTATAAATTAATTTTCTGCTAAGTACAGATTTGGGCCATACACATCCTTTAAAACATCAGAGGCCTGATCCACATTTACATAAGCCAGTGTAGACCCCACTGCCAAAAAAAGGGGCATATTTTAGCTCACAGGCCACTGTGCAGTCATCTTAAATGTAACTAGATGCCATCAGTCCCTGGTGATAAGTTGTTTGTTGAGACTTGGACAGCCCTACAGTCCTTTCCTGAACATAAGTATAACTGAGGACAAAAAAATGTTTTGCTTCAGTAGACATTTTAGATGTAGGCCACAAAGTAACTCCAAACACAAAATGTAGTTAACTATCACCTTTTTTGCAGTTGTATGCATTTAAGTATTCAAAATAACTGCCCACAGCTATTAGACACAAAAAAGCATATGCATCCATGCATCTGAGGTGTCATACTGGTCCTTCATTTAACCTAGGAATGAAGGACTCCAAGGACAGCATGTTAACAACTCAGGAGAGAGGCTTCTCCCAGGGCTTTGAATGAACAGCCTGAGGCAGTTTTCCATCAGAACAGCCAGATGGTAGTGTGTCCCGCACTATGTTTCAGGAGAAGGACAGTTTAAAAATATTGTAATGTTAACTTGCTCTCTACTCTTGAAGTTGCAGAAGTCAACTCTCAACCAAAACAGATATTCTGAGCCTTTACCTCTATGATTGTTTTTGACTTTTCATTCTCAAAAGACCAAGATCCTGGGTTCCCATGAGACCATTTAGCCCTAACTGGGAGATTGATAGGTAATATCACTGTGACAGCTTCTAATCAAATTCTCTAGAAACTACAGATTGTTTTCTTAGAGAGTATGATTCTTTACAGCAAGGGCTTTCTCTGCTTCTAAAAGATGATCCAGTAGAAGTTTAAATAGTTCAAAGCAGTTTTAGAAAGAACATGACAAAAACATGTCCATTACCCCCATTAAGTTTGTAAAGTAGATCTTCCTTTGCCAATGCAAAAGTTTGTCTTATTTTTATTTGGCATTTCTGACCCCTAGAAACTGGAAAAGGTATTAAAATTATCCTATACTATTATTAAATAGTTTAAGGTTGTCCAGAGATTATTTCACATCTCAAAGAAATGCTGCTCATGCTCCTGCCAGCTCTCAGTTTCCCAGCAGTGTTGACACTACCTACATGACTAGCCTAAATATATTTTCCCTTAAAGTACCTGCACACTATTGGTGCACAAACAAACAAAAAAACCTGTTCTAAATGACATGAGTGTCTCAGGGACAGAGTACTGCATGAAGGCCTCAGAGGGAAAAGTCTGGCAGAAACTTAGCATAATTCACATAAACATCCTGCGGTCACCAGCACAGCCCAAGGTAGAATCCAACTCTGAAACCCAATACAATTTATGTACACAGGATATACCAGAAAAGATCTGGATTTAGACAGGTATAAAAAGGAACCAGGTAGAAAATATGCTAGTAATGTTAATTTTACTTTTACTTACTAATATGTAGGTAAGCAAATACATCCCACCACAGGTCTATAGACACAGATGGTCTATTTTTTGAAACAATAAGCTCTCTCTGAATGACCTAACATGCATTTGTGGTGACCTAGTATTTCAACGGACAAACACTTTTATGTTTAGGTCCTGAAAAATGGAGAATGTTTAAAGATGCTCAGCTTCATATAAAAATATTTCAAGCTGGTAAATGAAAGGGTTTCAATCCAAAAACCAAATTCCAAATCTCATTCCTGTAACTTCTACTGAATTTGCAGATGGATCTTCTGTACATAAGGATCCTTTTTCATTCTACTGCATCTAAATCTAACACTGAAATTTATTTCTCACTTATCCAAAAAACGTGAAGTATCTTTAGAAAAAAAACACGCCAGCATGCAGAATGAGATTGCAAATATAAAGACAGAATTTTACCTTGTTTCTAGTATAGAATCAGATAACCAGATACTAATTGGATAAGCCACGCAATGGCAATAAGGCCATGTTGAATTGACTCTACCAGATTTAATGATAAATTATGTGATGAAATTAGCATGAATGAAATCTATCAAGCAAAACATAGGTACCATATCAAGTAACAGCATTCATTTTTGTCGTGGTTTAACCCCAGCCAGCAACTAAGCACCACGCAGCCGCTCACTCACTCCCCCCCCACCCAGTGGGATGGGGGAGAAAATCAGGAAAAGAAGTAAAACTCCTGGGTTGAGATAAGAACGGTTTAATAGAACAGAAAAGAAGAAACTAATAATGATAATGATAACACTAATAAAATGACAGCAGTAGTAATAAAAGGATTGAAATGTACAAATGATGCGCAGGGCAATTGCTCACCACCCGCCGACCAACACCCAGCCAGTCCCCGAGCGGCAAATCCCTGCCCCCCCCTTCCCAGTTCCTAAACTAGATGGGACATCACATGGTATGGAATACACCATTGGCCAGTTTGGGTCAGGTGCCCTGGCTGGGCATGAGAAGCTGAAAAATCCTTGACTATAGTCTAAACACTACTGAGCAACAACTGAAAACATCAGTGTTATCAGCATTCTTCACATACTGAACTCAAAACATAGCACTGTACCAGCTACTAGGAAGACAGTTAATTCTATCCCAGCTGAAACCAGGACAATTTTAGCCTTAGCTTCCCAGATCCCACACTTTTTTTGGCTGAAAAATAGTTTAGAGTAACACAGCAAGCTGTCTCAGAACCTTCAGGGTTTATATACATCCTCCCTTATTTTCTATATGTTAAAAAGCCCTCCTAATCATCATATGATATTTTTTCCCTCTGCAGACAAGTAGTTATACTAGCTCTCAAACTGGAAACTACAGCTTGCAGGTGGCTAAATCTTTGCACCATTTGAGTAGTCTGGAATATGTGTTAGGGAAGACAGCCACGTTTAAGTTACACCCCTCTTCATTTCTGTCCGAGGTGAACCTGTGAAGAAATCCAAGATACTTGGAGTAGATGTTCACTACAGATCTTGATCAGCTTTCACTCCCTTAGATTTCAATGCTATAGCTGCAGTGATTAGATATATTCCCAAGCCAGGCAAAATACATTTAAAAAAATACCATTTTAAAGCTCTAATCAGAAACATAGAACTGATGCAATCTGGACAACAGACCTCCTTTGCCAAAGGTTTTCTAAAGTTGACTCTCAAGCACTGTAGAGTCCTACTAAATCCATTCAGTAGTGAGAATAAAATGACATGAAACTATAGCAGTTTCATACTCGAACTATAGTGAGTTTCAAACCTCAGTCACAACAGTATAATATATAGCAAAATGAGTAGATCCATCAGTATTCCTAAGATGCAAACGCACAGTACACAATCTCAAACTAGTCATAGGTGGAGATTGCTCATTCCCACAACAGCTTGGAGCACAGTGCAAGCTAACCACAAGGCACTTACCCTGCTTTTCCCTCTGGTTTTGTAGCAGCTCAACACAGGTTGCAGCCAGACTGCTAAGTAGAATAAAGTTGCTTCAGCTTTTCAGCACTAAGGTCCAACAGCCTGCATAAAGCCAGAAAGGCTGGGTTCAGGCCCAGGTTAAGGCACCTACATTTAAGGCGGTTTAATTTCCACCCCAGCTGTACCCAAACACCATTTATTTCTCCTGATTTTATGTATTACGCAGGCTTACATTCACCTAGTATGGTGACCTGCTCAGAGGTCTTCCCCATTTCATGAAAGTTTGATCAGAAAACAGATGAGCTGAGCACCAGGAGTTGCAGTGTCCTCCTTTTTTTATATCTTGTGTTATTAAAGAAACCCACAGGTTCTACAAGAATTCCTCAAGAAAGATGCTGCATGAGATAAACATACAATTCAGACTCCACACCACAGTCTGGACTATGTGACACAGATCAATGACTCCTTCCCTCCATATCCCATTTCCTATCCTATAGGACTCTCTCACCCCCAGTTCAATGTCCTAACTCTTTATCTTGGTTATTGCAGATTGGTGGAAGACTTCTTCCACTCCGGACCTGTAGCAATACCAGCGTGTCAGAAAATCTTCCTTGAAATCTGGTATCAGTCTTCTGCTGTAGCATATGTTATTGGCAGCAGCTGCTGACAGCAGAGCAGCCTCTTCCTCACTTATGGACCATGAGTTGTTTAACAAAAGGAGTCTCAGAAGCTTTACCTTTATCTACATTCCTAGCTAAGCTACTGCCAGAGAAACTGTTTCAAGAACAAAAACTGGCTATTGGTTACAGATCACACAGAAGAAAATGGCTCATCTGTTAATAAATCAGATGGGGACCTGGCATTTGTGGATTCGGTTCCCTGTCTCTCACCTTCTCTGATCTTTAGTAACTCTGTTAAGGCTTAAGCACATTCACATTACAGCACTTTAACCACATATAATCCAAGCAGCCATTACCTTTCCATGGCTATATTCTTAAGCTGTGACAATTACAAAGTGAAAGGTACAGTCAATTTTCTGTGAATGTCTGGAAAGGTTTAATGGCTTCAGTGGAACTTGCACACCTAAATACAAGAGTAACAGACTCAAAATCTCAAAACACTTAATTTCTGCTTACAAAGTTACCCACTTTTACTTCTGTATGCAGCACAAATACATCAGGCTCTTATTCATTAACTCTGTGGAGATCCTTGCTTACATCTCATCATCAATGGGTGCAAAGTCATCTAACACCACCTCCAGCAGGAGTCCAATTTTTGTTTTTATTTTTCCAGCATTTACCACAGTAACAGCAGGGTCAGAAAGCATCACCATTGAAAACAAGCTGGCAGTTTGGTCAGGTTATCTATCATGAGTTTCAAGAGTCCCTATACTTCCCTGGTATCTGGATAATTTTTTGTATCAGTAGTTTGGGAAGTATTTACCTGCTGCACATATGAACCAGTTTCATATAACTATCTTTCAATCCTCAAATCTTTGAGTGTGAGACCCTACTGGTTAAAGTACTTAAAAAAAAATCATCCTTCACATTCATGTGATTTTTCTCTTACAAAATGCAGGAGACATTGAAGCTTGTGGATTTGAGTCAGGTAATATGGTGTTGCCTATAAAACTTTGTAGCCCTGAAGCATTTTCTGTAATAATAAAAGCAGCCACTTCATTAGCACTTTATTACAAGCAGGTAATTACGACTCTCCTTTATGACAATATAATGCTTGTAAAAATCCAGTCTCACCTAAGTGAAATTAAAAGCAGTCCTATTAATAATCATCAGGAAAAATTAGGCTCCATGGACTCAAGCTTATTTTGCATAAGGGAAAGAGTATAGAAAGTTTATATGTACCCACCAACATAACATTCCTAAGTTTCAATTTAAATCAGTTAAGAGAGAACAGCAATATTTAAAATGCCAGACTTAAAAAACCAAACAAATCCCTTATTTTTAAAGTGAACTCAGACAACTTTTATTTGTTCTGGCTGTAAAAGTCTGGATTTTTTTTTTTCCCCTCCACCTTTGGCACCTGTTTCTAAACAAGAAAGTTTAAAAACAACTCTATGCCAATTGTCCAAACCACAGCAGGTAGTAAGGTCAATGAATGAGACTATTCAGCACACTGGCTACCTGCTCCAGTGGGTACACTTGAAAAAGCAGCTCAGTTACACCTATTTTTCAACAACTGGTTGGAAGAGTCCCCTAATTATGGGATACCTGAGGAAGCTGCTTGAACTTTTTCACCTTTGGGAAAGTATGAGTTGTTCCCACCCTTCTTTTACCATGGCTTCTACTTTATTCACTGTGGTCCAGGGTAGTCTGACAGAAACCTTGAGTCCAGCAGGCACAGAGATAGAACAAAATATTAAATAATCTAATAAGAGAAAAATAGAGCATGAATTAAAGAAAACAAAAATAATCCTCCCCAGGAAAATATGACTATTCAGCATTTTTACGTTTTTATGTGAATGCTCTTTTTACTGTTATATATCGGGTTTTTAAACAAGAACATCAGGAACTTACTAAAGAAAGAACACTTGCAGTAATCTTTAAAGACCAATTACGTATATCAAGCATTTAAAAATCATTTAACATCCTGCGAAATGATGTGGACCTATGGAAAACAAGCATCCCTCCTTCTGTCACTCCCAGGAAAGTTTGATTTCATTTTAGTCAAAATCAAGTTCTTACTAACTCAGCTTACAGAAAAGCTTCATAAACCATTGTATTGACACAACTGAGAATGCAATTAACATCAGGCAGGAGGCTGGAAATAAGCATCTTCAGCTAGAAGGAACTGGAAATCTCTTTACCTGGTTGTGTTTAAGCAGCTCCAGAAACAGTTTTGTGGAACCCCCTCATCAAAATCCAAAGTCAAATTTTCATATTTGCTTAGGCTATTCAATGATCAGGCCCCTTGAAAATTATTTTTCCTAAGCTGTGCACAACGTTAACTAGATACTTCTTCTCTTCACCTCCATCAGGAAGATGGAAGTCCTGCCATCACGTGCATGTTTACATTTTTAAACAAATCTAGTAAAAATCCAAAACTTCAAATATATAAACATTTATGCTACTTAATCAGAAAAGCATTTGTGGTAGAAAGGATGAATATAAATATATAAAACCAGCTTTGTGTTTTCAGTATCTTGAAAACTGATCAGTTTTCATTTAAAGCCACACATCTGATATGTTTCAAATTAATGCATTCATTTGAACAATATTTGTTGGTTTTGCTTTCAGAGACAAGGGAGGGAGGAATAAGGTCAGGCCAGCAGCATACCCAAAGTACAGGAAAACATCTTTCCTAACACCAGTACTTCTGTTTGATATCTTTTACTCTCGTATTGCAAATTCTCTAAGATGGGTGAAGATTATCTTATCTTTATACAAGCACAATGAAATGAGGCCATAAACGATGCAGAGTTGTTAGAAAGCATTCATCAATAATACTACCTGACTCTGAGGAATGTATAATCAGAAATTCAAGTCAGTCTCAAAGCTTTCTCTATAGCCTATGTGGAAAACATCTTTTCCTGAGGTTTCAGAATGGTCATTCAGTGTCTCTGCAAGTTAACTCAGTCAGAATACAACCATAAATATATAAATGGGTGTCATCTATTCAAATATACTGCTATACTAAATAGAGCTCTTGCGATCAAGTTACCTGAGCTGAACAGAACAAACTGGTCAGCAGTCAGTTTTGCAGTGCCAGAATAAATACAGAACATCTTTCCGTTACTACTTGAAAGTAGGACATTTATTCAACCACAAGTATAAGTGTTAGAAGAACTTTAAGTCTATAAAAAGACTAGTAGGGGACTATAGGAGTAACACAGTTTCTTTAGTTTTGTTTGTTTTAAGAGAGAGTTCTTTATTGTATCTCAAAATACAGATATAGATAGGACTGTGCAGCCCTGCAAATTACCTCAACAAGCCTCCTTTAATTACAAAAGATAACATGCATTCTGAAACTCAAAAGAAATCTTATTTATTTTGCAATTAGCAAGGTAAATACTTTCTTCACCAAGATGTTTTCTAGTCCTGTGCAGTCTAAGTGGCTGGAGTTGAAACAGAAAATACCCTCCATGTAAATACAAAGTACAATAATTACAAACCAAACCAAACAACAACAAAAACAGAACACCCCACCCCAGATTTCCCACAGCTATTGAACTCACAAATTTTCCCGCTTCCTATTTCTTTGGGTTCATTTGACTGTGAGCAGGAAGAAGCTGAAAACCCTCTGTATTAATTTTCCCCATTAAGGTACAGTGGAACACTTTGTTCCTCTGCACTGCCATTGCGGGCTTACCTGGCTGCTATCACGGGAGCATGCAAACACTCTTCACCATTGCGTGACGGAATGGGAGAGAGGACAGTTTTAAACCATGTTGCTGAGATGATTTAGGAGTTTCCAGAGTGTCATAAAGTGCACCACAAACTAGGAAACCCAATTACTCCTTTAATTCCATGGCAGGCTTTCAAACTCCTTCAAAATTCTTAAGCACCTTTCCTTGAGAACTTAAAATTGGAGACTGGAGAATTTCTTCACCAGAGATGGTGCTACAACCTACTAGAGTTCTTTGCAAAATCGTAGCTACCATGAGTTTTGGGTATAAGCACTTTTAACAGAGGAAAACTTGTCACAGACTAGGGTAGAGTCTTCAAAGTTTACTTCAGGCAGGTAACAAAATTGGAACTGACATCATCAGAAAGCACTAGTCATACATACTGCACCAGAAGCAGCAAAATAATTGTGTCCACTTAACAGTGTTGAGATTTTATGTCATCAATAAAAAGTTATTCCAAATTTTTCAGATTACTTAAACCACAGGAAAAATCTCCCGCCAACACATTCTTGCCTCTTTCTTCACAGCTGAGATTACTTTAGGTAATCTCAAACTTAAGGAGTAACCCCCCCCCCCCCTCGCCTCCCCGGTTCCTTGGGTACCACATTTTAACATAAATAGTAATTATAAACTACAAAAAATGCAGGATTAAGACTAAAAGGCAATTATTAAAAATAAGACAAATTCCAAGTTAAAGTTGTGAATTATTACTTTCAAAGAACTTGGTTCCTTGAAACTAAGCACATGGTTTCTGCTTAGATGGTGCAAAAATCAAGATCACATACTCTAGGTCAAAACAATAAATCTAAGCATATTCACACTGAAAATCCTCAGCATCAGGAACATATTAATCCAGTTCCCAACTACGACAAGGACCTAACCCAACCTTTCTCTGAGTTTTGCTTCTCCTCTTTCCTTTCTTTGGGGTGGGATTAGGGTGGGGATGGGGTGTGTGACAGGGAGTGGTTGCTTGGTTTATTACAATTTATGCTTAATTAAGATGTTCTTGCTCATAAGCAGTTGCTTATTGTGGGACTCATTCAAGTCACTTTGTGAGAAACTTGCAGGATTGTGGTGAAAGTCAGTTCCCAGTTCCCAAATAATGGTGTCACTTCCATGTTACTTATGCATGTGTTTTCACTGATTCTGTGGGAGTAAGGCACTGAAGCAACAGGGGGTTTTGGAAAGGCTGTGCGACTGCAGGCTTTCCAACAACAAATTGAACATTCAGTAGGCAATTATGATGAAACACTGCAGACTGCTGCGAATAGCGTTAAAGACTCTGCAATTCCAGTACCTACTTCCTATGGTCCAGAGAAACTCTATTTTGAGTCTTTTTATTGCAGTCAAGCTTAGGACTTAAGCTATTACATCGCTATAACATCTACCATGGCTACCTTTACATGGGAAGAAGCAGCCAATACATAACAAAAGCAAGTTCTGAAGTAGTGCAGTGGATCAAACGTTACTCCTGACTATTATGGTAGTAGGACAGGGGGAGCAGGAGGGAGCAAAGACACCTTCATTTGTAAGCAAAGACAACTTTCTAACTGTATAATTATAAAATAAAAGCGTCTAAATGTTTATACTTTGAAAACAGGTATGCAAATAACCTTTCTTGTTTAAAATGTGCTGTTACTGTAAATACATATACACAAGTATGTCTACTGCATATATTTCTGCACGTGCAAATATATACCAAAGCCTACCTTTCATATGCATGCTTAGAGCTAGATGTGTGTTAGTGCTCTGCCAATAGGAAATATCCACAGCAACAGGGAAAACATACAAAAGCAGTGAACTCCAATTCTACCTCAATTTCCCATACCCACAAAAAACAAAACCTCAAACCAAAGAAGTAGCATAAGATAGCACAATAGGGTGGAGCTCAGGTTAAACATAAGGACAACAGATTTGCCTGTATATACCTTTTGACCCCACAATCATCCCTATTTATGCAGACACACACACAGAGTATTCACCTTCCTGCCCAGAAGGACCCAAGGCAGGAAGTGAGGCTGCTGGGCAAATATCAGTGTACATTATTGGTGATTCTCTAACATAAGTGCGTCTGCTTTGGGGGTATTTATGAATTAGGCTAGAAATTAGCACGAAACCGTGTGTGCATAAAACTGTTGCCTGCTGTTCTTAACTTTCTTAACCAAATATTGTCAAATTAGCAACAACCACACTTCCCACTGAGGGCTGCATATTTAAGTGTTTTAAAATCAAAAGCTATTTTTGGGTTTATGTGAACCAAAAAAAGAGGCTGGAGTTGCATTTCTTCAAGGAGGAAATAAACTCTATGCCCATATATTTGCTGCCTCTGTCAAAAGTGGATGACTGGATTCTCATTTGAATTTGTAGAGACTAATTTTTAAAGGAAGCACCTTGAGAAGTTACACAACTTGAGGACAAAGCTTCCTTCTCCAAAAGATTAAAAGGAACAGAATGCATATATGGGGAGTAGAAATGCCATCTCAGTTGGGCAAACATTCTCTGAAAACCACTGACCAGATTGGGCACGCAAGCTTAATGGAGAAAGCAGGCTTCAATCTGAAGACCCCTGCAGCAGAAAGGGTTTATTTACAAAAATGGAACATAGTGTTGTTTAGAGGACGGCTTAGGAAGAAGAATAGAAGAAAAGAACTGTTCAACAATACATTAAATAAATTATTGCAGCAGTCTAAGTCACAACATTAATACAGCCCTCTAGTAAGCAAAGGTATTAGCACAATTGTAAGCAGGATAGACTTGATGGTCCATTGGTCTCCTTCAGTACAGTAACTTGTGTTCTAGGATATTTGCCATAATACATAAAAGCCAAAAAAGTTGTCACTTGAAGAGTGTGGAATTAAACAAAGACACAAAGCAGGTAAAATTCAGCCCACGTTAACCTGTCATTCCATAGGATAGCTGCACAGCTCAGGGCCACCAGCTCAGTTCTTTGGTTGGAACAGTAACAGGTGTCCCTTCTATACCTACCATGCATGAGAACTCACAGTAACGCACACTATTTATTAGTATTCCTATAAGATAACATGCTAGTACCCTTGCCTGACTACAGTATTTCTACTATTGGTATTAGGATATGGGTGCATACATATGCTTCTGCATAGATATTGCCTGTACCTCACCAAAAGGCTCCCCAGACAGCTTCCACAAATGGCATAAATTAACTTGAAAAAAAAATACATGCTTACTTCATCAGGACAGTAACTTGTAGCACATGCTCAGCTTCCTTTAGTAACAACACATATAATTTATCTTTGATTTTCCACTGATTTTCGGTACAAGGGAAACAAAGTATTTCAAACTCATCCAAAAATCTCCTACAAGACTGAATACCATATAAAAATATCAAAGAAGTCTGTAATTGGCAAAGTAGTTTTAATACACAGATAATTTATATGTAGGTATTTTTGCTGAGAATGTTTGATAAAAGCAAAGTGTACTATATATTTAGCTCTATTGGTTTCATCCTAAATGAGAAATGTTTGTTTCTTCTCTCTTATTTTGGCCTTCGATCTTAAATGAAGTTTGAGACCCAAACAATTCAAGGACTGAAAGTTACTGCCTATTTAGTACTGAACACTAATAAAAGTGATGCTGAAACACTGTAAGTTTCCATTATTTATTAAAAAAAAAAAAGTCACAATGTGTGGATACAGTCTCTTAAGCAAGACTGGTTTAAGAAACTTTCTTAATGGCTAAAAGCAGTTTATAAACTGAAGGAAAAAAAAAAAGAAAAAAGAGATAAGCTGAAATCAAGTTTGATCCACCAACAGTAAAACAGCAGTAGTTTAAGTTTACTAAACTGAAACCATTTAATAGGAAAAACATGCATCTAGTAAAAGTACAGCAATAACTGCCTTTGATTGAACAATCTTAAAAAAAGTTAATTGCTGACTGCAGAAAAGCTCAAAAAAGCTCCATCAGCCCCAAACATCAGGCTGTATAACACTTGCAAATTTAAGCAGTATGGATTTCAGAGCATTTGTTACAACTACACACAATGAAGTTCTCATTGTGTAAGGTAAGCTTGCATTTCAAGAATTCATAATACAGAAACATTACTTGCAGAATACATCATATACATAGTACTGTACCTCTGGCATCAAAACAGAAGTCTAGAAATATAATGTGAAGATAACAATCTCCTAAAATAATAAAAGTAATCTTCAGGTTATCACACAACTCCCTTATTAACATCTTAACTGACTTTAAGTTCTTCACTTGTATCCCAATGAACAATTACAGCTCACCAAAATTCAAGATGTATATTTCTTTCCTGAAAGCATTTACAGAGAAATCCAAATGAAGCACTTGGGTAACATTGGAAAAAATCATGAACTTGTAAGTAAGGTTGGTAATTCTTTCTCAGTTCTAAAAACAGAGGGGCTGTAAAATTTTAGAAAATACAAGGTATGAGCAATACAATTTCATCAACAGTAAGAAATCCAAGGGGCAGGAAAAAAACCCCCACAACAACAAAAAACCTTAACAGGATCTAGGATGACTGCCCAAAATAGATTTGCCCACCCCTAAAAAACACACATATACACACAGATAATTACTGCTTACTGATTTTGGGGGAGGAGCTTATGCCCAGCAGTCACCCAACTGGGGGAAAATTGTATAAATACTCAAGGGTGACACTTGAAATCATCAGCTTCTGCTCACTCACCAGTGGCAGAAGAACTCCTCAATAGAGGAGGATTCACTGCTCTACCACTCTGCACTGGAGATCCACAACATCTTGGTATGTTAATGATTTCATTTCATTCTATTTGGTTTTGAAGGTAACTTCTACAGGATAAATGTTTTCTGGCTCAAAGGGAAGGGGGTTGATATTTAAGGGCCAGTGACAGCATCCTTACTGCCACTGGGGCTATTTGAAAGGCTACAGATAAAAGTCTGGTTTCAAGCAAGGCAATGTGAGATTTTTGCCATTGATGCTGAGGGAGCCAGGAGTTCATGCTTCATTTGCTATAGCATTAGACAGAGGTAGTAAGGTCGTTGTGGGGTGTCTATGCATTTCCCCTGAAAACTTTTCTTCATTTCAGGAGTTTTGATATATGCAACTCCTGAACTTACTTTTGGAGCCCTAGTGTAACTAGGAAAATAATCACTGTTTCTGAGGATAGTGGTTTTAAATAGACTGGCATCCATTTAAAATCATTCTTTTCCTAAGAGTGAGAGTATCACTTTTAAGCTATTTATACAAGACCTGTATTATTCAAAGTGATAGCAATACTGATTCCCTTTTTCTTAGAGGATTTTTCACAACTAGTGAAAGCAGGAAGAAGTAAGCACAAAATCGTGTTACTTTTAATACCAATACTTAAAGAAAACTCACTTATTCATGCACAAGAACGAGAATTGAACAGCTTTTCTTTATAACAAACTTTTTCTCCCCTTTCTAACACAGAACGGATTTGGAAACATGCATTTACAAATATCCTTACTGCTGCTGTTTTGTCTGAACATTGTCCATGGTAGTGATGGATATTTTTCTGAGCGATATCAGAAACAATCCAGCATCAAGGGGCCACATTTTCTACCATTCAATGTAAAGAGTCAAGGTAAGTTTACTATTTTCTGATAATAAAACTAACGCAATCATTCCTAGTGGGTCAATACATGAACAAAAGCTCTTTGTTTATACTATTGGTATTCAACTTTCACTAACAGTTTAGGTTCATTAAAATAATGTCATCACTGCAGAAAGAACTGGCAGTGGCTCTAGCAGTTGCCTCTTATTGACAAAGATGTACACTTGCCACGGACAAATTTTTTTTACACAATAATCACTAAAGGCTTATAGACCAGAAACAAAAATCACAGCTACAGATTTGATCTTCAGTAGTCGGAATAATACAACATGACTGTGTACATAATTATGTGCAACTTGCTAATTATCCTCAAATTTCTTGATCGAACAGTGGGGTTTCTAACAATAGACCTGTCATCTACAATACTCAGAAAGAACTTTTACATATTCTGTCACAGAACTTAGGTGTGAATTTAAATACGTATCTGATATACATGGCCAAATGAAGATCTGTTTAACAACTAGAAAGGCAAAATAAATTGATATATAGTTGTAAAAATGTGACATAAACCTCTACATAGTTTTTTCATGAGTGATTTAAGCTTATACTTTAATTACCAGACTAATCTCATAGTAATACAACAATTCTAGCTTTATTATAAAAAGTTATCTTCATTTCATAAATCAGTTGTAACAGACTGTAAAGGCAATATATAATTGCAATGCTACACATTGTGACATCTTATTTCTGGGTATCCTCTCTGTCCTTATAAGACAAACGGGTGGCTATACTTAGTGTTTGAAACTATTTGAGTTCTGTTTTATTGTTCCATGCTTAGGCCAAAGCCTTTTTTAAAAACTTGAAATCAAAAGTTCTGACTTCCTAGGTACTGCATTTATTTCATGAATTGTCCCCCAAAGTATGATCAGTAGTCTCTATTGAAAATTATCATCACTAAAATTAAAAGAACTGAATCTTCCTTGTGAACATCCCGCTCTCTGCCCCGCCCCAGAACAACATTATTTTCTTTCAGACATCAACAGGCTATTCAGTTTTACAGATGTGGGAGTCCAGTCATTCAAAATTGCTTGCAAGTCTTCATTTAGGGAACAAGCATCAAAATTGAGGACTGGAAAACCACTGCTATTCTTCAGTCTGGAAAACAAGCATCCTATAGAGGGGTTTTTAGAAAAGTTTAAAGAGGGCAGACTGTTAGACATCATAATTTCTAGTCTGAGATGATCATGGAAGAATAAAACAGGAGTCTACAGAACCAAATTCACCTAACTATTGCCTAGCAAGTTCTTCCGTATGCAAGTAGCTCAAGTAGCATATGGCAAGTTTTTCATTATAGCTTACTTTTCCTATTTGGTCACCAAACATTGGCTTCTAGAGATTTAGTTACGAATAAATTATCTTTTTTTTTTTGTATAACTTTGTGAAAAAGCAGCCTGGAACTAAAATTTCAGTCTAGACCCAGACTGGTGACTCAGGGCAACATGTAATAGATCATACAATTTCTGTTGGCAATCAAAACCTATTAAAGCTTCATTTAATTTGGTGAAATTGTATTAACAGTTTTAAGTGTCTTGTTCTTGACAGCTCTCCAGTCAGAACACACTTTCCTTTTCTGTAGGTATTTAGTGTTATCATTTTTTAAAAGTAGCAGGACAATTTTTAAACCAGTAGCTCTTTGGCTTGAAAACTTTGAAAAGTCCTAGCTGAGAATAATCATTAAATTAAGTCTGACTGTTCAGCAATGCTCAAATAAGCCATTACTACAGCTTTTGTTAAAGTCTTCATACTTAATTCAATACATAAATAGGGTTTGACTGCACTCAGAGAACGTAAACCAATTTTGCATCAAGATATGTGCCAAGACATATAAAAGAGTAGCCAACCACTACTTCGATTTTCCTGGTAAAAATCCTACTTCATTGATGCAGTCAGCTGTCCTTTCCTCAGAGGACTTACCATTGTCTCTAGACAACACAATTACCAAACATTTTGATCTAAAAGCAGCACAACTTTGAAACAATATAGCTCCTCACAGAAAATCTCTATAACATCATGAATAGTGACAAAGCCTTTAGCATCTTATGCAAAAAGGCAATACCCACCACTTTGTGAACCTAGGACCGATACGAAGTTGCATCCAAAACACAGTAAAAAAGCAAGAGAAGCACTCTGAAGATAAAGTCTGATGCAATTTGCCACCGCCCAAAAAAAGATAATTTAATCAAGTGCAATTACTGCATGTTACTTAAACACAGCTGAATAAAATGAATGTTGCCCAGGCTGCAGAAATCAAATTCTGACTGCTAAAGAACAAAATACATTTGATAAGCCTGGACATAGTTCCTCGAGTTATTGTTATGAAAGAGCAGACCTGGCTGGGGTCACTGTTGTCTTCTGCCAAAGTACCCACATAAATGCTTGGGTTTGGATTTGATGCAGTTGATGTATAAACCTATTTGTATTTTTCCCCTAATGCCTTACAACTGAAACAACATTAGCTCAGGAACTCATTTAGGTATTTGTATTGAGGCTTCGATCTGACCTGCCTGTGTTGTCTGATGTGAACAGGTAGTTTAAGTTCTATCCATAGACAGAACCTATGGAATAAATTCTGAGTCCTCCAGTTGAGTAAGCTGTTTTGTCTGATGGCAGCTCTCTTTATCTGTGGTGAAGAGAAAAATATGTAACATGTAAAGAACATTTACATGCCACTTCTGCTCCAGGGTACATGCTAATTCTGACAGGCTTAAGCCTTTCCAAATTATTTTTTCATATGATGTAGTTCTTAAAATTTGCCATATCTTATGCCACCTATATAACAAGAAAACCGACTTGCAATTGCACCCTGCTGAATATGGGATATCAGTAGTAAGAAATCCAACAGTATCAGTAAGAAACCAAAGACTGCACCAGACTTGTCACTGGTACTCACAGATTCCACAATCTCCTTTGCAGCTGAGGATGCATGTTTGCATTTTTAGTTTGTCAGTAAATCACACAGATTGCTTTCTTTCTATATGTAGGATTTTAACATCTTCCTTTTCACTGTCTTAAGGAGGATGAGATAGGAAGGTATGCAAAATAAGGTGATATGCATTTGTGCCAATTTTATGCATCAGCAAAAAAAGAAAATGCACTCTCTACACTTGGTATATAAGAACAATTTCCCTGGCAATATAGGAAGAAAGCAACCTTGCAGATCCCATATCAGACTAAAATCAAATGTATTTCATATACACATCTCTATTATTTTTTTAAAATACAATAGGTACAAGAATAGTTTTATTCCTCCTTCAACTCATTTTGGTTCATCAAGACTAGCCACCAATTGGAAAAAGGAATTAATTATCTAAGAGACAGCAGAATCACCATTGCATAAACTTTCGCACACATTGCTCTAAGAGGCTGAAATGCAAATTTTAGCTGATCTAATTGTTGATCAATTATCAATCTTTTCTAAATAAGCAACAAACAGAGCATGTTGCCATTATAAAAACCAGAATCCAGGCTCTTCCTATAGCCCTCAGTTTTGTTTTTTTAAAGTGACTTCTTAAATTAACATTCATCATAGGTATGGTATTTTGTTCTATAATGCTGCCAGTTGCTGCAAACTACTGAAGTAGTCTCACAACGTCCATGTTAATCTTGTCTGTAATGTCCCACAAATCAGCAACCTAATTCCAACACAAAGCTGCAAGCTCCCCCAAAGTGCACAGAAAACTAAGCAGTGAGCTTGTTTGTTTATTCCTCTGTGTGACATTTGGTTAAGTGGCTCCACCTGCTGTTTTGATAACTGGGAAAATAATGTATTATTAAAAATACAAAACAATGCCAGAATTCTGACTGCAGTAAGATGAATTATCAGTTGTGACCTCACCACCGAGTGAAATTTTTATGACAAACAAAAATCTTTAAGACCGAAAAAACAGAGCCTTGGCCCACTTTTGGAAGTGGGGGGGGGAGGGGGGGAGAGGACAAATATCTCACCAAAATGTATCACACACTAGTTTCAGGAAAGCAGCTACACCTGCACAGGAAGCTTTCTCTGGTTTTGTTCACCATCAAGATGTAAGTCTGATGACTTGCTACATCAGTTACCTGCTGGTTTTGGGTTTTCTTTTTCCTTCGTTAATACTTGCACAGCAACTTTTAAGCTCTCTGATGACCCTAAATGTATTGAAGTCATGAAAAAATTCTAGAAGCCTTGTAGCTCACAACACAACTCCAACAAATTTGCACTTGTAAGAGCTCTGAGACAATTCTGCTCTGAACATCGGGTTCTCAGTGACCAAACACAGTATTAGAAACTTGACTTCTATGAGGCTCAAGTTAAGTTAACCCTTCACACATTTCACCATCATGCTACAAGTCTGCAAATCTGTTAGAGCTGCCCTGGTTGACCTGTTTCCTCTCTCTCACAGGTGTGCAGATAAGGGGTGAACAAGGACCCCCTGGTCCCCCAGGCCCTATTGGACCAAGAGGACAACCAGGTCCTGCAGGAAAGCCAGGGTTTGGAAGTCCTGGTCCCCAAGGACCCCCTGGCCCCCCAGGACCACCTGGATTCTCTGCGGTTGGAAAGCCAGGCATGCCAGGTCTACCAGGAAAGCCAGGAGACAGAGGACTAAATGGTGAGAAAGGAGAAGCTGGACCTGTCGGACTCCCAGGAGCAAGAGGGCCACAAGGACCCCCCGGCACTCCTGGCCCTGCAGGACTGTCTGTTCCTGGCAAGCCAGGACCACAAGGCCCTCCAGGAGCTCAAGGGCCGAGGGGCCTCCCTGGCGAGAAGGGAGAGCCAGGTATCCCTGGAATAAATGGACAAAAGGGAGAAAATGGATTCGGCGTTCCAGGCCGCCCGGGTAACAGGGGTCTTCCAGGCCCACAGGGGCCCCGGGGCCTCCCGGGTCCTGCTGGGGTAGGGAAGCCCGGCGAAAACGGTCTTCCAGGTCAGCCAGGTATGAAAGGTGACAGAGGCTTACCAGGTGCACCCGGAGCGGCCGGTATGCCTGGTCCCCAGGGTCCCCCAGGAGAACCTGGAGAAGCTGGCATTGGCAAGCCTGGGGCAATGGGACCACCAGGAGCAGCAGGCGTCCCTGGAGCCAAGGGACACCCCGGACCTGCAGGCTTGCCTGGATCCCCGGGTCTTCCAGGATTTGGAAAGCCAGGATTGCCAGGGATGAAGGGACACAGAGGCCCTGAAGGTCCTCCTGGCCTTCCAGGACCTAAAGGTGACCAAGGCCCGGCTGGTGTGCCAGGAGAACCAGGGCCTGCCGGACCCCCAGGGAACATGGGCCCTCAAGGACTCAAAGGCTTGCCTGGTGAGAACGGCCTACCCGGGCCCAAAGGCGACATGGGCCCTGCGGGCCCCCCGGGGTTCCCAGGGGCCAAGGGCGAACGGGGTCTACCGGGGCTAGAGGGAAAACGAGGATACCCAGGTGAGCAGGGTCTTGCTGGTCCTAAGGGACACCCAGGCTTCCCAGGTCCAAAAGGCGACACTGGCCACGCTGGGCTACCTGGCTTGCCCGGTCCAATGGGTCCCCAGGGAGTTAAGGGAGTGCCAGGGATCAACGGTGAGCCGGGCCCCAGAGGGCCTTCGGGAATACCCGGGATCAGAGGCCCCATTGGCCCTCCTGGCCTGCCAGGAGCCCCTGGTGCGAAAGGTGAGCCCGGGGCACCAGGACTGCCGGGCCCTGCAGGTATTTCTACAAAAGGTTTAGCCGGACCCATGGGACCACCTGGACCCCCCGGCCCTAAAGGCAACAATGGAGAGCCTGGCTTGCCAGGCCCGCCAGGTCCTCCTGGTCCCCCTGGCCAAGCCGTAATGCCACAGATGCCCGACAGCTACGTTAAAGCAGGAGAGTCTCGGGAGCTATCAGGAATGTCCTTCGTGAAAGGAGGAGTAAACCAAGCTCTTACAGGGATGCCAGTGTCTGCTTTCAGTGTCATCCTCTCAAAAGCCTACCCTGGGGCAACAGTCCCCATCAAATTTGATAAAAT
Organism: Buteo buteo; assembly: GCF_964188355.1. Lineage (NCBI taxonomy): Eukaryota > Metazoa > Chordata > Aves > Accipitriformes > Accipitridae > Buteo > Buteo buteo. The sequence continues at coordinate 22,364,858 of NC_134185.1, forward strand.
CTTGTACAACAGGCAGCAACACTATGACCCCAGAACAGGAATCTTCACCTGCAGGATCCCTGGACTGTACTATTTCTCCTACCATGTACATGCAAAAGGAACAAATGTTTGGGTTGCGCTCTACAAAAATGGCTCCCCGCTCATGTACACCTATGATGAGTACAAGAAAGGATACCTTGACCAGGCTTCTGGCAGTGCTGTCATCGATCTCATGGAGAACGATCAAGTGTGGCTCCAACTGCCCAATTCAGAATCTAATGGTCTCTATTCCTCTGACTACGTTCACTCCTCTTTCTCAGGTTTCCTATTTGCTCATAACTAACAACATCCCACTTACACTGTCCTGACACTCTCTCCTTCAGACCGTTTTAATTGGGCGCTGATCTGATTTGTCATTAGCAGGTCATGCAACTTCAATTTTGCAACAGAAATGGAGGAGGGAGTGAGAAAGTAGAAGAGATTGGTTCAAACCTAGTAGAATAATATTGTATGTTTTTAGAGAATTGTCGCAAGAAATTTTTTTCAAATGATGATCAATTGTCTGACTGAATGCAACATTAAAATTTTATGAGTTAATATAATGCACCAGCATTTTTGGTTTTTTTTTGTTGGGTCCCCCCCCCCCCCCCCCCGAAAAAAGGAAAACCAGAATTTCTAAATATCACTTCTTATAACACATAAAGTAGCCATTCCAGGACTCTAGATCATACTCCACTATACCTGAATTAACTGAAGGTATTATTCAAAGGACACAGTCTCAGATACACCACAGTCATCACAACAGCTGGACAATATACTTGAGGAACAGTCAGCTTCATCTTTAAACTACAGAACAGGAGTCAAGAAAACAACTCTAATACAGTGCATACCAGGTCACAGTTTTAATTTACTTCCACTTTTCTTATTAATGCATAACTACCTTGGAGAAAGGTAGATTTGTGAATTATTACCTGTTACTGAAGATCTAAGACTTTCACAATATGAAAAAGCAACTAGATTTGAAGCCTAGAAATCCACTTAGCTTTGTCTGATGCATATTTTGTAATCTGCAACAAACTAGTTCAATATTTTTTAAGCTCCTAACATTCTGTAAAACTACAATATTTAGTACTGTAAAACAACTATCACCAAGTCCAGACATTAAGAACGTATCTTCAGAAGCATGCAGACACTCACAAAATCAGAACAGCTTTACCACCCCAAAATTGGAGACAATCTTTGCACCAATTTTCCCTGAATAACTTCATTCCTTTAACACACAATAGTCTGGGGAATATATTTACTTCTTACGGTAAATTTATCAAACGATGACAGTAATTAGTCAGTAGACATAATCATATTTACCATACCTACATACACTCATGTCTCACAAACATTAGACATTGCATTAATCTGTTGTGGCACTATGAAAAGTTAATGGTATAAAGTAAGCTAGCTTAATAAAATTAGTGCTTATAAATTATGAAACCGTAATAGTTTGATCACACATGTCTTCCAATGACAGTTACCATTCGTGTGCTTTAGAAGTATCATATACATCAAAACCTTAGGAACTCAAAATATTTTTAGCTTCAGTTTTTAAAACAGAAATTTTTAATCACCTGCACTAAAAGTATGTAGGCCTATGTTTAAAAGTTTTGTGGTATTACCATTTCTTCATGAAAGCAGAACCCGAGGCTTGTTGTGTTGTATATGTTTGAAATCAGCAGTTTCCCCAAGTACTTGATAATACATTGGGATTAATAAAAAAGTGAGGACACCTTTAGGTTGATCCATCATTAGCAAAACTATATAATGTTTTGGAAACTGTAAAGAGCTACCAAGAATGTAGCTTTGCAGAATTGGTTTTTTTCCTCCTCTTATTAAGTGCTGCTGGATAAGGAAGCCTGTGGTTTAGGCTATACTTCAGTAAAATAATGAATGCTTAAGTAGAGAGTGTAATGTGAGATCTGCTTATTTTAGCAGCCAAGCAGACCTAGACGAGCAAACTGGTACTACTATTATAAACACTGCACACAAATATTTGTATGGAAATAATATGGACAGTACCACAATTTATAAGTAGCAATCTTGTGATAATTTTTTTTCCAAGCCAAAATAAAACCCAAGACACTTGAGTCTGCATTGTTTATCCCCACTTTTCTACCTTCCTGTTTTAGGTCAAGTATTAATTACAGATCTCCTAAGAATTATATCTTTTTTGCACTAAAAACGTTTTCCTGGGCAGTCACTTGCATTAGTTCAGCAGCACTTTCCAGTATTTAAACATAGCATGTGCTGCTGCCCATATATTCAACCAATCTGGCACTTTTGTTTTGGAAACAAATAGAGGGACTGGGTACTGGAGCTGGAAAATACTGCTCAGTAGTTGTAAAGTTTCTGGTTAATTGCTTTACATATGAAATGTATGCCAAAGCACATGTTTAAAATTGTTGGAGATGCTTGGTGCTCAGCAGTACATTACTGTCCCGTGATTCCAATTAACTAGTGTCTGCACAAGAAACTGGGCACAGACAGTATTCTTAAAAGCACAGTTCACTAATCCTCACCGTTCATCCACTTTAAACCAGGTTTTGTCCTTTAATGTCTTTGTTCCTCGAATGAGCACATAGGACTTCAAATAACTCTATGGCTTAGTACCTCATGCCCGTCTTTTTTGAAAGCTTTTCATAATTGTTCAGACATTACATAAGCAACTCTTAACATTGAAAAACTAGAGATTACACACCAAGTTGTGGCACGAGCACAACTTATACTTTGATTTTAGTTTCAGATTCTCAATTTAGAGGGGACCTTGAGAAGGTCTGTAAGATTTTTAAGTTTGTTTTCCAATATTTTCTCCACATGAAGATCAGCAGCCTAAAGATAAAGCTCTTCCAGAAACCACATCTCTTCTGGATCATGGGCATTAGAGGAAAGAAAAACCAATATGAGATTAAAATGAAAACAAAGAGCCTGTAATAGTATAAAACTCACTTCCAAAGAACTACTGAAATTTTTGGAGCCTTAAGTAGTCAAACACATGAAGCACCCAAATAATCCCTTCTGTATTTAGCCGGAAAGCACAGCAGAGAAGTGTAACAGATTTACTTGCTTCTATCTTTGTTGCAGTTTTCACAATTAAGACAAATAAAGATCTCTCATCACGGGACTACATCGACATTAGGAATTTCTGATGTTTTGCAGAATTTTTGGAGGATTCTTTCTTATTAGTCAGAAAAGCATCGTTGCTTTTTGTTTGTTGTACTTGAAGTTGCATATAAAAGATATCACACGCATATCACAGATATCTACGTTCATTATCTTCTGCCAAAGCAGGGTAATACCATAAACTTGTGACTGAAAACCTCTGTGTACGTGTGCATGTTTTGGGGGAAAAGATGGAGTAGTTTAGAAAGATCCAAAGTTTTCCTCCCCGAAGTAACACTTCCTGTATATCAGCATGCCACTTCAGAATGCTGATCAATCACATTAGAAAAAAAAACAAAAATGAAATGCAAGTTATTAAAAACCAGGGTTTAAGTCTAGCACTTTCTTTCTCTGATAATTTTCCTTTTTGTAAAGGATAGTCAGTGGCAAATTTCTCAGCTGCACCCTTGAAAGCTGAGAGCAGATTCCATCAAGCCTTTTCATGGGCAATTTATGAAGTCTCTGCTGCCACATTAGCCATGAACTTTTTACTTCCAAAATGAAACATAAACTTATAAACTTATTGAAAATATTACAAGTATATCATTTTCCCTATATAACCACAGATGCTATGGTTTTCAGAAGTGTCAGGGGAATTATGGGGAGAGACAATTGTGCAAGAGAAAGCAAACTGCCTTTAAGAGAAGAAATTTTACAAAATTCTGCTCTACAAAATTACATTAGGCAACTTCCACAAAACCTACTGATTTCTCCATCAAAAAAATCACCTAATCTGAAATTTTTCACATGGAGATAATTATACAATACTTCAAGTCCTCATTACACCTCTGAAGATCAAACTTGTTTCCATAATGTGTTGTGGACCTCTGTCCATGGATTTATATAGTGTAAAATGCATTGCCACATGACGTTTCCTTTAAAATTGCTCTTTACTAATGCCTATAGAACATACACTAAATGGACCACATAGAAAGTAATGTTAATCACCTTAAAATTGCAAAATATTCCAGTAATAAGTTAAAGATTTACAAAAAGGATTCTCAAGTAGATTTAATGCTCAACTTGGATATCAGTTGCAGAGGGCATTCTTGCACGTATTATTAGGTAAGAAACGACCATTTGACAAATATGAATATCTGTGTTCCTTGCCATCTGACATCGTACTTTTCTGATAGTATTGTTTAATAGATTCTCCCTTTTTTTTAAAATTTTTTTTTTTTTTTGAGTTATTCTTCACAAAGGAAGGCCTGAATAATACAAGACTATTTTGGAACCCTTTTAGTTTCCCTCTGCAAGCCTCAGTTCTTCACTTCTTTACAAGTAGGAGAGTGGGTTAATACCCTTCATTAGGCTGAGTCAGGACAATCATGCCTAACTGAAAGAGCCATCCAAAAAAAATATCATAGGGCAATTATCTGAGGCAATTACCATAGCTAAGACAATGAAAAGCAAAATCCACCAGACAGTTGATTATGATCAAAGAAATCATGCAAAAAAGAGAAGGGACATAGAGAAACAAGGGCATACTGACAACAAACCAAAGTGAACTGCAAACACTTAATGGATTTAAAAAAATAAAACAGTCGTTCTGCTCCGTCACTGACAATGGCACTACAAAGATGCCATTTCAACTTGGGAACTTTGCGTCTCCTCAACTGACCACTTAATAAGTTTGCTTTTGAAATTTTACCTTGACTAGCTGTTAATGAGTACTGCTTTTGTCTAAAGGGTTAAACCCTCTACAAGACATTGAGGGATTGGAGTTAAGTCAAGAGGCTGTGGTTTTCAGGCCAGGCTCTGGGCTAAGAAAGACAGTGGGGCTTCCTGGTATGTAGACATTGGGCTGGAGCCAGGTTTAGGAGTTTCCTCAGGAAGTTATGTTAAACTTGCTACTGAGAAAAAAATAAATCTCTTTGGCGCAAACTTGTGAAAGAAGATTAGTACCATTATTCTCATTTCAGAGAGGGACCTGAAGCAAAAAGAGATACTCCATGGGACTATCACAGGTAAGTGATACAGGAAGAAATTATCTCTGGTTCTTCTGACTCCCTGTTCAGTGCTTTATCTACCAGACCATGTTATTAAAAGGAAAATAAGACCACTATGAAACCCTTCAAAGTGATGCATGACAGAGAGTAGCACTTTCATGTATTAACATATTTAAGTAGTGTATACAATTTGCATCGTTTCACTTCTGATTTTGCAGAGCTTTATCCAAAATAACTCATACCTATCAGTTACTATGTTTTCAACACTGTTGCACATATACCTCATGACTTTTATAAGAGAGAATGAGGTGTACTAAATTAGGTACCAGTTCCGATAGGAGTTAGAAAGGATTAAAGCATATCCCACACCTGTTTGTATGCAGATTCCATGCTTACATATACAAATAGGTACCTGATAGGTAGGTATATGCATAAACATACACATGTGCACACAAGCAGGCACTCATAAATAATTGCTTGGGTTTATTTATATACGTGAGTTCAAAGATCAGAGTTTAACTTTTGTTTGATCTAATTTCCAAAGAACACTTAAAAATTATTCTTTTTGCCAAATGCTGCATGATCACCACCTTTAAAACAAAGCGCTTTCATGATTTGAAAAATGAATTAACAAAAATGCTAAAAAAGCTGATTACGATTGGTTTAGTATCAGCAGAAAACAAAGGATACATTTATTTCATATCCGAATGAGTTTGTAAAGGAATTCTTAACTACCAATCACACTCTAAGCTCCAATGGAAACACAGTAACGACAAACAAAACATTTTAGGAGTTACCTTGCTGTCTTTTACAACATGCAACCTGATGTTGATCAACTTCTATTTTTGTTTGAAATTTCTCTGAAACAATTTTGTCAATTATATTTGAAAGGAATACAGCAAGTAGTACAGCTCTGGTGAACAAAAGGTAAGTTTTAAGAGTGTCCAAACTACACCTGTGCCTCATGGATGTTGCATTAACAGAGGTAACTATTGGAAAGTACTGTCAGCAAAATGATACAGAATTCCAAACTGAGCTGCATATAATCTTCTTACAAAAAAACATGGTTAAAAATAAAATTCAATTAACTGTATGCACACACAAGATGATTAGCTTTTATTATCAACTAATTATTTTACATGCCTAATAGAAACTCAGAAGTCAAGTCTGTGAAAGAATGAAAATAATTTCTAGCTGAAGGGTAACCAAGATATTTTCCAACCCTAATTTATGTTACAGTATTATAATGTTGGCTTTGGGTGGAGGAAGGCTATTATTAAAAAAGAAAATTCCTCTGCAATTTCTAGTAAGTTTATAACAAAATAACAATCACCTCACTATTGTGTCAATACATGAGGAATTCTAATCAAAACTAGAACGCTAAAGAAAATTATCAAATATTAGTTAGTAATTTTTTTTTTTTCCCCAGTGCATTTCTGGTTTTATTTATGATTACAAGAACATAAGGAATAGAATCAAAATACAGTTCAAGGATGTCCACATTACCATACCAATCATGGTAAGAAACCATTTTTCTCCTAAATTCAGTGAAGTAGCACATCACAAGTGCTTTTGAAGATAGCAAAACAGTTTTAGCTAAATGAAATAGCAACAGTAGTGATAAAGATGTTCTATTCCAGGATAAGCATGTGTCTATTATACAACTATTTATAAGCTTGAAAAGTAAAAGCTGTGTTGAGTACCCTGCAGTGTACTTGGAAATGTATTTGCTCTGGGAAGCACATGTAATATTTTCAGCTATTATAGTAATTTTTCAGTGAACCCACTTACCTTTAAAAGCTGATATTTTATAATTATGCTGGATAGCAGCCACCATGTCCTTCCAGAAGTCATATTTTTTCTGACCATCATGCTGTAAGTGTCAAAAGGAACCTAGTCATTATATCAGGTATCAGCTATTTTGAGCTTTCATATTGAAACAGTGACAGCAACGCCATTAATAAACAAAAGCATTTGGAGTAAAACGGTCTTAGGCAGTAGGATTTGGGACATCAGGACTCGATAGTACCCAGCTTAACTTTGGGTAACCACAAACACATTATCTCCCTACTCCAGGAGGTTATGGAGGAGGTGGGGGGAGGAAAGGGAAAGGAGATAGAATTCATATTTGTGAGGAACTCCAAAATACTACAGCAAAGCAGGGCATTAGACAGAACAACGACTTAATGAATGAGCCATCCCACTGACATTTGGGAAAAAGAAGTCCCTAGAGCTACAGATACTGTACTTAATTAGCAGGCTGACATTATCTGCAGCCTGGCACTAATATCACCTTCCACCCTCAGAACTGGCAAACCCCTTCACTATAATTTAGAGGTAATGCCCTCCTGCCAACAACTCCACCCAAACACCGTATAAAACATTCATCCAGAAGCCAGGCTGAGTGGCACGGCATTGCATTGTACTCCGGAGACTGCCAAACCCCAGCTCTGGCAGAAGGACAGGGGAAGGCGATCTGTGCTTGGGAACAGGCTCTCGCCGTTCCTAGAAAGCTGCCCGGGCACAGAGCTGCTCCAGCTGACCTCAACCACCCTTTCAGCATCTCGCCAAGGGAGAGGAAAAGCTTCTCAACCAGCTGAGCCCCACAGCACTCTCAAACTTCACAAATTTTAGGAATGCTGAATTCGACAGATGCAATTCCAGAGCAGAAGATCAGCCACGGAGCCTGTAAGAGGTGCTCAGAGTTACCCGGCTGTAGTAAAGCAGGTGGTACAGTCTCTGAGTTTGTATGCCTTGGAAAGTATCTTTGTAGTGTTGTTACAGGCCTTCCACACCTACTTTAGGATAAATTTCAAGGCAACTGTTTAATGGATTTCACAGCATTGCCACCCTGTGTGTCCTGACCACTGCACTGATACCTGAGTGATGACCCATTTTGTAAGCACAAAGCATTTTACGGAGAGGGAAACATTCAGAAACTAAAAAAAAAAAAACAAAAAAAACCACCAAAACCCCAAACAAAACAACCAAAAAAACCTTTAACATCACCAGCCAAAAATATGTAGTTTATATGTACTGAAGTAAACTGTTACATCAGGCCTAATCTGCCATGGAGGCTTCCAGAGGAATGGTCCGCCCTTAATTTCACAACTAGCAAGTCACACAAGCAAGGCCTTTTGTGCATGACTGACGAGCTCTACGGCAGTCTGCTTATCATCCACCAGCGCTGCAGGTTAAGAGCAGGAAAGATACGATGCTGTGGCTTTCAAGTGGGTTTTTTTTTTAATCCATTCCTATAGCAAACTGCCACAGAACTACATAAAAGAACTAATAAAGACAAAAGGTTTCATATATGTCAAACTTCAGTTAGCTGCTAACCAAGGTCATTATTCAAAGCCATGTTCAGGAGATGCTGGGGAGCACCTATGTGTCTAGTGGCCACGGCACTAGCCTACACTAACTTTAACCTTGAGACAGACAGATTCAACTGTCTGCTCCCCTCATACTCCACGTGGCTGACTTGCTCCTTAGTTTGGTGTTTTGGGGTGTTTTTTTTTTTTTTTTTTTTTTTTCTTTGTTTCTTTTCAAAAATCAGTGCAATGAGCTAACAGTTCTTCAGAGTGCTGTTTTGAGGACAGATGGGTACTCATTTAAAAGCGGGTACACTTCCTTCACAACAGTTGACCTCAGGGAAGAGTGAACTCAGTCAAACTAATTCCTTGCAAATCCACAGCTGTTGCATATGAGACTTAAAAGAAAAGACCAATTCCCAGAAAGCAAAGAGAAAACTGTGTGCATGCCCATGCAGTCCACCATGATTTTGGTGTGATTATCAAATGTGATTTCGTTAGCTGAACTATCAAAGTGGTATTTTGTGTAGCTTTTCAATGTGAAGATCCAAAACACTGAGAAGCTCCTCTGCTTTGTCTGAAAGCACGTAAGAGTTCTGGCTCTGAACACAGCAAAAGCAGATTCATTTTTAACAGTGTAGAGCAGTCCAGCATCCAACTCATGTCTAAACCCATTCTGAATCCAAACCTAGCAGTTCTCCCATCTGTTTCCAGCAGCAAGCTTTCCTGATCCTAGAATGTTGTCTGGAAATGGTAAGAAAATAGCCCTTACTAAACAGGCTCCCAGAACAGGAAAAAGCAGCCTCCACCTCCTTTTAGAAATGTGGAAGAAGAAACTGTGACTGTTTTTAACTGTCAGGATGCAGCATTCTGCAGGCACGAGTGCTGGAGAGGCCTACCACCTCCTGCCTTGCATCCATCTCACCTGTCTGATGCTAACCTTCCAGGGAATAACTGTAGCCCTCTTGTTGAAACTGGGCCAACATCCAGTAAAATATTCAAGAACTGCTAGCTGATAGAGAGGGTGCATGACCCACTTCTGGTAGCTCTCTGGAGAAATGGCACAGGTTTAGTTCTTTCTGGCTGAAGACAGCACTGATCCAGGGTCAGTGCTTCAGCTTGTGAACTAGTAACTGAACGTGAAAGCTTATTACACACGTGCTATGACATGCTTTCTCTCTCAATAAGCAGGTGATTTGTGCCAAGTCTAAATTAAATATAAAATAAAGTAATACAATACAGGTGTTACATCTGAGACAGGGTTGTAAGCCATGAACAGCTTAGAGGAAGGAGATTAATCACAAAATTAAGAGTGTTGTGGTGCACCTGTCCTCAGTGCTTCCCGATAAGCTAGCTTTAGCTAACTCTTCATGCAGCACTTGGACTTAGCCAGCAATCTACTCAGCATGCTATTTTGGAGTGGAGGCTAAAGCATCAATTCAGCTGATACCCAAAGGAATCCCAGCTACCCATCTCACAGCTCTGAATTTCAGTCTGCAAAGTTTAGTATTGGCAATTTTCAGTGCTGCAGCGCTTTGGTACCTTTAAGATTACATCAGTACTCTTTTGACACGAATATACTTACTGTATGAGAAGAACCCTCTCCCACCCCCAGCTGCATACAAGTTAAGATTCAAGCCTTCTTTAACACCACCAAATCAACTAGCATCAAACTTCAAAGGTCGGATGGATTTAGGACATTCTATCTATCTAAAAATCACTGAAAAAGGTTCAAGCAACTGTATTTTCCACCTTGAGAATTTAACTTACTGTTTCGCAGAGAAAAAAAAAGGATACTATTCTAGAGGTGTATTTACATCTGTGTACATAGATCAATATATTTAAGACAAAAACAAATTTTAAAAAGGGTGGCATGAAGCTTTCAACTCATTAACACCTAGCAAATTAGCAAACCATGTTACTCAGAAGACTTGCATTAGATTTAATTCAAGTATCATCAAGTATAATTAACGGAGATTTTAAGAGCTATATTCTACCTATCACAGCGTAAACTTGAAAAAAAAAAATGATAGTGCATTTCTATTCGTATCCTAGTTATTTGTGCCCTCTGGTGGAAGTACATTTATTTTGAACATGCCATGTAGCTCACAATTATCTTCAGAGACAGCTTTAATACACAAAGTCCAACATGAAAAATTCCAAACAAGAAAAAAGCTAAAGACTTTGATGTTGTTCAATATGCTATTTGTATGCTTTTAATAATGCATGCAAGAAGTGTAGTGGGGGAAGAGGAAGATAATGCAATACATAGTTTCAAACCAGTTCTTACCTGATCTAAGCTGTCCACAACCCTTGCACACAAGAGAGCTCCTGGCAGGTCAAAATAATTATCATACAAATAGTATTTAGCTGGAAAAAAATAATAAAAAAATTCTACTTTTTTTTTAATCCATATTGTATGCTTTAATCACAAATAAAAAAATACATTTAAATAATAATATAAGCTCCTATTTGGATTTTACTGGTAATATGCATTATCTGCTTCCCAATCTTTGTCAGCCTTCATTCCTACTTCTGATCCACATAATTGGCAACTGAAAGTTGTTCACTGGTATCAAGGCAGTAATATTTTGTAAATACATTTCAAGGTTCTAAAAGTTAAGGTGGAAGAGATGGGGAAGAACCATGAGTTTTAAGAGTCGGGACAGTATCATTCAACTCTTCCAAAATATCTATTTCCCTAGCAGTGGAAACACAAAGAAAGGGTTTGAGAAGTTGTTTCAGAAATATTTGGACAGGTCTTACACATAGTCTTGTCCTTTGCACACACATGCTGCAAACAGTACCTTAGCCCAAGGGGAAGCATGCCCACATTATTACATGAACCTGCAAAACAGAACTAAGTCAGGAGGGTGCAAATGTCCCCCCAGACTGAGGTCCGTTCAACAACTCTTTCCTACAAGTGAAATTTTAACCAGTGATTTTTTTTTTTTTTTTTTGTATTCATGATCTTGTCTGTGCCGTCTCTTAGGTATATTAAAGAACAAGTAGGCAAAACAGGGACCAACATTCACAAGGGAGACCAAGTGCACTTTTCAATAATAAGAAAGGCACATTTGCTGTATGACCAAAGGAAACCTTTCTCTTCTACCCTGTTGCAAAAGATCACCTGCAGTTTAGAATAAGCATCACAAACAAGTCTATGTCAGCAAAACTCAAGGAAAATATCTCTATTACATTGGATGATGCAACTTAACTGAGCACTTTATGTGTATTACTCACAATCGCCAAGATCAAATGGAGAGGAAGCACAGAGCAAGAACACAAACCTAGCCACAGTGCCCTCAAAGCGACTCCCATCTTAAACGCAAGAAACTTCAATTGCAGAAGTTTTGTTTCCAGACCCGCTCTGTTCTTTGCACCTGCACCTAGGCCTCTAGTAACAGCACTGACAGCAATGAGTCAACAATTAAGAAAAAATTAAGATTTGCCAAATACACCCTAAACGAGATAGGCTAGTAATCTCAGTCTACTTCATCAAGGCACAATGTGCCCATCTCTATAACCAAAACACTTCTATAATGTCAGCTCATTTGTCTCATTAGTGACCTAAATTTAAGTTGAACTCTAGTACTAGAAGTTGGAAAGAAAACCCCAACAACTCTTCCCCAAAACATTTACCTATTCCAGTAATTGTCAGCTCAAGTATTTTTAAATATTTCTGGTAAGAACTAATGGTACGAGGCACTGAAGGGATCAGAGCAATTTCAAAGAAGAGGACATGCTAAGTTATAGCTACCTGAGCGGGAAACCATTCCACTGACTGTATTAAAATGCTTCCACTCCCTCCTTCCATATGTCTCCAGGATCTCTTCGGATGTCATGCTCTTTGTACCATGGGTTGCCCTATTTGTGCATTAAGTTATTTAAAAAAAGGGGAAAAAAAAAAGTTTGAAAACAGCCAAACCACTCCTTGTGCAAAGTAATGCATTGCAACTGAATACTGAGGTGCATGCAAGTTGATCAAAAGTAACTCTTTTTATAACTTAGAAGTTTCCCATGGCCTAAGCTTTTATCATATACATTACAGTCCTCAATAAAGGCCTTACTACACTACAGTTTGGTTGGCTGGGAGCACAGCTGCTGTGCCTCACCTGCTAACACAATCACTCTATCGCTTGAATGTTCCCAATTGTGTGAGGACACTCGCTATACTTAAACTATCAATATACACTGCACAATAAAACACAGTGCAGAAAGCCTATACATCATTCTGAAACCTGGTAACATTCACAGAATGCAGGGCAGAACTATGGAAAAAGTGCTAGTTTGAGCCCTGCAAGCAGCTGTGTCATACAGAAGTGTGCACAAGCCTTTTTAGGAATTAAAAATCAACTAGTTTGATCACCAAACTGGGCCCCAAAAGAACACAGACTCCAGTTTTGAAGCAAATGCAGGTAATGCTAGAAGTAATCCTGTACTACTCCTCCCTTTAATGCGGTATACCCTCTAGTCTTGAATTCTGCATTTTGTACTCCGAAATTCATGGTACTAAACGAATTTCAGGATACACAGCAGAGACTCACAGGTATTTCTTCCCTTCTTTCAATGAGATCTGATTTTCTCTAGCATCTTCAAGCTCCTTCTCCCACATGCTATCAGAAAAAAAACAGTAGAGTCTATCTTGCGTACTAAGTCAAACAGATTTTCATTTTTTGTCCAAAAAATAAGTGGGAAATGGGACTGGGATTGATATCCTTTAGGTATATTTACTTTTCAGATTTGCAATTCAAAATAGCAGTCTTCTATGTTTAAAAAAAGGAGGGAAAGAGGAACTAAGAATGTACTGAAATGATGACTGCAGGCAAAATATAGCTTTTAAGAGGAAAATAACCCAGAAATTTGAAAGAGAATGTGTCAGTTTCTGTGTTAAATTTACCTCAGGCTATTTAAATTACACATTGTAAGCCTGCAGAATTTTGAACATGTATGGTACAAAGATAATAGTGCTCCCATCATTAGCATTAGTCATTAGCACTGACTCTGAGTCAGGTTACTCATAATCCAAAGAAAAACCTTACCCCGGATCCTAGCAGAACTGGACAAAGAGTGCATTGGTAGCCACTGAAAATGTGAATTTACTTTCAGGATCAGTATACCCCCAGAGTCTTAGATGTTTACTAAAAATGATACATTCTTTACTAGCAGCTAACATGGAAATATTACGAAAAGAATGCATATGTAACATTAAGAGAAACTGAGTGTCACACTACCAAAGAGTATTTAAACTTTTACATCCAGTTAACGAATGTATGCCAAAATTAGTATTTTAAATATTTAATAAAACTGAGAGATGGCTTTCAGAAAGAGGTTAAAATTTTGGTGTTCATTTAACAATATAAACTTATTGTCAATATTACCTTAAAACCGTTCCATCTTCTGCAAGTTTCAGGAAGTCTCCTTCTTCAATATCCAACACCAAGCCTTTGCAACTAAGAATAATTTTATTTTAAGGAAGAAACAAACAATTAATGCTTTCAGAGGAATGCCTTGTTATATATCAGTGAAATGCAGTTACAGACGCTATACAATGATGCTACACAAAAACAACGAAGTCACAACCCTTCAAATACTTCCATGTTTGAACAATGCTCTATATGTGCAAATACATATTACTACAATGAGGACCGGATTTCACTTACATAGCAAATTCCTACTAAATAAATCCAGTTCCATTGTTCAGTGAGTTCAGTGACTGTTCATATAGATAAGGTTAAAGGATTAAGGTCCAAACATATACAACTAAGAAATGTGATATTTAAGCCACTTCTATTAAAGAAATGTATCTTTTTCTTAGTGGCAACTCCCCTACTTATTATTACTAGACTGATAACAGCAATTATTAAGGGAGAGAGGGGTAGAACATCATTCTAAATGAGGCAACTCAATATCCAAGCAACACATGAAGCAGAAGCATTGCCATGCTAGCCAGCACTACAAAGGTGAAGAGTTGACAGCGTAGGACAGATACCCAACAAGAGTTCCTAACTCTCCTAGTAAATCTGTACCTTTCAGATAATTTTTCAAACAACCTAAGCAAACGTAAATTCAACTCATTCAGAGTTCAGTGGCTAGAATAATAATGAATAAATGAGACTGAAAAAGTAATGGCACCTTCACCCTCTGTTATAAGGTACCCAAAGGAAAGAAGATATGCCATGAAGGCTGCAAGCAGACCCCAGCCTTTCACAAATGACACCTGGGTGAGTAGCACCAACACACAGCTACCAGCACTGTGGGCTTGTAGGTCCATGTTAATGAACCTCCGGCTCCAATAAGGGACCGAGGCAGAGATATCTAGTTCTTAAAGGATTTCATGCACCAGAGGCCTCAAAATATGAGAAATACAGATACATTGCTTGTCTCATGAAAGTTGAAATTGATCCCTTCGGAAACCATCTAATCAAATACTGAATTGTAAAAACAACTGATCAAAAGCATTACACAATAATGCATACATTACTTAAAAAAGCCCCTGTGTTACTCCTAAAAAATTTAGTGATTACCAGGCCTTCAAGCCCCCACCCCCGTGGCCTAGATAGGGCCAACCTATTAAAGTTGGAAGATCGGAGATTCACATTCAAGCTCCTGCTCAGAGGCCACTGAGCTCAGAGCAGGAACTTGCATTTCAGTCTTTTGCGTCACAGGTTGGTGGCTGACCTGCCACCCAAGGGCCACCTCCTGGCATGTCACCTTTCCTCAGAAGGCTGTTGGGATTATTCTGCCTTGCACAAACAAATCCACATCTGTCGAGATAAAAATGACTAAATTCTGATGGTTACTGGATTTACCAGTTGCATTGAAGGTAGAAGACAAAGGAGATACATACAAAAAGAGTAAGGTAGACTAAAAAGCTTGTATCTAGACAGAAGCACAGACAAAGCAAGCTTGGATGCTCAGTTCTCTTCAAAATACCACGTTAGAGGTATCTCATGACAAATACTTGTTCGAAAGAGTATTTAAAACTGCAATTTTGGATTTAACTATTGGGCTTGACAATCATAACAACAATCGCCTAATAAGAGCAGCTGTTTTCCAAGCTTTGTAAAAGTTAGAGCATAAAGGAAGTTATTTTCAACGTACTCACCAGAAGTCTAAGTTGTCTGGAGCTAGAGTCAGCAAGTCTTTGTCATAACCCTTCTCCGTTACCAGATACTGGGCAAAACTATCATATATTAGCTACAAATGAAAAAATACATGCGTTAACTATATTGATTAAGTGAGACGAAAGATACTGCTTCCCTGGCAAGTGGCGAGATGCAATTGTTAGCGCCTCCTAAGCGAAATGAAACCAGGGAGCTAAGGGTCCCGTCCCACTGTCTCCACTACTGGGAAATAGTGCCCAAGGTTATTTCTCTCACGGCTGGAAAACAGCTCAAGATGCTCACACAACAGTTCTGATGCAGTGTGTCCAGCATAACCAAGTTTACAGCATTCTACCTCATTGCCCCTGTGCTTCATGACTGTTGGGAAACCAAGGTGGCAAGTACTTAAGACTAGTCACTACTTCCCCCTCCCCAACCTTTTTTTGTTTTTTAATTTTAAACATCATGGTTACCAAGGCTCAATAAACAGCTTCCAAACCAATAAACAACCACCATCAGGGGCCATTTTAAAAGTATTCAAAGGAACATGTTTTGAAGGAAACAGGCAACTACTAAGTAAATTTTTACTACTTCTAAGTTCAGAAAGAACACTGTTAAAGCCGGGTACAAGAGTCAGCAATTATTAATGTAATGTGCTGGTAAAGTTGTACAAGAGCAGCCACGTAGATGCTGCCAGGTCCTTAAGGCCCATCCAAAAATAGTAATCGCTCCCTTTTTGTCATGGTTCTTTCATTAAAGCTGTTCCCTGGCCTTTTTTTTTAATTACAAAAGCTGCTCTTGGAATGAATATGAATGTCTGAGAAAGACTAATATGAAGGCCAACACTGAAAGAGCGAGAACTAACTGCCTCCTCAGCTGTGCCTGTCAGCCTTTAAAAGTATTTTTTATTTCCTACAGACAAGAAGGCATGCAACGGGCGTGTGTCAGTCAGTCTATGTGCTGTGAGAAGATGAAGAGTAAACTAAGTTTAGTGAAAGTTTTCATTTTTGTCTCCATTTTGTTAACTGGGAATTTTTTGGTTTGTGGTTTGTTGTTTATTTTAAACTCTTTTAGTTATCAATTGTCTAAAGTTTGCCTTCATTGGACAAAATTCTTATCAGGAAGAATGTGCCTGTGTAAGATGTAACACGTGTGGCATAACAGAAAGAACATGGAAGGTAAGCCTATAGTTTCCAGCGGGAACTTCAGAGGACATACAGTTTATAACTTGCTACTGTTGAACCCTCTTTTGTAAGGAAGATGCCTCTCTACAGAAAGTCACTCACAGCTAAAGGAAGCAATGCAATTTTTCAACGCAGGACGCACTGAACCGTGCCTATTTATAAACGGAACACTCATAAACATCCATTTCTATCCCAAATTCATAAGTATCTTGCAATGCGTGTAGGAGTCCCACGCAGCGCAAAACGTACTGTAGGTGGACGGAGGCAAAAAAAAGGGGAGAGGGGGACACCCTGAGCATCTGCGACACAAGATAGCTCCGCGGCAAAGCCCTGACAAAGAAGGACGAGTCAATGAAAGATTAGTAGGAAGCTTCAAATGCGCCAGTGGGGGGGAAAAAAAAAAAAAAAAAAGTGCCAAGGGCGGGAAGGGACAGCACATGGCAGCGGTCCCCCGCCGTAAGGGACAGGAGGACTAGGGCAGCGATGCCGAGCGCCTTTAAGCTCGGCGTTTTATTTTAAGCACCCGTAAGTTTGCAAAGGTCGCCTGTCGAAAGTGCTGCGGACTTTCAGCTCTGTCCGCGGCATCTCTAGATTTGCCTGGGGGCGAGGGGGGGGGGGGGGGGGGGGGGAGGAAGGCTCTACCTTTTCCTCAGCGCCGCTACAGTTGGGAGAGCTCTCAAGAAGCACCATTTGCAAAAGGAAGACGGAGACATGGCTGTCCCCTTGGCTCGGGCAGAGGCCTGCTGGGGAAGCGGCCGGCGAGACAGGCACTTGCGTTTCCCTTCGCTTTTTAGGTTTCTCCACAGGGGACCTCAGCCGGCAGGCTCGGGGGTCCCGGCCCCCAGACACCGCCCCCCCCCGGGACCGGCCGCCCCGCTCTCTCCGCCACTTTCCCATTCGCTTGGGCAGCCGGCGGGCGAGCGGGGCGGAGCGGAGGGGCCCCGGCCCGCGGCTCCCAGGCCGTGCCGTACCGTACCGCACCGCACCGTACCGTGCCGTGCCGCCCCGGCCCGCACTCACCCGTGCGCTCTGCGGGAGGTGGTAGCGGCAGAGCGTGTGGTCCAGGTCGAAGCCCATCACGTCGCAGTCAGCCAGGGAAAAGTGCTGCTGCATCGCCAAGCCGCCGCCGCGGGGAGGCGGGCGGAGGCGGAGGAGGAGGAGAAGAGGAGGAGGAGGAGGAGGAAGGGGCGCGGGCGGTGCTTCCTGCGGCGCCACCGGAGCCGCCCCCCCCGGCCCGCCCCGCCCCGGCGGGGCCGCCCTCACCTGAGCGGGGTGTGGGGACGCCCCCGAGGCCGGGCCCGGGGATCGGGGCGAGCACTTGTGGGGGGGGGAATGTGTGTGTCCCCCCGCCGCCGAAGGGGCCGTCGCTTCCAGGGAAGCCGGGCGGGCGGGCGAGCCCCCGGCCGTACAACCGGCGTGTGCTTAATTAAAGCGCTCGGGTTTAAAACGTAACGTTTCCCGCCGAGGCGTTGAGTGCTTGGGAGCAGGCGCGGAAACGGAGGGTCCAGCCCCGGCTGGAGGTCATCGGGGGTGCGAGTCGTGAGGAGGGTGTTTGGGCGAGAGCCGGTGAGCGGGGCGCGGGTGGGAGGGGAAGAACGAGTTGGGCCTTGGTTCGGTGAGGGCGGCCGGCCCGTGCCCACCGAGGGGGCCCTGCTGGGGAGGGTCGTCCTCCGTGGGTGGGCGAACACCACCACTGCTTCCTTACCAGAGTGGCCGTGGGGTATAGGCGACGCTGTGAAGTAAGCGACGCTGTCCGCACAGAGCTGTCAAAAACCCCGAACCCCAGAGGTAACCTTTTAATTTCTTGACAGCTTTGGTAATCAAAAAAAAGAATAGCGTTACGAACAGTACGGTCTGCCTCTAGATAACGTAATCAAACGGGTACTTTGATAGCTACCTGCCCATCGAATATCGCCAGAGCACGATTAGAAAGAAAGCGTGGTCTGGAAAGAAGTACTGTGTTTAGAGAAAACTGAACAGATGAGAGGTGCATTGACTTAATTCCGTTCTCTGTGGTTGAATATAGTGTCTAGTTGAGGCCAGATTCAGGATGCTTAAATGGCTGGGCTTGACAGCCTCGTTTGCAGGTCCTCCTCATTCCTCTGCAATTGTTTTCCTTCTGTAGGCCAATGACACCACCAAAACTTCGTTTTGATTCACGAAAGATGAAAAAGTCTAGTTCGATTACTCTGCAAATAAATCTCTTCTTTTAAAATTCTTATATGGCTATAAATAGAATAATATAAAAAGTATTTGAACTGAGAGCAATTGCTATGAAACTTTTAATGCAAGTCATCTTTTCCAGCGTTGCCTTCCTGTGCACAGCTGTAAGTGTTGTGCTTTGCAGGTGGCAAAGTTGGGGCGTATAACTGTAGCAGCAGTGCACAGCAGCAGTTTTGATTATATGAAAATAATTGTGTTTTGATTATATCAAATTATGATTTGATTTTTGCAGGATGGCTCAATGATGATTTGGTATTCCAGAGTGAAAAGCTTTTGGAAATACACTCAAATAGTTGAATGAGATACAATCTACTTACCTATTAAAATTCAGTTTGCTTTGCTCAGGTAGACACAGATGAGAGAAATTTAAAAAACACGACCTATCACACATGTTTAAAAATTCCACAGGCAAGTTCAGCATCAGATTAGAAAGTGGGCTAGACAGGAAAATACATGGAAATCAGGAATAAAATTCACTAATGCTAACAGTAGGACAGGATGAGCACTTAAGATGTCAGAACAAGAAAGAAATGGATTGCACGATTTTACCTCAGACCGTTGTACAGCAGCTTCTTTCAAAGGTTCTCAGTATCTCACACAGACATTAATATACTTTCTAATGCTGATGTGTATGTATATATATGCACACCATACATTATATATACATTGTATATTATATACACACCATACATTAGATATACACACACCATAAATTACATATACATGATGATACATACACATGGTTTAGATATATGGTAAATAAATAAATATAGGCATATATGCTTAAATATATCCAAATTAACAGGTGTGAAACCTGAGCATGCAGAAAGATACATCCAGGATCTCACACACAACAGGGTCCATAACTATCAAGGTGAGGCAGTGGCCTGGGAACTCAGAGCACAAGACAATTTACCTTCCTTAAACTGCTCACTTTAGGAAACATGGAGCAAACTCCTGCCCTGCTGAAGTCAATGGCCACAATTTTGGTTGACTTAAGTAGGTCCAAGAAGTCAATGGCCACAATTTTGGTTGACTGAAGTAGGTCCAAGAGTTCACCCACAGGTGCTGTTTCACACTATCCTCACATACTTAAGGTTGATCTGACTTGCAGATTATATCGGCACAGCTCTCTTATTCCAGAATGACTTTTTTTTTTCCAAAAGGACTCATGTAGCTTCCAAAATTTTGTATTTTAAATTTGTAACTTTGCTTGCTATGCCTGTGAAACATTTTATACAAAAACTCACCACAAACACAACTTTAGTATTGAAACATCTGGACAGATATACAAAAATCATGTATATATTCATTGATAGAACTATAGGATGGTTTGTGTTGGAAGGGACCTTTAAAGATCATCTAGTACAACCCTCTGGTCACTGCATTCACTGTCAACTGAATGTAATCTTGAACATCCAGATTTTGTGAATGCTGCACGATTATATTGGCAGTAACGACAAGCTATCTTAGAATTTACAACACAAAAGTACTAATCATATTTAATCTTAAACCACTTTGTGTGAGGAACAATACTCACCAATGGAGAGATTCAGCAAGTTAAATTTCAGGTACACGAAGCTGAAGATTAAATTGGAAGTATGACAACAGAAATAGAAAATGTTGATGAAGAGAATCGGTTTTCAGTTCTGGGAAAAGAGAAGATAAACGACAGAATATCACCTTCATTTTCAGTATTTGCAGCACAAACCTGGTAACAGGAAAGTCTTGGGAGTTTACTTTCAGCACACAACCCCCAAACTTTGTTTCTTTTACTTTTGTCTTAAAAGTGTTGCTTTGATTCTCAGTTTCTTCCTTCCAGATGAATCCTTTAGACATACTGACATCCCACGCTAGGGCCTTCCTCAGAAAGGAGCTGCCTTTAATCAAAATCCTCTGTAACAACTGAACTGCCTTAATGTGTTAAC
Source organism: Buteo buteo (assembly GCF_964188355.1). Taxonomy (NCBI): domain Eukaryota; kingdom Metazoa; phylum Chordata; class Aves; order Accipitriformes; family Accipitridae; genus Buteo; species Buteo buteo. Next base: position 22,385,748 of record NC_134185.1, read on the forward strand.
AGTATCGTTTCGGATTACTTTTTCAGCTCTGTCTTTCGAGTTTGATGGCACCATGAGCCACGCAGAGATGTCTGCATAACCGCGGTTGACCTTTTGGGCTACCAGGTCCGAGCTGATAATATTTTAGTTTTCCCCATGGTTAATTTATATGTCACAGTAATTACTTTTGTGTTGTAAATACGTGGTAACAACCCATTGGGAAAAACTGTAAATCCCGTCCTCGCAGGGGAAATCTCTAACTGAAGGAGATAGAATTGCTTGTGGTGTGGCTCCCCTCCTGCGGCAGCAGCATCCCTCAGGTCGGGGCTGCCCGTGGGGAGGTCCCCCCTGCAGCCCCCAGCCCGCAGCCCCCCCGGCCGGTGCTGGTGGTGGTGGGGCTGCCCGCGGGCGCGCAGACCCCTGTGGAGTGGAGCGGGCAGGATGGGGCAGCGGGTGCTGCCCGTGCTCTGCGCCCTTGCGTTTACGACCCGCAGGAAACGTGCGCTGTGTGAGATGGGATGCGACGAAGCCTTTTGTAGACACGCACAGGGGCATTTTGGTCTTTGTCGTGCCTCGCGCCTGCTTTCCTCGCAGAAGGGGCTCCTACCACCGTGTAGCTTTAGAGCTCGAGGGTGTACTGATGTGCCCCGGAGGGCGAAAGGAACGTAACAGAGTGCAGTAGCATACATAAAGGCATGGGAACCATGTCGAAATACCTCGAATAAATCTTAGCTGTCACACAGAAGTTGTAGGCCTCTGAGCAAGGCAGGTTCTCCAGCTCCTCGCTTTCTTTGTCCTTAAGAGGGCAGCATTACGATACATTAGAGCATCCCTCAGAGTTAACTGAATCATCAGCGCCTTAGTCTATTTTACTTTTCTTAAACTTCGTTTTATTCTCCTAAGGCTGTGTAAGTTGACGTTGTCAGTTGTGTTTTGTCCCAGCCATGCAGTTGCAGCCATTTGCCTAATTAAGCAAAGGTTATAAGGGTTTAGTTAAAAAAAGGAAAGGGCCCCTCATATTGCTACGGAAGATTATGCAATAGTGATATCTGGAAGCAGAACAAGAATTTGAACAAACATGAAGCATTTTCATTTTAGACAAGTAACACCTTCTTACACAAAAGTAAGCTCAGAGCATTCTAGATTTTTCCCTGTTTGTTTTTAAAAACAAAGGAAAATAATTTTGGAGTAGAATAAGTCAAACAAAAAAGTGTTGGGGTTTTTTAAAATATTTTACTTTAGCACACTGGTAAGAGCGAAAACCTCAGGTTTGCACTTGGTTTAGCTTTTAGCCCATGAAGTTGTTCAGTGCACAGGTGGAAGAGTGCCTCACAGCACAGCATCCCCATCCTGCACTGGCAGAGTACCTTCATCCCCCCTGAAGCAGGATGCCTGCATTCCCCGCTGAGATGACTCCCTGCTCTTCACAGCGCACACTCCCCATCTGAGAACCCTTTCTTCCATCCCAGACTGACAGGAGGATGGAGCCCACATCTCAGGGTCACCCAGCCAGCCCAGCTCAGGGGGGTCTGCATACGTGTCTCCTGAGAGCCCCCCTTATCCTCCCCACAGCCTGGGGTAGCCCCCAGACAAACACTGCGGTTGCTCTAACTTCTCCCCCATCTCAGGCAGACCCCATGTATTAGCCCTTTTGGTGCTGCCACAGCACACAACCACCCTTAACAATTCCTGAAAAGCCACCACACATCTCCCATCCTACAGTCAGTTCCTGACAGTGCACCACTACCCTTCTGCTTCCTCTCTTATGCATGGATCAATAATCAGATTCAAATACAGTGCGGTTGTTTTGGCATAACGATGCTGTACGTATTGAAGTCATAGGGCCTAGGGAGCGTAAAGCTAGCTTTGTTGCTGACCCCTCAATCACAGCTTGAAAGAAAAACTCACTAGTAATCGATGGTAGTCACAGAGGTGCAACACGTGTTTCTGGGATTTTGCGTGAAATTGTACTTTCAATGGGATTCTTCACGTGTTTAAAGATAAACAGGATTGCAGGATTTGGTTCTATGTTTCTAAGTTTAGACACTTAGAAGGAACTACTTTCGTTTAGGAACCATCAGAGGAATAAGCTAAGAATATACAGAAGCAGGCCTCTGACTTACTACAAAGTGATGCTTTAGTAGACATAGCTCTAACAACACTAATTCATTTCAAGGATAACCTGGTTCTGTGTGAGAGAATGAAAGCTGTCAGGAATATATTTGCTTTGAAAAAGTCACTCTCGCTTACTGTTTCTTTAGTAGACCTTTAAAAGTTTAGCAAAATAGTATGTAATCTTCAAGGCATCCCTTTGTGACACACAGGGTGATTGTTACTGGGTCGAGAAGTCCGGTGACCGTGCTTGACTATTGATCAGGATTTAAGATTTGATTAAAATCTAGCGATTTCAGAAGTTTTACTGTTTATTGGGTTGTTTAGTAGCCTTTTTATATGGCACAAAATATGGACACATTAACTTTTTCAGTAGAATCACGTACACACAATTTATAGCATCCTGCTAGGAGTAGGACGTCTGATTACATCTGGCACCTCAGTACTATATTGGTTACATTCTCTGTCTCACCAGCATAGAAATGAGACTAATGCTGCTAAAGAGACAAGATTCCCAAAACTAAACCCAAGAGTTCATTAAAAGGTTAAACAGACAGTAATCCACTAGGTGCTCAGAATCTCTCAAAAGTCTGCTTATTGTCCTTATCGCCTCTCTCAGATCTTGTAATCTAACTCAGGCTGTTCCCACACAACATGAAAGAAGGAAATGAAAATCAATGATTTTGTCAGAGTGATTGATAGCCAAGACTGATTGCTGGACCCTTAGTGAGTATATATTTTAAAACTCGGAATAGTTGTCTAAAGGTACTTTGAAAGATTTTTCTTTTTGAGCTGGATTGATGCTACATTTAGTCAAAAGAAATTGTACTGGAAATATGGACTTTTTGGGAAGCTATACTTCCAAAGTAGACCTATATGTATTTTATAGCGAGAGAACTGTGCAGTTTCTGTGATCTATGGGACTCTGCCCTATTTCTTATACTTTTTTTTTTTTTTTTAACATACCATTATTTTATTTTTACAATTTTAAGTGTAAAATCCAGAGTAGGACCCCTAAGTTCTCAGTGCTCATTTCCCATTCATTCATGGTATATTCATGGGCAGGTAACTTAATCGCTTATGGCTTCAATTTCTTCATGAGTAAAATTGGAATATGTCTAATTCAGACATTCTGAGGATTTCTGAATTGTTCAAGTAGGTTACAGGCTGGCATTTCAAGCCTGACACTTGCTAATGATTGCCTAAAAGACAAATCTGAGGTATTTCAATACACAGTCTGCACGAAAGAACAGAGCTATCGAACAGCCAGTGGGAAATGCCACAACTATAAAACAACAGACTTGAAGATAACAGAACTAGGACAGACCTAAAGACAGTCATCTTCTTGCCCTGGGGCAGGATCAATCTGACTACAAACATCCCTAGCAGTCAATTGTCTAACTGCTTCTTAAAAAGGACCAAAGAGCCACTGAGGCAATATCTTCCAGTGTTTAACAGCCCTTACACACAGAATGTGCTGAGTTTTCTCCCCCCGCCCAGCCATGTCAAAACAAAGTCTCTGTTGCTCTAATGCATCTTTTTTTCTTATGTTGTGTCCTATTCCTAGCAGATGTGAGAACAACGTCATTGCACACCAGTCTTCTATCTATTTGAAAGCTGCTACTGTGTTATTTTCCCACACACTCTTTTTGTTTAATTATTTAAGATCTTTCCTTAAAGGCTGAGGGGTTTTGGCTGAGGGGTTTTAAGTCCGCTTATCTTTCATTCTCTGTCTGGATGATATTCATTCAACACTCATTCATAATCAAATTGGTCAATATATTTTTTTTTTCTGGAATACAGGATCAAAAACTGTACATGTTGCTACAGTTTTGGCCTTACTAGGGCTGAGTACAGAAATAGTGAACCCACAGTAATGTAACACAGCAAATTGTGCTTTCAAAGTAACATACAAGTTAATTCGTTACAATCATCACCATATTAGGATTTTCAAGATCAAATTCTATCCTATCACTATGATGAGTAGAGATATCATTTTTTTTTTCCTTCTTTTAACAATAAGTCATCTTTCTTAAGGAGTGCTTGATCTTCTATTTAAGAAATATATTCTTCTGTATGTGTTCATTGCTGAGTATACTGGACACTGAGAGTGATGTTCCTTGGACCTGCAATAATAAATGCTAATAGTAATGCTCATAAATCTCAAATATAAGAGCTTATTTTGAATATAAATTGCATTTAATATTTACTGTTCTGCTTTGGCCTCTAGAGGGTGTCTAGTAATGATCTGATGAAAGGATAAAAAAAAAGTATGCTGGATTTTGATAAGAAGGAAGTGATCTAGAAGAATATATTCTAAAACTCTTAAGTATATACTAAGCCTCAAGAAGATTCCATTATGGTGATTAACTTTTTAAAGATCTGTACTCTGTTTCTGTGTAAGTCTGTGAAGAAGATCAGAGCCACCTCTTCTATTTTTAGGAAAACAATATGTTTGTCTTTACTTATGTTGTTGTGTTGAGCTTCATGCTCTTGTCAGGGAGAGGGCTAATTCCTATAAGGTTTAAAACTGTGGAAACAAAGACAGAGGAATATGAATTTGGGAAAATTTTGTCAGAGAAGGAGAGTAAATTATTTTGTCTACAACAACAAAAATTTGTATCACAAGTGCTCACTGAAAGTATCACTAAAGGTGCTTGCTTCCTATCCCTTTCCTTATGTTTATAAAGACCTTGTCTTGAATGTTGGGTAATGTTCTTTGTACAGCATCTCACTGCATACCTGTGAAAGACAGATACAGCAGAAACAAAGCAGGAGGTAGGAAACTATATAGAAAATACACAAGGAGAGAGGGAGACCTAGTCTGGAAGATGGATGGACAGTACACAGCGTTCATATAATCACAGGAACTGATTATAGACCCGGCTCTTTTCCTACCGAGAGATTTTAGCAGTATAAAATCCTAGTGTGCGCACAATTTACAGTAATGTGGAGCGATTTGTATAAATACGGTTTATCTAGCAGGAAGACTAAAAGTAAAATGGAGTGGAGCGGGAGGTGCTGATGTCTTCTCCCTAGTATCCAGTGATAGGATGCATGGGAATGGTTCAAAGCTGTGCCAGGGGAGGTTCAGGCTGGACATTAGGAAGCATTTCTTTACTGAGAGGGTGGTCAAACACTGGAACGGGCTTCCTAGAGAGGCAGTCGATGCCCCAAGCCTGTCAGCATTTAAGAGGCATTTGGATAATGCCCTTAATAACATGCTTTAACTTTTCGTCAGCCCTGAATTGGTCAGGCAGTTGGACTAGATGATCATTGTAAGTCCCTTCCAACTAAAATATCGTATTCTATTCTATTCTAATTCTAATTTAAAATTAATAGCTAGTGTTTTTCTACTGTTTTTACAGGTAATATTTCAGTAATTTAAAGTAATTAAAAAAATGTGTTCCTTTATATGGTATATCAATATACTCTAATTGTAAGTTTTAGCTCCTTGTCAGATGCTGTCTTTCCCACATGCACAGGTCAGGAGAGAATGTTGATTTTATTTTTGGGAAAAAAAACCCCACTTGCATTCACAGATGAAACAGTACTTTGCTATAGTATTGCTTTCCATCCATCCCTCTGGACTTCTCTGCTTTTCTTGATGCAGTTCCAACTTCTGAAGATAAAGCTGGTAAATCATGTTCATAAGTCATGCATGGAATAGCATGCAGACTTTGATAGAGTTATGTGAGAAATGGTCTTGACCCATCATAAAATCTTCATAAATATATACACTTCCTAAATTTAAAAACTATCCATAACAGGGTCAGTTTTGGAAGGCATTTTCTTAAAAGGATGGCGAAGTCATGTTTGCTGATAATTCTTTGTCATCCACTTACCATATTTTTTCCCACCCAGAGATAGATTCGATTAGAAGTATTTTTCATGCCTTAGAGAGCTACAGCGTGGTTTTATTCAGAAGGGCTGCTTCATAGAAAGCAAATTAACTTACAATTTTTAACAGTGTGTGCTGTATATCATTTAGAATAATGTACAATAAAATGAAAAATAATGGCTAAGGTCTGGTCCCATTGCAGATAATGGCAAAACTCACATTAAATTTAAGCAGAGTGAAATCTGATTGTTTGAACAAATAGAGAAAGTCTCTATTCTGTCAATCCTTGACAGAGCCTTATTCCTCTGGGTTCATTTATTGTCAGACATAGCCTGTTTTAGGCCCAAATTCAGCTAATAAATAAGCAACCCTCATCACTGAAGCACTTGAAAATGTACTTTTAATGCTTTCTAGAGTAGAGATGGATTACTGGATCAGCCTTATGAAAATAAATAGCCAGAGTTTTCTCATTACGAATGCAAAAGATTTAAGGTTGGAAAATGCCAAATCAAATATAACTCTATGTCTTTGTGAATTTATGGTTTAAGATAATATACAAAACGAGGAAAGTGATTAATCAATAAGAATAAACAATTTTGTCAAGAGTAAAATTACGCACATAATTTATTTTCATTGAAAAGAATGGCAATTTGCAAATTACAGAAACAAAATGGAAGTGCTGATTAAAAGGATTATAAAAAAGCTACAAAGTGGTGGTAACGTGTTCCATTCCAATGTGCAAATGGAAAGAAATATAGCTGAAAAGACAGCTATAATAAAAAAAATCACTGTGCTTCATTTCAATTTGTTACCTTAAAAAAACAACACAACTTTAGAATATTTAATAGTTTAAATCGTTTCCCAAGCACAGATGCAGAGCAGTATGCATTTGCTTTTTTTCTAATTTCTTTAAAGATCATATTATTTGAATATTTTACTTTGCTGGAACATTTGACTTGCTGTATCATAATGCATTAAGAAATTTTTTGAAGCGAGGTATTTTATGTCAAATATTTAAATTAGCATATATTAACACAGCAGTATAACTACTGACTTGAAAAAGATTATACAGTATAGAAAGTGATGCTACAGGCAGCAGTTTCATACATCATTTAATTACAATTCTTGTATTTTATACCTTAATTTCTTGTGTTCCCACATGGAGTTTTTTCCTGTTTACAAAATTTGGAACAATTGTGGAGGAAAGTGTTTGTTTCTATTGTGATCTCATCTTATTATTAAGAAAAACCACTCTATCAATTTCCTTTTTGGAATGATTCATATTTCTTAACAAAACCGTTGGTGGATATTGCCTTGGAATATTCTTTTTTCCCCAGCAGAGTACCATTCTGACTGTAATTCTTCTCTGCATGGCATAGGGGAATTGTTTCAAACATCATGTCTCATCACTACCAAACCCCGATGCTCAGTGATGTTCACTCCCTGTCTCTGAAATATGAAGAAGCATATTTATGAGGTGGAGGAGGTTTCATTTTTTCTAAAACTCTAAGAGTTTGTGTAATTATACCAATAGTTTCATGCAGAGCACATACAAATCAATAAAGATAGGAAATATCTGTAATGAAAACTCATACAAAATTGTTTTTGAAAGCATGAAACACAAATAAAAATTCTATCAAAACAAGGCTTTTGCAATATTATGGTTTCAAATCTTATCTGTACTTATTTAATATGACTCAGTCTGATACCTTAATTCATGCAGAGCAGTACCTCATTCCAAGAGCACTTCAATTAATATCAGTGTTGCAGATTAGGTTTGTACTAGGCTTACTAAAACATATCATATTAACATTATTTTTCTGTCCATTCAGGAGACTAAGAAATATGTTTCACCACCCAGTTTAAACATGATGGTTTTGTAGAATAAACAAGGCCTAAAGAATATTGACTTTAAGTTAATTAGAATTTGATTTAATGGATTTAGAGGACTGCAAATTAATCCTTTAAGCAGGGGTAAGGCTCCTTGCAAGAGTCTTACTTGTATAGGACTTTGTAAGCAACATATAGAATATAAAAAGTAACTTCAGATATCTGTCATCCTCAAACCTATAGCATCAGCATGGAGTTTTTTCTTCATGCAACCAGGAAATATACTTTAAAAGCAATGGGGAATTACCTAGTTTGAAGGAGAAAAGTACTACTTGACTGAATAGATTTGTTTCCTTTTCTAAAATCTAAGTTTATATGATCCTGTCAGACACAGATTGTAAATGATCCATCTTTGTTTTAAGGTATTGCATATTTCAAGAAACTATTTGCAGTATTAATGATTTTTTAAATAATATAGAGACCAGAATACTAAATTTCAGTATCTGTACTGTAAATGTGCCATTCTGGTCATAATAAATTAATCTTTCTTGCTAGCTGTTGCTGGCTGTAAGAATGAGGTGAGAGTCTTGTATCCTTCTCAAAGCATTTTTGCTAATAAAATTCATCAATATATCTGATTAAGTCTTTTGCAGTCACATTACATCCAGTAGCTTATTTCTTTGGACACTTTTCTGGTTTGACACTCAGCCTCCAAAACAAATTAAGTGAAGATACAGAAGGCCAGTAAGCAATACAGATCTGTTTGGCCTCCTTTTGCAAAAAGAAAATATAGTAGGATGCAAGGCAAAAGAACTAAATTAAGCCCAGAAATAGGTGATGCAGAGATTATCCTATTAAACTATACATAATACCAGTGCAGAGGACTCAGACAATAGTTTATATTGAAAAGACCCTTTATATACATGATTATCCTCATTTGTTCCAAACTGTGAGCGTGGAAATTATGGGATTTATCAGATTTTATTTTTTTCAGTAAAACTGGCAAGAACATTTTTATTACATGTTCGTTTTTTTCTTGCCTGTAATAAAATTATATAGTCTCTAAAACATAAAGAGTACTGCTTTATTTTCAGAAATGCAGAGAATCCACAATAAAGTCACCACGATGGGAACAAAGACCCTTGCAGAGGCACTGCTGCAGTGTGGCCACCGCAGCTTAGCCACAGTCCTGCCCCACGTGGGCTCAGGAATCTGCTCAGCAGTTCTCATCAACCCCATTCCTCTCTCTTTTTGAAGAGAGTTTTAAATCTAATGGAATTCATGGCTATTTGTTAAAGTCTACTTGTTTCATAGATAGAACTGATCCTGAAGAGTTGATTGGGAGGAAAGTAAACTGATTTTTAGTTATTGATCACTTACAGCAAAAGTCTTTCTGGTCTTGTAAAGTCAAACAGGGGCATAAATTGGGAGAGAAGATGAATTTAAAGCCTGGGTTTATTTGAGATAAGATATGCATACACACAAATGTTTGCAGGCCTAAACCTTGTTCTAGCTACAGTTATAAATATTTATCTGAGTGGTCTCAGTGAATGCAGTGTGATTTCTAATGTGTATGTATATTGGTACCTGAGTGTAAAGATAGGTCTTGATCCTGAGAAGAGCGGTGCGTGAGATTGGTTCTGTACAATGCAAGTGGCTCCATTGTCATGGTGAAGCTCTTCTGTGCAGTAAATGTGTATGCAAATCTTTGCCGGATTAAAGCCCAAGTTGCCAGAACCACAAAATGTTACAGGAAAAGCCAATCAAATATGTAAACTGAAAACCCCCAGATTATTTAATACAACTTCTCTAATACTCTCTGGTTTCAGTACATGTAGATAATTCTTTAAACAAGACTAATGAAGATAGTTTCTTTTTCAACACAGGCTATTCCTGACTTTGGATATTGTCCATCAGACCTAAGAAAAGTAAATATCTCTTAGATATCTGTGTTCTTATTGATCTGGATAGTGATTAATAATTGCTGTGGGGAAAAATCATGTCCAGGGGTGCTTCAGAAACTAAATACTATTTTCATACTCTCCAAAATTAGTATGCCATATTTGATCGGACCCAAAGGGTTCACTACAGATTATGAGGTTTAGTGATCACATAATGTGCATGGTATTTTCTCCTTTATTCAGTTTCTTTGGCAGCATTGCAGAAGAGGAGCGAGTAAGCAGTCCCCCATCCCTCTTCAGTGGACGTGCACCTGATAGTGATAAATTTTGAGTGGGGACTTCCTTCGGTCATCTCACAGTCCATCAGTAGCCTTCTGCCTGTGCCACTGGTCTCCTCATTCAAAGGGCTGACTGAGACATGACGAAAACAAGTGGCTTTGGTTTCTAAGTTATTTGGTTGGGTTTTCTTTCTAGTAAAGTAAAGCAACAGAAATCGGCAACTCTAAATGGAGCTGAGAGACATGTTGTGAGAGACTGGACAGAGTTAATGCCTCAAACAGCCGTCATGATGGACACAGAGAGACCGGGGCCTGCAGAGACCACTGGGGCCTGGCTTTTGTGGTTGAGGGAAGGAATGGAACTTGCTTGCAAGGCCGCATAGCAACACCACATGTGAGGGACTAAAAGAGTTAATGTCTCCAACATTGTGGTGGGGCAAGTTCTGCCTAACAAGGAACCAGCAGGTGAAGAAGTTGATCAGTACAGATCAGCCCAGGACATCAGGAACAGGACGCGGAGGGCATGCGGTGCCGTGCTGTGCCGGAGGATGCACAATTCCCTGTTCTGACACTGCTGAGGGGGGCAGCTCACCATGCGTAGCCAAAGATCAAACAACGGTCATGCCTGCAGGGAGGGAGAAGTTACTCCCCAAACGACCCCCAAGCCCACCGACCCATTTCCTGATGGTTCTGAAAGCACAAACCGCGCACGACACCTAATTAGCCCAGGGAGTTCCACCCGAAGGAGGGTCAAGGAGATTATAAAAGGACACGAACTGAAGACCCATGGGCGCGTGCCCTCCGGAACTGGACCCCTTGGCTGACTGGACCAACGCTGGACCCAGGACTGGTGAAGTCTTTCTCTTTTTCTTATCTGTTCTCTCTCTCTCTTTCTCTTCCCCCACCCCCCAACTCCTACACCTCACCCCTTTAGACACAAACCCATTGACCAAGCCTGGGACTAGGAGCAGATCCAGCCACCCCTGGGCCCTTCTCTGAGAAGGAGTCTAGAAAGCAAGGGGGTCTGCCCTGAACCTCCTGACTCAACAGGAGGGATTTCCTTATTCCCTGAATTGATATATATGTTGTTACCACGTGTTATACAGTTTACTGACGTAGTTTCATGCCAATTCTTGTGAGAAACTACACCACCTACTGTTACACCTTCCAAGTTCAAGCTGTTTCTGCCATAAAAAAAAAGTTCAACTGATGATTTGGTGTCGCTTCACTTTAATTTAGCCTGAGGGAATTCTGCACCCACCAGGACCCCTCCCTGGTCTGTCCAGCCCCGGCTGTGACTCATGTGTGGATGGTTTAGGAAAACAGCAGTTAAAGGAGCCAGTTTTCTTTACCACCAGGAAGCTCTAGGTCCATGTGTGGGTTTTGATTGACCTCTTATCTGTAAGACTTTGCCTCTTACTGAAATGCCACCGCATGGTGCAGACAGGCTATCTCCTGTGCTTCCTGCTCCTGCTCCAAGCATTGCGTGTCCCCCAGGCTGCGGTGATTTCCAGCTGTTAGAAGGCTTGGGCTGCACTGCTGGGATGTGGCAGTCGGCTCTCCAGGCTGCTTTGCCACAGGAGTACCCAGACACCCGTGCTTGGTCTGTATGCCAGGTTGTAGGTGCTTTAGAAGTGGGAATATACTGGCCAATGTAGTTTCATCTGCTTACGCGGTGACTGGAAGACAGCCATTATTTTTATATGTGGTTGATGTAATTAGTCAACTGCCTAGAGCAATTTTTTTGGCTAGTGCTTTTGTTTCCTTAAAATGCAGAATAAGGAATGAATTAAAATCTCTTGCTGTATTACTGTAAGCCCCATATATTTACTTTTCCTTGAAAGAAGTGCCAAATGCAGCTCAATAAAAAAGAAAAAAAGCCAGAGGACTGGTTTGAAGGGCGGGCGTTTGGCTGGGGAAAGCGCCCGGGTGTGAGCGAGAGCAGAAGCCGCAGGTGTGCTCCAGGTGAGGGCGTCTGCTGGCCTCGGGCGAGCAAAGGCTTCCCACTGGGAACTGAAACCAGCAGAAACCAGGAAACAAAAAGAAATATTCAAGCTGTCCACGTCAGAGACTGCTGAGGAAATAGGCAGGTCAGCGTGGTTAATCATTACCAAGGCAGACTTCACAGACCTTCACCGCTGATCATATGACGGGACCTCTTCTGAGATAAGAAAGCACCCATCCCAAGCAGGAAGAATTGAGAAGCCTCCCTTGCTTAGATGTTCTGACTTTATTGTTTTGCCGTGGGAGAAGAGGCTCCACACTCCCTGTTGTTACGGGAGCTCAGCCCAGCACAGCAGTTGTGTTGCTTTCCTGTTCTGAAGAGGAAGTGAGAAATTCCCTCCACATGTGCTCCGGCACTTGGATACTCAGGTTTCACTCCCGATCCAGGAGCTGCCTGTAATGAGCTCTCAGTGGGGCTCAGAGAGGAGTTTCCAGCTGTGCCAAGAGTTGTTTCATTTTGTGCCAAAGGAGGAGGGGGAGAAGAAATCCTACAAAAAGCTAAGATGTTAATGGTGCAAAAATTGGTCTAAGGGTATTGTGACTGGGAAAAGAGAAAGAAAAGAAGAAGCAGGGGAAGGCACGAGGAAAAAGGATGGGAAACTTTTGTCAGAAGCACTGTACCTGTTTGGAGCCCTACATCCCATGCTTATTCTCGGGGAGAGATGGTGAGCAGGATGAGAAAGTCAGCCAAGTCTTCGCTAACCTTGCTGTGGTAGGACATGACTTCCAAGCAGGACAGAAAGATGGAGACAGTAAGATAAAAGAGAAGCCTTTACCGTCACTGCCTGGCCAGCATCTGGTGAATATTTGCAGATTTGTGGCACTCTTTGACTATGAGGCTCGCACTGAGGAGGACTTGAGCTTCCGAGCCGGGGAGAGGCTTGAAGTGCTGGATGCATCCCATGAGGGCTGGTGGTACGCTAGGCTCTTACTGCCTACAGGGTCAGTCTGCCCTGGCCGCAAGCTCCAGGGCTACATCCCCGCCAACTACATAGCTGCTGACCAGAGCATCGAAGCTGAACCGTGAGTAACACACGTAATGCACACTGCAGTCTCTTTTCTGTTAGGTTGAATGGGTTTGGGACAGGCAGTTATAGCCTTTTCTCTTGCCGAGTAGTACCCTGCCATGCTCAGCCTCCAGTGGTCCTACCGGTGATAGTGCTAGCTGGTGTGTGCAAGGAAAATACACTGTGGTCACAAGAAAATCAATTACAAAAGGCAGGGTATTGAGGGTTTTGTTTTGGTGTAAATCATTTCATTCTTGGATGTACCCTAATCACCTGTTAAAGAAGCATCTGGGAATATTAGGTTGGTTACCACTGTGATTGTTTATTATTTTTATTTGTATAACAGTACATGTGTGTCAGATGCTTCCCAGAGAGTGAAAAGATATGACCTCTGCCCCAAACAGTGTTCAGCCTAACCAGCTGCAAAGTTATCAATTAATCAGAGTTTCAGGAAGCTACCTTTACACCTTTACGTCTTCTTACAAATGATGGGTAAGTCTCTAACAGATAAGTTTTTTATGGTTTCCTCTACATTATTTGTTTCTTCTTTGGAGGCAAATCTCTACTCTCAGGACAAACTTAACTGGAGTAAGTATTGCAAAGGGCAAAAGAGTGGATATAGCAAGGGAGTACAAACTGAATTTGTTAAACTTTCACAGAGTTTAGTTATGCAGCCCATGTTTTTCTGCCCCTTCAAAACATGTCCAGTCTTATTTAATATTCTGAACTAGAGCAGAAATCACACAAAATCAGTTACTTGGCTCCCTAGTGAGGATGAGTAAGGTCTGAGTCAGCCTGGGATGTAGAGTTACTTATGTGTGTTGCAGTGAGAGGCAACATGTGCTGAAATAGGTCTGACTGCAGTTCCAGAGGTATGTTTTGGCAAAAATTACCGGTGTGGAAAGAGACAGCAGAAATGGCATCCATTATTAGTCTCAGAATTAATGTTGACTTTAGAGGGATGATGTTGCAGTTTTACAGTTAAATCTCATCTGGACCTGAAACATCATCTCCGATCTGATCTGCCCACCGTACCACCAAGGGCTAGGAGAATTGGCTCAGATATGATTATGCCAGTCTTTTATCAGCTGTAGGATTTGTGCTAGAGGCATTTTGGGGCAACTGTAAGATTCCTCTCTAACCTGAAGACCTTAATTTCCAGAGTCTGACCAGCTGTTTCTATTTCTGTATTCAGGCAGACAACCCTTTCAATGGTCATGTTCAGAAGAATTCTTCAAAGTGCAGAAATTAATCTGCAGGGAAGGCACTTTCTGAACCACTTGAGAAATGGTGGTAGGCTCTAATTCAACTCAGCTTGGCCTTTGCTCTCTTTCAAGAACTAGTTTTATTACAAGTCATCTAAGATTTCTGCTTGCTGTTAATACTTTGAAAGTAATTTTGCACAGTTATACAACAAAGTCTCAGCTCTTAAGGTCCCTCTTACCTTTCTATACCAAATCATCAAATACAAAGTTAAGTTTGCCAAAGTGCATTGTTGCATAACCTCTGGTTTTCTCTTGTTACAGAATCGATTTTATTTTATTTTACTCTCTTTATATACCTTTCTCCCTTTATTAATAAAGACTGAGTTTTGGCAAAAGATTTTTCTTTATAGATTGTTAGAACACTGGAGAGGAGGAAATAGAGAGCTTTTACAGCTCTCAGATGAAGTCATTCCTCCAGAATGTGTTTTTAGTTTTGTACCAAAACTAATCTGGCTAAACATGTTGTCTTTTCTCAGATTTTCTTCTAAGACAGTTGGCTTTAGTGATCTTCATATGTATACAAGACTGTCTGCTGTCAGGCCACACACATATAACCATAGACCAAGTCAGGTTGGAAAGGACCTCTGAAGGACATTTGAAGCAGTTGTCCCAACTCAATCATGGCCAAAATAAAGTTAGGCCCATTTGCTTAGTTGAGCATTTCCAGTTGAGCTTTTCATCCTCATGGTGAAGACTTTTTTGCCTTGTATCCAACTGGAATATTCCTTGCTACAATTTCGTCCAAGAATTCCCTTTCACACACCCTCTGCATTTCACACCTCTCTTATCCTAGTGAAACAATAAGAGCAAAAGTAATGATGTTTTAAAGAACTAACCCTTGTTTTCCCTAAAGTAAAAGAATGAGGGTGAAAAAAGTTGGTCTAATATCTTTTTAATTAAAATTCAATGTTTTAATCATATTCTCTGCCCAAACTTTAAATGTAAACTTCTTTCACCTTTCCATTTTCATTTTAATTATCTCTCCCCTTTGGTGTTGGCCAGTTGCTCATGGCCCTGATATAGACATTTGTGGAAATAGGAGAAGTTTTTATTGCATCCTTGCATCCTTTATGCCAGTCCTTTATGGTCCCAGCACAGAACTGACAAAGAATGGAAGACTTAGAATTACATGGTCACCTGCCAAAATGCATATATACCATATATTTGCAGTGTGTTGTTTAGGCTTTGCAGTATTTGCCAGGCACAGCTGATCAACAGTCTCTGAGCTAGTTTAATGCACATTTCCTAGCTCCAGCTAGCTTCTGTGTATCTGCAGAGACAATGGGAATTTTAGCTTATTTCTGGACTGTATCTCCATCTTACTAGATCAAGACAAACTGGCTAAACTGTTCTGGGAACCAGACTTGATTCATGGTATGACTCTTAGGAAGCTTTGGAAGAAAATGTGATTTTTTGCAGTGAGAAAGGCCTTTTTGAACTTTCACTTGGTAAAAAAAAGAGAATGAAGGAAAGTAAGAAACTTTTCTTCCTTGTCCTTATTTAGATAACAGTTTTTCTTCTTGGAATTCTCTTTGACTCCGTCCAATATGACTGAGGTGGTGCTGATAAGGTAGATCAATAACTGGATGAAAGGGCAGAAAGGGTGTGCAATATCTCCAGCCTGGGGAAAACAAAAATGAAATACTATTTAAAAGAAAGGGAATTTTCGTGTATCCTTGGCTATCAGAATGTTCAAGCAGAACTGAGAAAGAACGAGATTTTTTTACTGTGTTGCTTTCCTCAGACCAAAGTTTATTGGTAGAAATTGTATGCTAAAGCTGAAGGGAGACTTTATTTATATTTTGCTGATATATTTATGTCATATAACTAACTTATGCCAAAAGTCAAACACTTCCTATTTGTGCATGGTATCTTGTTAAAAATAAGTTTCTCTTGCCTCCTTCGTTTGGCTTGAGTGATCTCTTCCAGTGTGAATGACTCAGATGAAGTCATTAACAACCTGTGTGAATAGGGGAAGGGGAAAAAAGGTAAATATGTGGCTTGGGTTCTGCCTGCTGCAGCATTGCTGTGCAAATGTGTGCTGCATAAGATTAAATACATCCAAGAAATGCACACCTGCTACCATGAAGGCTGTTTTGGACAGACTGAGGAAACAAGGCCTTTCATTTTTATATTTACCAGTAAAGCATCTTCTTACTGTTGATCTTTTCTAGCACCTGCAGTACTCCTTATACTAACAACAACCTGTCAGGTGGAGGGACGTGAAGGGGTTGTGCATAGTGTCTCTGGAGACAGGGCTGTTGTCCTGGCCCTACCTGGGATAGGTGGGACAAGGCAGCCGAGGAGTGGAAGCATTCATCTAGCAAACTGTAGTCACACAGTGAACTTTCATTTCATGCGGAAATAAATCTCTTACTACAAAAATGTTCTTTTACTTAGTGTCTGACTACAAGCAGACTCAGACTATGCTAATTATAAAGATAAATTAGCAACTGTAAGAACACTTGGTGCTCCTCTTCTCTCTACATCACAGGTAGCAGTCAAAACCACGAGCCAGATAGATTTTTCATTTCTAAGGAATTTTGAGTGAGGTTGTATCTGCTGCATCCCATGACTTCAGAATGCACTTCTTTCTGCGTTTAGACATGTAACATTTAGAAAAAGAAACACAAAAGATGCAAATGGAGATACAGTCACATAATTTAACTTGCATGTCCAGCAAAGGATGATCAGAAAAAGCAATTTGACTAACACCAAAATCTGAATTAAAAGATATAAATTTTCTTGGCAAGGAGCATGACCTTCCTGTCTCTGCTCTTTCTGTGCCTGTTATTCTGCACTATAAACAGGAACCATAGTAACACATTCACCTGCCCTTATTTTATTACTGCCAGTTGTTTTAACTAAACAAGAAAATGACATAGTGCAAATTGTTATGGACAACAAATATAGCCCAGCTGTACAGTTAATTTTAATGAAAAAAAATAAATTTAAAACTCCCTCACTGTTGGAGTGACATGAATTCTTTTTTTCTAGAAGAAAGGTAGAGTGTACTTAGAGGGTGCTCTCACCTGCCATCCTGGCAGACCTGTTGGCTGTTTATTGAAAGTCAACTTCATTCTGTATCTTCATGCCAGCTTTATCGACACAAGACTGCTGCTGCTGTGCTGAAGGAAGTAAATCTACACAAATTCCTAGTAGATTAGGTCAAAGAAGATCACAGCAGTTACTTTTAACTTTCACCAGTTCCTGAAACATTCCTTATTTCAGACAGATTTCTTATGTAGTTATTTCCCCGCTGGTGGAAACTGAGCCCCAGACCTAATCAATGAAACCTCACCAGTCAATTCCACAATGAGCTTTTTAAACAACCCTTTGAAAGCAGAAGTGACTTGTAGGTTATTTTTGTCAATCTCCATAATTCCTTCACCTTCTGTGACCTGACTCAGCTTTAACTATTTCCTGCATTGACTGAATCTGAGTTACTATACATGAACAATAAAGCGTTCCCTGGGCTGACCTGTTTCAGACTTTCTGCAAAGTCAGGCTTACGGGGTTTCTTTGGTTCATATGGGTCATCTTTCAAAGTAGTGTTTAGAGCCAAAATGTCTAGAGGCTCTTTTTAAAGTGAAACCTTAGATTCCACTGAACACCTCACAAAACTGAATGTAATCCATTGTGGCTTCTGTGTGCTCCCTCTCTCTCGCTCCCATAATTCCTCTCTCTATTACAGTACAAACTCCCGAGGACACCACCAGAATCAGCAGTAACCCTTGTACTGAAATGAACTTGTAAAAACTGTTCACTGCTAACATGACTACACAAAGTAGTAGTAGGTTGTTCTCACATTCTTGGATCCTGTTACATTAAGTACAAAAGCTATTCTCATACAGTTTTTGGTAGAAAAGGTTCCTTTGTCACCAAAATATGTATTTATTATAAATCATCAAAATGGCTGTATGTGAACTCATTCGAAATTCAGTTGATGTAGTTTATGTACGTGCTTTCGTGTGTGTGTGCACATGTACACACACACAACATAGAGAAAGATTATAAGACTGATACTTTTAAGAGCATGCAAAACAGTCCTGTGAGACAAGGTGTGTACTGCAAAGCTAGAAAATCATGCTTTTGACCTTTTTTGACCTTGTGTTCATAGCATTGGAAGTACCCAAAGTTTGGAACTGCCATGCATGTTTTGGAGTGCCTCTCTTGAATTTAAATGTTTGAATACTACAAAAAGACCATGAATTTAATCACTTTTTTAGTTGTGGTTGAGCATTCCAGTGCTGTCTTCAAGCATATCTCAAACTTTGTCTTCATTTCTGCTCATTTCTTAAATAAGCAAAAATACACTGAACACAAAAGGAGATGGTTTACAGAACTCTGAAAGGTCAGATTTTGTCAAGTGCCAGCAGTATTTACACATCCACGTGTATACCCATGTCCAGAAAATGTGTGTGTCTGCTCAGAAAGGTGGAAGGAATTATGACATTGTAGATGAGCAGTTCGTGCAAACCTGTCTAATTTAGGTCACCTATTTTCTGTCAATGTGGTTTTCTAAATATACAACATTGTCTATTCAAATTCTGAGAAATGAAGAAATTTCTTCCTACCTTGTCTTTATTTGAAATTAAGGTGTCTGTTATACATTATAATCATTATATACTAGTTTCCATTACCCTGTTGTGAAAGATTTGACAATGAATCATGTCAAGGCCAGAAACAATATCCTTAAAACCTGCAAATGTAGCCAGTTAACTTTTCTTACAGCACTGTGAAACCCAGGTGGCCTTTACGGTGCCTTTTAGAAAAACAAAGACCATATACTGGTCAGAATAACTCAATAGTTCTGTTTGATGTTTTTTGTTCAGACTCAGTAGGAATAAGCATTGTGCATGCTAGCCTAGATTAGTTGGTTTTGAGCAACGTTGTTGGCAAAAACATTCTCCAGGTACTGTACAATGGTTACTGTTTCCTCAATAGCTGTCTTTGATGGCTCTCCGTGCAGCACTGTGCAGAGCTGAGTGATCGCTGAGCTGGTTTAGAACTGAAAAATAGTAACCAACAGTTCAGCCAGGCTAAGAAGTCCTACAGCTGGACTGATTTTAAACAAACTAGGTCAGGTATCTCTGTGAAGAATTATTTTGTAGCATGTAAAAAGCACTGTTGGTTATAGAAGATTTTGGGGCTTTCTTTGTGTAGGATCATATCTGTACTGAAGAGATTAAGTCATAAAAACATAAGAGAGACCCTACGAGGTCAAACCAATGGCCCCTCTAGCCTCGTTATTCTGTTTCAGAGGGGGTTTTATGAAAAGTGCACAGGCCTATCCACTGTCTTTGATCTATTCCCTTTGTACTTCACCAGAGGCTGGAACTGTTGTATAAGCAGTGTCAGAGGGTACATCACTGCCATGTCTAATTATGGACCTATTGTCAAATCTGTTTAGCAAAAGCATAGGTGTTGACACTGCACAATTCTTTATTTCTGTCTGTGGGCAAAGACCAAGCTATTAGGAAAAAAAACAAAAACCAAAACCCACAAAAACCCCTCTCATCTCTGCAGAAAGTTTTGTATTCCTAAACAAGTGTTTGGGTTTTTTTTCTGGGTTGGTGATTGCTTAGTCATGAGTAACTCAAAAAACCCATGGTCAAAATAAATAGGCACAAAAGGAAATGGTAGCGCTGCATAGGTCCCTGTGAAATTCAGGGACGAGTGCTTTACAGACCGCACCTATCTGCCCCATCTGCCCTAATGCACCCAAGTCAGCCCGGGCAGCAGACCTCAGTGACTTTACCCTCACATATTTACCCATCAATTCATTTTACTTCCTACCAAAGGTGCAGAACTAAACCCAGGATGTGTCCTGTTATTATCTTACAGATACTATCTTCTAATATGAGGCTGTAGAAGAGATGCCTTGTGCAAACATTGTAATAATGATGCAGCCTTCTAGTAGCCTAGTTTAGACAACACAATGTTTACCTGCACTTTAATTTTAAAACAGATTAGTAGAGAAAATATGATTAGTCAGGATTCAGATGTTTTTCTGTAATAAAATGTTTTGCTCCTTTTCAAGTTAAGCAAGAAAAGTATGTATAGCAAAGAAAGAATATAATTTATTAGGTGATATTTTAAAAAAGACAAATTATCATTATATATTTACTACTACATGTAAGAAAAAAAACCAATTTTCAGTGATTTTTTAATAGTACTATATGGGACATATTTGAAGACCCTTCTTGTGTTAGAATTTTAAAAATAAGAGAGTAAACTTATTTAGTTATGAAGCTTGTGCATGGGAGTTTCCTTAAATGTTGAAATTCAGGTTTGCACCTCAAAACTGTAAAAAAACCCCATAAGTGTTACAAGAAACTAGAATGGAAATCTACATCTTTGCAGTTTTCAATTCTCCAGTCATGCCTAGAATTCATCTGGAAATAGCTTTTCAGAAGATCAAACAAAATATTGATCATGAATGCTTTCCTTTGCTTTATCACTTAAAACAGAGAGAAATACATACAGTTTTTCCGTGCTGTACACTAATCTTAATCAATGAGAACTGGAAAAACAAAGCAGTGAATTAAATAATAAGTGATGGTTCCATAAAGGTTTGCACTAATTGACATTTTCATTACTTCTATGCAGACTACTCTATAATATTTTACATTATAAATTTACCTGCAGTAATGTTGGTAAACATTTTCCCTTTGCTTTCTCTCACTCAAGCAGATATATTGCTAGTTTAATAATATTTTTCTGTAGTTCTAGCACAAAGGATTTTGCAGCACACCTTTTCAAACCTCACTGCAAAAGAGAAAAAAAAGAAATCTGAGAATCACATGTGGGAATGAATATATACCATGAATTTCAGAAATGATGAGAACTCACAAACCTCAGTCTTCCTTTTGAAACTACTGATCTTTTCAGTTAGTGGAAGTCTCTGTAAGGGTGTATGGAAGGAGTCTCTGCTCCTCTGAGGGTGTGGTGAAAGGAGCCATACACAAGAACATGGAGAGACAAACCTGAGGGACAAACCATGAGAAGGGAGGTGGTGACAAGGACAGGCCTGCTCAGTGGCACTCACCAATAAGGGTATGCGAAGTGTAGGAATGTTTCTTTTTCAGGAAGATTATCTGAGGACCTTGCCAATAAGGAAAGGGAGGCAGGCAAACACACAGACACCAAACCTGACTGTTTAATGTTAACAAATTAGAAATAAACCTGGTCAGTCGCACTAATTGATGGGCTATCAAGAAACGGCAGGCAAACTTGGACTTTGCAACTGATAAGGATGCAAACCTGGGGGTCCAGGATGTTGGAGGGGGGGTCTGTGGGGCTATGTCAAATGATGAAGCAAGGTTTAGGGAAAAGGGATCAGGGAGGAGCAAAGAGGGGGTAGATGCAAAGGGGTATAAAAGGTGCCGTTCACATGTAAAACAGGGCCAGTCGGTACACTTGTCTGGCTGAGCCCTGTACCTGGTCACCACGTGCTGTCCTGTCTTCTCATTAAATCCTTCCTTGACTATCTGTATGTGTAAGCTTACCCTCTGTCCCATCTGTGACTGCTGCAAGGACTAAGTCCCAGCTCCCTGGGGGGACTGGTGTGACTGGGTACTGGGCCAGCAGCTGGAGTCCGAGCCGGGGTGTAGGTGCCCCTGGCCTGTGGTGTCCGCTGCTGGAGTAATGGGGTCTCAGTGCCAGATACTGGAGTGGGCTACGTCTCAAAACCAGCTGCTGGGAAGACTGGCATGCACGAGGCGAGCGTGGGTGAAAGGGGCTGGGATCAGGTCAGGGTGCTTGGATGGTATTTGAGGGGGGGGATTCGCAAATGCGCATGTGCTTGTGAATCTAGACTCTGTGTGTGTGTGCGCGTCCACGCTGTCACTAGTGTGACCTTCTGGCTCTGCCAGCCGAAGAGGAGAAGGAGGGGACCGTGCTGTGTTTTATGTGAGTCCTGTACGTGGGTGCTGTTGAAGGCAGTGCCTCGTCTGTGGCAGTCTGCGTGACTGGCCATGTCCGTGTCCTCTCTGTGTTTCTGTGTGTCTCTGAGACATATGCTCAGCTTCACCGCTGGTTGAACCTGCAACGGGAAAGCGGCAGACACATCCCTCAGCGTGGGCAGAGACCCTGTGTCCCTGCGCTGGGGTCCAGCAGCCAAGCAGGAGGTCCCTGGCCTACAGGGAGAAGGTGGCTGCTCCTAAATCCCCTTAGTAGTGTCCTTTACTTCAAAAAAGAGAGTCTTGGCTTTCTGTTCCTTTTATTGTATGCTTTTCCTAAACTCCTGCAGATTTATGAATGTTTAGAAGTGTGTATATCTTTTCAGCCCCTGACATGGGTGAATCAGTATCATTTTTATCCATAGAAAGTCACCTGACGATTTTTGCTGTTCTAGAATGACAACCCAATTAGCTTGGAAAGATAATTATTGTTTTTCTGAATACCTGCAAGGAAAGAAAAAAGAAAATGAGATCCTGTTCTTACTACAGAGCTAAAATGTTTCAAAAATCACCCAGAAACTTCCTTTGATGCTGACATACCTTTCTGACACGGTGTTGTGATCTCTTACAAAAGAAACTCTGTGTGTGGGTCTTGGGATGATAATATACCCACTGATATGGAGTTTGATGTGCTCCAGCTTTACTTCTGGAAGTCAAAGGTGTCTGTAGTGTGTCACCCTTCCCATCTGTCATCCTGAAAAGGTTACCCTGAAAACTGGGAGACCGTTTGGTTAAGAAATTTGTCCCCATGTGAAAGAACTGTTCTGTCCTTTGGCTCAGGGTCACCTGGGGGTGCCAGACCGCGCAGTTCCTTTCCGAGTCCCTCTGGGGACAGTGACCTGGTTGTTCTCCACTGAAAGTTGACCTGAGAGGGGGCACGAGGCTGCTCAGACTGCTGGCCATAAGCTGAAGAGGTATGTGCCCAAGTGAATGTCCAAGAGAGAGCTCCGCACAGAATGGATGGAGAAATCTGCTCTGCCACTAGTGTCCTGTGCAGGCAAGGGGGGCTTTTTGTTACCGAGGGTTTCTGTATTACTTCTGTGCTGAGGTGAGTTTCCCTGTGAGAAAAGAGAATAATTTCTCAGGAATGATTTTCTCAAGAAAATCAATTGAGTGCTTTTGGAAGCTGTAATGGTTTAAGTGAATGTATGATTGAACATTTTCTTGTCCTTTTGAGTTTCCCCTAATGTTAAATCAATTGATGTTATTAGTGTTCTCTGTACCATGTTAACATTAAGGCTACCTGAAGGTTTCAACTTTGTTCCTCAGTTGTTATGAATAGCAGAGTTATTGCTACTTTTAGAGTATATTAAGGCAGTATATCAGTACTTCTGTTCATGTATGCGTTAGCAAATGCATACAGGTACTACTAGCACTGATGCAAGATTTTACAATGCTATTTGGAAGACTCTGTGCAGCAGAAATAGGGTCTGAGGAACAAATTTTAAGTTTTTTTTTAAAAGAGGTGATTATATGGCTATATTTCATGCCCAGTGTCCCAAAGCAATGCCCACTGAAGTCAATGGTAGCCTTTCATTGATTCCAAAGACAAGTTGTTTTAGAACAAGTTTTAAATGCAATGAAGTCCTTATCCAGGTACAAAACCACTACTGGAAACAAACTTTGATGATTGACCATAGTCTCTTAAATTGGAGAAATACCAGGGACTTACATAACTAAAACACGACAGAAAAAGTAGTATGATACCACTTTCACCTACTGTTTATTTTCTCATATAGAAGAACTTCAGACTAGATTAACTAATACAGCATGCACATGACCAGTATTGTGGAGAATGAATGCAAATGTTGAAATTAATTACACAATAGCAAAGTGGGGACTCACAGGATGAGATTTATTTATGGAGATTTCCGCAAATTAACTCTATCAGATTGTGATTTGATTCCTGGTTTATTATCTTCTGTTCCTATTTTGCAGTGAAACTAGTATTGGGTGAGCTATGCTAATTTACAGAGCTCATGCATTTGGCCTTTTAATACTATCTCTACAGGAGCAATAGTCATTTCCCAGTCATTACGGAGTGCAAAAGTAGCCAAAGGTGCAATGGTTTGTCATCCTGAAGCAGACTCAGAGAAAATCAATCTCCATGTTTGCAGCACAGTCAACTGCTATTATCAACTATTGAAAAATTAATGTAGTATTATGCATAATCCCTTACAACAGAATCACACGACAGTACTGTTATGGCCTACTGAAGTACTTACTAAAAGGTTTCTACACAACATGTCATGGATTTTTTAGACTAATGCCCAAGTAATCTTTGTGTTTATGGTTACAAGACAGTAAATTTACTCTAGATTGTAAGAGGAAGTGCCTACCTCTGTGGTGGGTTTTACCACCCTTACTCACTGTTGAATGTTACATTATCCAAACAATCCCACGCAGTTACTTACTGTAAAAGTCCCTAAAGCCCTGACAGGCCCTTTCATTAGGACACAGCTTATTATTTCTAACAAAAACAATGGACTAACACAAAACAAAGACATTTCTTAGACCAAAACAGACTTCAGAGGCTCAGAGTCCTTTTTGACACATCTGCTGCCCTCTTCTCACAAGCTAATAATCTCCTCCAGTTTCTTCAGCTGGGCTCCCCCAGTGATTTGCTATCGCAACCTGGGGCTCCTTTCGGGTCTCAGGTATACACAAGGTCAGTCTGCCAGGGTAGTGTTTCGCACGTTTGCTACGGTTATATTGCCGTCATTGGGATTGTGTGGAGAAAGCTACTGTTCAGTGTTAGAGTCAAGTTTTTGGTAAGGAGTAAAATTAAAACAATTTTTTTTTTCAAGGCACTATGCAATATAAGTGTGGTGAATTTGGTCCTTGAGTCTAGATTTATAAAGCTATAAAGCTTTTTTTCTGGCAATAACCTGCAATTTCCCATCTTGATAAAAAGGAATGGTGGCAAAGGTTCTGCCTAATTTTGGTGGTAGCTCATGTACGTTCAGTCCCCAAAGGATTACCTCTGTTGTTGCAGTGATGCGTTCTCCAAATTACTGTATGTAAGCATCTATGCACGTGGTATATTCCAGCAAAATAGTGACTATGACAGTTAGAGAGGTACGTTTAAATTGCCTCATTTTAACTAAAGAACCCCTGTTTCATGGAAGAATGTATCACTTGTGTTCTAGTGCTTACATTCATGATCAAATAAGTATGGGAAGAGAGAAAATGGCTCCCTTCTCCTGGAAGAAAGAAGCAGTGATGTTTCTTTTGAGTCCTTCTTTTTAGTTTTGTATCAAATAAAAATATTTAACATGGCCTGAAACAAAATGAAGGATATTGCTTAATTGTATCTTGTTTTCAGATAACTTAATCCTTTCTGAACAAAATTAAAAGAAAACATGCTTCTATTTTGAAGGAAACTCCATTTGAAAACAGAAATAAAAAAAGCTTCAAATTTTAAAATTTTTCAAATTGAGTACCTTCACAAGTTGAGCTGTAATATTTTGTTTAGAAAATATATGAAAAGGTATAACTTAATTATCTTACCCCTTTTTTTGCTTCTATGTCTCTTCCATTATCACGTCTTATATTCTGCCATCTCACCAATAAAACTATCTCAAGTTTAACATAAATTTAGTATTTATGGAAAAACACCAACCAGTCAGCTATAATCTGTTGACAAGAACATTAGCAAAATGTTATCCAAAAGCCAAGAGCAAAATGGGATCTGTTATTTTCCAAAACTGTGTATTTCGCATTGTAATGGTTATGGAAAGAAAAATCACACTGTTTATCTCAAAATATGGAAAATACAGTGGAACTTACAGTGTGTTGCTACAGACAGACTGTCACTTTCAAACATACAGGCAGACTTCTACATACATACACAACAGAAACTAGTGCTGTGCTCTCATTTTGATAGATCTCTGCCACTTACATAATGTAGAAATGAGCCTTTAGTTTTTCACAACTATTCACATGTTCTATGTTTTCCCCTGTGGAAAGAAAAACACATATTCCATCCACTGTCATTGTGAAAAGACTCAGAAACTTCAGGTCCCCCACACAATGCATGCAGATAGTCTTCATTTTAGTTTGTGGTAAGTTATTCAACAAGGATCTGAGCAATATGCATGACTCAGATCTTTACGTATGAAGCAAATTCATTGTGGTTACAAAAGGTTAAGTGTGTTGGCCTACATAACTATCCCTGAAAACCTGAATTTCTAGTTTCACTTGGAGGAAACTAGTTTCTGATTATGGTAAATAAGTAATCAGAACTGAGCTGTGTCACTATACACGTACATTTTAAAAGATTTTTTTATTTCAAGTATTGTTCAAATCAGGTACTTTCTGCAGTGTGTTAGGATTTTACCTGAATTACCTATGTAGATACAGAAGGCTGTTGTTACCTAACACTTGTCTGACTCACTGGTTGCTGATGGTACTTTGGTGAGTAAGGTTTAAACCAGTACATTTAGCAGTGACCTCTAGTCAATAAATGATGAAAATGAATGTTAAAGTATTCTCTTGGCAAGTACAAACATGAGCGGTGTGATGAACTAAGAAAGGGAAAGGGAAAAGATCTGCAGAGAGCAATCCTTACAGTGAGAGTTAGTCTGTGAAATTGTTTCCTCAAATAGGACTGAAATCACTGCCAAAGACACATGCCCTGCGGGAGCAGGATAAGCTGGAAACCAGCATTTGCTGAGCAGGTGCAGCAGCTCAGGCAACAGGAGGTTGTAGCCCTTGGGCAATAAATGCAGTCCTCAGTTTTGTCTTGTCTTTATTTTCATCATTGCCTGTTAGCTCTGACTTTCTCCCATCTCTCCCTCCATCCGCTTGATAATTCTACTGTCCTCTCTGCTTTGAATTTTTACTGTCCTGTTTTCTCCCTCCCTCCTGCAGTGTCCTATGCATTCCTTTATCTTAAGCTTTAAATTCCTTCCTCTTAAATTTTGTACTTGTCCCATGCATCCTTCAGTATTTCATAATAAATGACAATGTGAGCTAGACAGCATTAAAAACAATCCCAGGCATGTCTGTAGAAGAAAGTAAGGAGGAAGGGCTCTGTTTCCAGAGGACCTGAAACCCAATCTTAGTTTTTCCAGCCTCTGCGCAGTGAAAGTCTGCAAGCCCTAGAGTAATCCTGGACCTTTCACTATGTAGATACTTGTACCATATCTGGGAAGGCTTGTGCTTTTGAAAATGCTCGTGAAAGGAATCTTTTGCAAGTTTTTATCTTCATGGTTTAGCCTGACTACAGATTTTTCTGTTGTTTTTTTTTTCCAACATCGTCATCGGGTTCACTGTAGACTGTAAAGGGAAAATTAAAGCAGCCAGTGCTCATCTCCCACACTCTCCTTCATGCATGCAAGTTCATCATTTGTAAAGCACATCTGTTTCTTAACTATGTTATATCTGGAAGGCTTTCATCTTTGCAGTGATATTTCCTAATTTCTTGAAATGTCAGCTCTTGGAGAAATGGTATTACTTCATTAGTCTTATAATTAAGGCAGCCTAATACTTTCTATCAGAAGAGCTTGTTCAGTTGCTTATAATTTTTCCTGGCTTTACCTGATTGGATGTGAATTTTTCAGGGTTGATAGCAGGCACAGGCTGCCTCTTTCTCTCCCTGAAAGCAAAAAAAGTGGCTCAGAACGATACGAGAAATCCTTTGTGCATGTACTTTGGAGGAAGGGCTTGATATTTGGTAGGGGAGATTGCTATATGAAAAGTATGTGCTTTTTTGCTATCTAAGAAAACTTTGCTTCAAACTAACCAAGCCTTTGAAAATAAAATTGCACTTCATGTGTGGTAACTGAACATATTCATTAGAATTTGACAGCTTCATTCTCTATTCCTGATATTTTGGGAAAACCCAGCAAGTGCTTGGAGCCTTCCTCTCAGCGCAGAGAGGACCTGCTGGTGGAGCCCTTGGTCAACTTCTGTCCCTGCTTCTGCGCTACTGTTTACCCGCAGCAGACTGCAAACCTGGCATGGATTAAAAGCTGGCTCAGCAGCCCTCTTTGTCCTGCATGGATGACAGCAGTGAAGAGTGGTGCATGCAAGCATGTTCAGGTTTCTATGTGCTGAGTAAGGGCAGTGATCACAGGATGGTCATATGATGTAAGTAATTGAGTAAGACACTGGAGGATCTCTCTGTCTCTCGGTCTCTTTAGCTTTCTATGCATCTCTCCTTGTCTTCTGTGACACAGAAGTTAGCAGCTCTTGCTTTCTGAATAAACTACTACATACTACACGATGATAAATTCTGTGAAAGGTAGGCCCTAGGCATTTCAAATTGAACATCCAAAATTAGTAGAAAATGCTTATAATAATGTCTTATTGCCTTAGTTTCCTTCTGTGATGTTTCTCCAGTGTATAAAATACTTTACAAGGAGAAGTGCCACAAAAAGGAATTAATGAATGTTCATAAAACATTTGGATATTATAGTCATGAACACTATAATAGAGGCTGCTAGGAAATTAACTATTCATGTAATTTTATAACTTGTATTGAGAGCAGAGACTAAACAATGTACAGTAAATAAACTCTATCTATGCAATGACAAAACAAAATAGAGGGTAACAATTCAGTGAGCAGCATTCATATTAACATTGTAGGAAGCACTAGATGTGGCCATGTAATTAAAGATGATATCATACTGGATTTTCCTGAAAATAGCTGAAGTGATGCCATGAGAGCATATTACTATTGCCATCTCCTAACTTTGGAGTTCTTGACTTTGCAGTTACAGCTTTCTATGACTGTAGATTTTGAGGCATTTAAAATGTAAACTTTATGTATTGTTGAAGCTTTTCTTTATTTGTTTTAGCTATTGCATGAGCTTTCTGCATTCCAGAAGAAACTGGGATATATTTGGTCTCAATATATATAGTATCTATTTTTCATTGTCCTAACACAACACTTTTGCTCTAATTGCAGGAATTCTTTGCTCTTCTCAGTCTAAGAAACCTTTTCTTTTCCTCATACCCTAGTAACAGACACAGTTAACACACTCCAGTTAATCTTCTGTAGGGCCAGCTAGCCTGTTTGTCATCATTTCTTCTGTAATGGAGACTTCTGGTTGGGAACCACAGGTATCACAACAAAGTCTTCCAGCTGCTGAAATTTAGTGGTCTTATGAGATTTACCCTAACATGAGAAGGTAAATCCCAGTTGTAAGCACTTACAAAAAATGATAATTGAGATGCCCTGATGCCACAAAGTGCTGATCCAGGATAGGATCATGCTGTCCATTTTAATGTCTTGAGGTATTTTTGAAAATAAATTTCATGTGACTGATTTCCTGCTATTTCTTCTGTTATGCCCCCATGCTCTTTGAATGACCTTGCCATGTAGTCCTTCTCAGCAATTTTTCGCTCCCATCCTTCCCTCTCATTCCTATTGTAATGATCATGATTTCTATATGTGGCTGTACCTTAATGCTGACTCAGATGTCAGGATTTTCCCTTTTAGTTGGACATTCACGAAATTCAGACTATGTCACAGACCTCTGCCTTTAGCCTTATCTTACCTCCTTGAATGAGAAACTGAAAATCTCCCCTTATCCCAGCTACAGCTAGTTATTAAAGCAAATTCAGTAACTTCACATATGACATTGTGGAGCTGATTCTGACTTTGCCTCTGTACATATTAAATGTAAGTAAAGGTAGAGGATAAAAGTGGGAAGCTGTGCTCTGGTAAGCCCTATTGGAAATGGATGACATATAGTCAGAACTTCATATCATTTTCTCCGCCGGGCTTCAGTGTGGATAACAAAAGAGCAGTGAGGGATCAGCTGAAATTTCCAAGAAAGCCAAAGATTGTAGCTGTTAATTCAGAGTTGGTGTTTGGCTTGGTGATGAAGATCTTACCCACATCCCAAAGGGGGATGCATACAGAGTCCTTAATCATGAGTTTAGAGTTTCTGTTGGAGTACGGCTGCAAAGGGGCTGCCCAAGGAAAGGGTATGCTGTCAAAAAGTTTCTCCAGTAACAAATTTTTCACCTGGACCATGGTTGGGGCTCTTTGGCTGTGGTTTTTCCAATGCAAAAGCAAGAGGCTGGGTTAGGAGAAAGGAAAATATTAGAGTGGCTGTGCAAGGAAGGTTGAGGCTGCAGAAAGGTTTGTCCCCTTAGAACTTTTGTGTCTGGCCTGTGCCAAGGGGTCCTCTTCCATGGCATTTGGTCCATGCCTTGTTGCTTGTTCATTTGGCATGACTGAGGATCGATCTTTGGCAGAGGTCAGCCCATGCCTAGGGTTAGGATTAGGAGAGAGATTATCAGAGTTCCAGTGTGACTATGGCTGCTAAGGGACTGCCCAAGGAAGATCAAAGCTGCAGAAAGCAGCTTTTAGGCTAAGGCTCAAACTAGGTCTAGAATTAGTGTTAGGGCTTGGATTAGTTTTAGGGTTAGGAGAGTGACAAATCCTAGAGTTCCAGTTTGAATAAAGCTGCAAGGGTCTGCCCAGGAAAAAACTTGTCTGCCAAGAAGTGTTTTGTCTGGCCCATGACTGGGGGGCTTTGGCTAAGGGTCAGCACACGTCTTGCATTAAAGTCCAGAGATAGCATGTTAGGGATTTAGCGGAGACCAAGCATGGAGCTCCAGTGTAAGGGGCAGGGCGGTGTGGGTGTGGGGCTGTGTGTGTGGTGTAAAAGGGCTGTCCAAGGAATGGTAGGCTGCCAAAAAAGTTTCCCCTGAGAGCTTTTTCATCTGGACCATGTCTGGGAATCCTTTTGTTTGAGTTTAACTTTGAGTGCTGGATAGAGTTAATTTCAGGAGAGAAAAAGAGCCTGTAGTTCCCAGATTAGTTGAGAACTTCTGTTAAATCTTCAGTCTCTACCTTGTATGAGTGCATTGCACTGATGTGATCAGAAGGGGATATTGCATTAATGGGAGGGAACAGAGGGAAGAAAACTAATTTTGCATACTCTTTTTTCGATGGGGATATATGTGGTTTTTGTTTTTCCAGTGGGGTTTTGTCATCTTCTAGGCATGTTGCCAGGCACTGGAAACTTTACCAGTGGTATAGCATTGCAGAACTTTTCTTCCCTATCTTTCTTTGCTTTAGTGGTTCTGTCAGCAGCTATGCAGCATTTGGTAACCCTTGGCCTATGTTACTCTTCCTCTCTTCCATTTTCCAGCTTAAAAGTTCCTGCCATATGTTCCTGTTATAACAAAAAAAGTGGAGAAGTAGAAGTAACTATTTTTATTTTAGTGGATTTCTATGTAGCAAAGCACAGGTAGACACAAAGCAGAGCCAGGTAAATGGGGCTTTGACATTTAGACAGAGATCAGCAGTGCATTGCACCCTGGAGGACAGAGGGCTTCTGAGCAAAGGTGGTGATGGAGCCAGTTAACACCATCAACTTCTGTTGAACTCATGACTCCATTTTAATTTAAGCTGGACTGAATGGGGAGGCAGGAGTGAGCAGAGGTGACATGATCTCTGTTTCTTAAAGAATTTGCCCTTCAGGTATAACCACCAACATTCAGCTTGATGAAGTTTCATCCTGTCCTTTGCTGGAAGAAAAGGAACATAGGATAGGAGTACGGGTCTCAGCAGAGATACTGTCACAGTCAGGGAGCATCCCATGACAAAGCCTGCTACAATCTATAATGATGATTCTGTGATCTAAAACCTGCCAGTGGAATTGATGGCCAATAGAGATTGGATTAATATGCTCTGAATAACCACAACAAATCTCACTGGTATTCTAGTATTGGGCATCTGGACCAAGTAAGGACTTTATTTGTTACGGACCTACATCAAGGTCATCTTTTCTGTCCCCAAAGTCCTCCTATATATGGTGGCCAGAAGTGACCTGGAAATTGCCTGGTGTTTTTAATGAAATGGTTCCTGAGAGCTATGAATGATGGTGGAAACAAGGGATTTTGAGGAAGCTGCTAGAAACAATCCCCCAAAAGCAGATCTGGCATCCCTCGGTTGGGGTGTTGGACGCAGTGCTGGCCAAGAAAGCATGTCCCTGGGTGTCACTGACACAAGAGCACTATTGCTGTGCTGACCAGACAGCTCCTGCTAGAAATGGAAACTTATGCCCAAGTCTGACTGCGCTTATTTGTGCCGTACCTGATCTACTGAGCCCACATTTACAGTTGTGACCCAAAGTGATCGGGCTGTGAGCTGAAGTTCAGAGTGAAACTGTGTACGTTCCACCACCTTCTCCTGAACTGCCTAGTGCCAATATAGCACACTGAAGTCAGAGAAAGTGCTGGTTAAGTAACTTGTGCAATGGATAGTCCTTGATGTTTTAGTTCTGTTTTTCCAAGTGTTCTGTTTCAACACCTTCATCTATCTTTGAGCTATAAAACACAAATAGATTTATTAAGGATTGGGTGTTGTTTTGGTCTGACCTTCCTATCCTGCAGAACAATATCTCATGGTAAGCAATTGCTTTGATTCATTATTACTATTTAGAGTACTTTTTCCTCTAGGATACACGCTTTTGGATGAAGTAAAATATGAAGCCTTTTGAAGCATAAGTTCAATCACGAGAAATTGAAATAAGCCCTTCATGCTTTATAAAAGGAATTTAAACTTCCATTTATAATGGAAATAGTACTTTAAATTCAGATGTGCTTTTGTTAAAAAAAGCAAATAACAAATTAAATTACTTGCTTTGAGGTTAAGGGGTTATTTTTTCACAACCAGCATTGCTTTTGGTACTATGTGATTATTATTGCAAACCCAATGACTTTGAACTAAGAATCGCATATTCAAGTGCTATTAAAAGTAATCTTCATTATATTTTTCTGAAACATTTTAATCAGATCATGTAAGTCAGGCAAATAAGGTAATATACAATATGTGTCCACTTTTCACGCTCCGTAATAATTGCTTCAGTTACAGTTACCTTCTCAAATACTGTTGCTCTAATTATCTTATTTTGCAAGTCAGGATCTTTTTAACTGCTAAGTTTATTGGGAGTCAGAACCTACATATTATATATCCTCCATATAGCCTTTAATGGTAAATTCATATTGATTTAAATGAAGTTTTTCCAACCTAATAAAAATAAACATATCATTTGAAATATTTTGAAGTCAAAGGAACAGATACATATGCCTAAATACAATATCCACTTATGTATTTTTTTGCAAAATTGTGGTCTATATTGTAGACATGATTTTACATACACAAGTGTAATACTATTTTAAATTGTATTTCCCAAATAAACCAACAATTTCCTCTTGTTGCATACATTGTATTACTGCTCATGTTTTCAGCTTTAGCAATTTGAGTTACTAGCAGTGTATGTGTGAATACTGGGATATGTAAAGACTATATTTTTTATTATTCTGATCATAAAATTCAACCCTCCTAACACCGCATTGGAAGCTCTTTTGGCTTTGATACAAAACGAAATCCTTTTGAAAGGATGGTATCCTCTTAACCCATGAATAAAGGAGGCAGAAAATTAAACACCTCTTCTTATACACTGTTACAAGAATCAGTCACTTTGGACATTACTAAGTGATATCTTATAGTTCAAGGAGAAAAAAAACAGTTCAGATTTTTTTCAGATCATATAGTTTGTTAGTTTTCAGATGTTATTCTCAGAGCAGGTGTATTTAGACATTTCAGAAAGATTCTAATTCAGTTTTTAGGGCAAACAAATTTTCTTTGGGACTTGAATAGAGTTGAACTTGTACTCAGTCCTCTGATTCCTTTGACAAGAACCTCAGTCACGGCTTTGAACATTTATTCATTACTTAGTTTTTTACCTAAGTCTAATGAATGAATTAATTAAATTAATTAGTTGAATTAATGAACACATTTAACTAATTAAATTTATTACTAACATATTCCGGCTTTCTGATGAGATTCCTTTCCTTGCCAAATATGTATCAAGGCCTATTTTATCCAAATCATCTTCAAGTCAGAGGACAGGAATGCAGTCTGGAATATCTGGATTTCATTTTCTTTTGTTAACAGAGCAGATTCAGTGTGGGTTAGCGCCATCTGTATTTGCCTTTTTTTATTTCCTCTTTATTCATACAAAACCATTTTTCATTCCTCATGCTTGCTCAGCCAAGGTGTCACCCAATGTTCTCATTTATTTCCTCCATTCTTCTTGATGATTACAAGCCTTACAGATACTAGAGTAGTTTGTTGATGACTCCTTCTGTACTTTTCACTAGTAATTGACAAATCAGGTAGT
This sequence comes from Buteo buteo, assembly GCF_964188355.1. Lineage (NCBI taxonomy): Eukaryota > Metazoa > Chordata > Aves > Accipitriformes > Accipitridae > Buteo > Buteo buteo. Next base: position 22,420,081 of record NC_134185.1, read on the forward strand.
TAACTGAATAGACAACGTATGTGTGGTGCGATATGTTAATTTATCTTAAAAGTTTGCATGATAGGTTTAACTATGATTAATTTAAAAGGAATTCTCCTATGAGTATATGGCATATTTCTGATAACTATTTATCACCATTTGCTTCAAATAAGGGGTGGAGCTAATCTTGGAAAGAGCTTTCTGTGTTTGTTGGATGGAAGCTGAATGCCGCCCAGCCGAAAATGCTGACTCATCTCAGTCTTATTTCCATTTAATTTACACTCGGCACAAAGCAGCAAAAATGCTAACTAGCACCTTCAGAGGAGCAAACTAAAACTATTGCTTGAACAAGCCCTTGTAAACTACAGGGTTTAGTGACAGAGGAAAAATATGTTTTAAAAGCCATAAATAGTAGATTTTCACAGAACATTGAGATGTTTGCAGTGACTTGAGGGACATACTGGTTTTGTTTGTCTAACAGCAGCAGAGCTGAGAAAATTGCCAGTAACTCATTTGAGATATTGACGTGGCAGTGGAAGGGGGAAGGCTGCGGAGTGGTTTACATCTTGGAACCTGAGAGGCCTTCTGCAGTTTCGGGGATCTTTTAACTTTGAAGGTGTCAGGATGTTAGCACATACCTGCACCTCTACATAGTTCAAGTGGCATCAATGGACTTACCATCAATTTCTGCCACAGTAGCCCTGGCAGAATTTCTTGGTGAATTTTTCCTGCGACAAGACCAGTCTGTCACTTCTGAATTCTCATTCCCTTGAAATCAGTAGGACTCTCCATCAGCAGTAAAATCCAGATTTCACTGAAATGTGTAAGCAATGTTTTCTAGCAATATATTTGTTGTGTAGTTCTTGTTGGCTTTTTTTTCCCCCATGCCATTGGAATTTAATTAGCATAGCACAGATTATCTTTTAGTAAATATGCAGCATGTTTATAAAAGCTAAATTGTCTTCCTGGTATGTTTCACTGATTGGTAAAATTAATGTATTTTATTTGTTCAGATGGTTTTTTGGCCCAATCAAACGAGCAGATGCTGAGAGACAACTGTCATACCCTGGAAACGAGGCAGGAGCCTTCCTAATCCGAGAAAGCGAAAGTCTAAAAGGCGAATACTCACTTTCAGGTATATTCTAGTTTTCCATCTTAAGCAATGTTTTAAAAATTTCTCAGGTGATCTGGACTTTTTCATTTTTACAAACGATAAACTGTGGGCATGAAAATGAAATTAAGTTCATAATAATATTTCATTCCCAGGAGATATATAAAGAAAACTTGGCAAGAGCCATTTGAGTTTTTACTAACATTTATTTTATAGGCTTTGTTTACTAATATGCTCAGAACAGAAATTATGCTTAGTACTTCCAGTGGGCCAGCTGCCTTAAAATAGAAACTATTTTCATGATTAAAATGCCAAAAAATACATTACAGTTGTACACTAGTGTTCTGATTAGTACACAAAATAAAAATTAAACCATATTGGCAGATATCTGGAGTTTAAGAAAATGATATTTCTGCTAGAGCACACCCTTAGGTTTGTATTTATTTGTTTTCAGGGGCAAAATGATAGGAAGATCTTCAAAGCTGTATTTTAGAATCAGTCATATTTCATTGAAAAGGTAGTTGTAAACATCAATAAAAAGTTAGATTTATGATGATGATGGGTTTTGAATCCAAAAGACCATCAAATAGGACTCTTATCTGATAATAATTTTACTTATTTACATATATGTACGTGTTATCTTTTTCATGTCATAGATATTTGCCATATTAGATAGTAAATATGGTTGTTCATTGGTTGTTTTCCATGAACATTTTCTATCAAACTTGTCATACAAGTGTGAGTCAAGAATATATTGTTGTCCCTGAGACAACAGGGCTATATGCTCAAACTTCCTAATGTCCTCTACCTATATAATTCCATATGCCCGTAAAGACTCTTGGTGTTTGTGAATAAACCGTAAGTTGTCACGTGCAGAATTATGTCAGTAAAATGAGACGCACCTTGTGCATAACCAGATTCTTTCATATTGACTCCTCTTCTGCCTGGATGTTCATGTGTCAGTCACCTTCTGAGCATTACAGAGAAACACATTAAGCTGCTTAAGGAACTTCTGACATATTCTTGGTTTCTCTTTCCAAATCTTAAGGAAGAGATTATACTCTTGTGGTGATGGGAGGGTTGCTTTTTATTGCCAAGACAAAGAAATATATGTTGCCCATGGAGTGAAATACAGGGAAGTTTATGAAATAAATATGGTATTTACAGTTCTGGGAGAGTTCATTCCGTAGTCTTCAGTTTGCCCTCAAGGAAGTTTGTTCTTGCCAAGAAGCGCTGATAAGAAAGCTAACATCATCAAGAAATCAGACTGCTCCTGGACTGTGGCAGAACTGACCCCTGTGCATGCACCCTTTTATTCAAAGACTGTATTACAGCCGCAGACCTTTCAAAATGCCTTCCCTCTATATGCCAACTTATCATGGTTTCAGCTTCCTTCAAGTGTTCTTCATCAGTAAACTGATTTCATCCAAGGACTGTGCTAGACCGATAACAGCGTGGTGTTATGCAGGGAAGGATAGATAGGCCTGTATTATCTGCTTAATGCTGGCACTTGAATACATGACACCTTACTAAAAATCAATGAAAAATCTTGTGCTTGTGCACCTAGGAGTGGAAATGCAATTTCTTTTTATTATTCTCCAACTGTAACCTTCTAGGAGAGATTGGAAATCTTAATTCTTTACCCTGCATTCTGACTACTTCTCTAGCAGGACAGGAGCAGTACCTTACTGAAGCTATGAAGTACTGCAGAGAAAAATGCAAGAGAATGAAAATAAGTATTAGGCCAGCATTTGTGGTAGGATGAGATCATCCTGTGATGCTGCTTTTTAGTTTTTCCTTACAAATCACAGATGGAAACTATATCTGATTTAGTATATTTGATTCAATTATAAAAGCTTGTGGTAGATATTTTTCGGGTTTCTGTATAACCTTATTTGGGAACAGGAGATTTGGTGATAGCTGATAACAGCAAGATATGAAACCATCGTTGTGGATTTCTTCCACGCTGGTTTGTTTGATGAAGGAAGAGTGGTGCTGAAGGACATAATATATGCAGAGGCAAGGCTCCAGCTACAGGAGCCAGCACTGCTTCATGCACAAACACGGGTTGTCCTCTGAGCATGTATGCATGTATATATGTGTCATCTCAGATTTATTAAACATTTGTGCTCTTTTAGGCAAAGAAAGAGAATAAACTCTGCAGCAGTCTGTAGAGAATGGGTATTAATGACATGATTTACCAGTGCTACTAGATCTTTTAGCAACTTCCCAGACTTGAACGTAATTTAGCCTCGACGTGCTACTTTATCCTGAAGAGCTAAATGTTATTTGCTGCTTGCTGAATAGGCTTGACTGAATGGCGCCTATTTCTGTTGTCCAAGCTTTTTTACTTCCAACCTAATAGTATACATAATGGTCTAGATATTGTATTTCCATAATCTCATTACTTATGCCTACTTTTGGGAGAGCTAGTGTATTCTAAAGCAAATGATGAAGTGGATTTTACTGTGGGGAGTATTAACTGGAGGGAAGGTTGTTTAGTCCACCAGATGCTAGGGAGAAGCTAGTTTTTCTGACTCTCTCCTCTTCGTGCCGTCAGAAGGAGTTACGAGACACCCAAAGCTGAGGCAGAAAAGCAGTGTTTTCTTGAGGAATAGTAGTTCAGAACTATTTCTTTTAAAAGGTTTGGAATAGCTTCTATCTTTGTGGTAGCTGATACACTGACAGGGGAGAAGTCACAACCTGATATTTTGGAGTATGTCCCTAATTTCTGTAGGACTGGTTAGGTTTGCTCTGCCTTCTATTGCTGTTTTGGTTTCATTCCAGAGTAGATGATAATGGCTAGAAAAGTGACAATATGGCTTTCAAAATTAAGGTCTTTAAGAAAATATTGTAATTCTCTGTCCAGCTTAACATTTAAGCATAGTAAAGCTGAAAAGGAAAAGAACTAGAAAAGAAGGAGAGATTTTTACCCGAGCACCCATAAACTGATTTTATGAATTTCATGCTTGATTTCATACTCAAATGGGCAATGTATAAGAGACTTAATGTTAATGAGGGAGACAAATGGATCTCCTTAGAAAAAAAAAAAAGAAAAAGAAATAAACCCTACCTTTCATTTAAATGACACTTTTCATTTCTAACTTACCTTAATGGGAAAACTCACAATTTGTAAGATTTAGATGATAAATGACTATTTAAATTAAAAACAAAAAGTCATGTTCGGGAAGGTTTTTCTCAGCTGTGAATGGTTAAATGGAAAGCTCATCAAACCAGATAGGCCACTGAGATATGCTGTTATCATTTTAAAGTGTTTGACATTTTAAAAATAGGTTTTCCCATTTTAAAAATGCACATGTTGTCGACAGATTTTTATGTTGATGACTCCAGCATCTGGTGTGAAATGTATTAAATTTTAAACATGTTGGTGCCATCTTAGACATTGCCTCTTTTTAATTAAAAGCCATAATTTAGATGTGCTCAGCTTAATTGAGTGTCATTGCCAATGATAGCAGGAGGCTCTCTACTTCCCCCCTCACTGAATAACGGTATCTGAAAGACTGATTGCATTAAATGACAATGTAAATGGTTTCTGTTCTCCTCCATTTTTTTCCATGCTCCTAAAAAAGATTGTGTGGTTTCCTCTAGGCCAGATGGGCTTTCAGCGTAGGGAAAAACAGGTAATTGCTTAAGGCAGCAGACTGATAGGAGTGGCAGAATCATGGCCATAGCAGGAGAACGATTTTGGATCAGCCCCTGCACCCGTTCTGTGCTGGTGAGGGTGATCTCCTAAGCCACTCGCCTCCCACATCCACCCTGGGCATGGAGACCAAGCACAGCTCCTGCCGGTGCTGGGGGAGGACTGCTGGCAGGAGAGATGCTGGGACACTGGCCATAATGGTGCTTTGGTGTCTCCATGATTCATCTGGTGAAGGTCTTGACTCTGTGGACACCACCATAAATTTTGCTGGAAGGAGCAGTAAATTATTTTGTTCTCATCCTTGGGGTGGCAAAATCTACTTCTGCATGTCCCAGCCTTATGAAGGTGGGAAGCAGGGAGAGGAGAATGCTTCTGTTAAACTGAAACCATGATGAGATCTGATGGGGAGCTATGATTCTTTTGGGAAGGGCAAGTTGAGGAGAAAACCACTGCAGTCTTCAAACCCAACTGCTGTCAAGCTGCATGAAGCTGAAGTTGTGATCCTGTCCTGCTCAGCAGTCTGGCATGGATGCAGGGATGACTGGAAGCACTGAGGGGGTTATGGCTAGTTCTTCCCTGAGTGACATGTGCTCCGTGTCGTGTTGGGCAGAGGAGCTGCAACATGCCGCAGCGCTGTGAGTGTGTGGTGCAGGACTCGTACAGCCAGACTCAGCCCTGGGATACAAGTAAACAGCCCCCCGCCAAATACTGCACTAATCTCAGCTGCTTATCACGAGAAGAGATGGTATCAGTGCAGAAATTTCTCCAGCTTCTCCACACACATCACCGCCTGACCTGGATACTGCCAGTCGTAAGGCTTCATACAAGGCTCATTTAAGAAATTAGAGCACATCCTTCAAACTGACTCTTGCATTAACATTAGCTGCTTCACAAGTAATAATTATAATACTGCTAATAAATAAAGAAGGTAGTCAAACTACTATCACTTGTGATATACAACCAAGACTGGATTAACATAGTCATCCTGCGGGCCTTTTATTCAATGCATCATAAATAGCAATTCATTTGGCCAGATGCGCTTTCCTGTGAACATTGGAAAAGTCATTGCATTTTCAGTCTGTTGTTACTGAATTAGTCTTTCCTTTGTTTTGCTTCAACCTCATTTCCAAATGACACACCACAAAAATATACATGCATTTTATAATTGAAAAATACTAATTACAGGTGTTAAATTAAAAAGAAATGACATTTGAAAAGTGTGATGTAATTATCTTTTATACTCTGGAGTTATATTTACAAATATTCTCATTTCTGGTCCTCATGCAGAATTATAAGTTCTCAGGTCTCTAAAAATAGTCCCTGTGGCAGATATAAAAGCCCCTCATATTTTCAACAGCTCCTCTATGCCCTCTGGTGGCCGGGGATGACAATCGCACAGTACAGTAGAAAAATATTTGATCCTACATGCTAGTACTTAAGCAAGGAGAAGTTTTCCTTTTTAACTTAATCACTTAAATGGTGAGAGAAATTATACTTTATATCATCTTTGTTAATTGCATGCAATCAATAATTTTCTATAATTTTTTTCTACATACAGTGTGTAACTGTGTATTCTTCTGTTATAACCAAAGGGATTGCCAAAATTCATGCAGTGTTACAGTGTCAAGATTCTATCAGCTATAATATCTCCAAAGGAGAGCAATAACGATTTTTTCAATAATTAGATTTTCAAATGTACCAGACTGAGACTGCTTCTAAGATTGAAAAATATTTCCATTAAATTATTTAAGTAAGACTACCCACTAGTCCACATGACCAAATTGAATAGGTTTGCTGGAATTTTGGCTACTAAAAGGTGCACTGTGGAGTCAAACAGCAGAAAGCCTTTTCCCTATGCCTCCCTTTTGCTTGTCAGTATTTTGTCATGCATGTGGGGCCTGAGAAGGGGACAATGGTAATCTCCCAAATTGATGGGTGTGGAAGAGGCAACCTGGCCTATTGGGAAGGTGTAATGTTGGGTGATGAGGACCAGAATGACAACTGGTGCATCCTCCTCCCCTTGAGAGCAATTTCTCATGGCAAAGCACTGTGTTGTGTCATTAAATGTAGGGTGGGATACCCTTCTGATTTTTCCCCCCTTTTTTTCCTTATTGCTACTTGTCTTTTTCCAAAATGTGGTGCTTCGCATTTAGTCCTGCTCCAGTGTTTCTCCTTCTGGACATTCCCCGGACTCACTAGATAATTCCCATTCTCCTTCTTGGCTCAATTCTCAATCTCACTGGCCCCCACCCTAACTGGGCAGTCTGTGTCCCTTCACCTTGCTTCCACACCAGTTCTAACAGGTGGCAACCCCCCCCCGTCCATACTTTAAAATACTTGTCTCTCACTTAATCTCATTACAGCTTGGTACCATTCCCTGAGCTCTAATCATTTTTCCACCTGAAATTCCTAGGATCAGAAAACCTCCTTCCACTGGTGCATGTATCTTCTGTTTGAGATGATGCAGAAAATTTATCCTACTACTTAAACATCTTCCCTCTTAAGTTATGCTTTATATGGTCAGGATTCCTCATTACCAGCTAGGTTCATTGTGGAACCCTGTTAATATTAGAGCAAACAGCTGTGGCATTGATAGGAGCTCAATCAGTTACCCTTCAGTATGTAACATAAACGTCCCATTGCCCATTGGAAAGAGACAGTGATACCTCAGTCATGGAGTGTCCTGCTAAATGACACCCTACATAAGCTACTAAATCCCTTTCCAGCTCTTCAGAACTGCCCCCTCTGCTGATATTCAGCCCGCCTTGCTACTACTGATATTCCTTTATAAAGGAGATCTCTAAGCTAGTGGTCTCCAAACTTTTTTGATTGTGTAACCCCTGATATGTTTATTTATTTATTTATTTATTTTTAAATTATATCCTTGTACTACTGTACTGATAGATTATGTACATTATAGAACATACACCCCCCAAAAAAGAAATTAAAAAAGGATGAGATAAAGATTAAATAAACTGTATTTTTAAAATATTTATTTTATTTTATTTATTAATGGTATAAAAAATACCTTTTCCCCACACCCCAGTGGATTGTCTTGCACACTCTCTGGGTTGCACGCACTCTGCTTTGGAGACGACTGCACTAAGCCAGGTATGATGGAGACATCAGAAATGGCAATTACAAGCCTAATATTCCTTTAAATAGTGCACTAGGTGAGTGACCATCTCTGGACTGCTGCTGGTCCAGGTCTAGCCCTGGCATGCAGTGGCCCAGCCTTCTTTCTCACACCTCTAGAGAGTGCTCCGACAGTCACAGGGAAGGACACTATGGGTGTCATGACATATGGGTAAATAACCTACAGGAGTAAGGAGAGAAAAGTCTTTTTGATTAGGAAACAACAGATTAAAATAAAATGCATTTCAATGGAAAGAGAATCATCAGCTACTCAAAACAGAGCATTATTGGCCTGATTTTTACATATTCCAAACATACACAAAACTCAATAAAACCCATGGAAGATGTGAGTGCTTTTCAGAGAATCATGGCCATGTTGATGGTATATCTGCTTGCTCTAAAATGTTTGCCAGCGCAGCAGCTGCTATTTGGAATGTTAACATTGATAAATGAAATATTAAAAACTGATTAAGTGATTACTGTGAATTAGATGCTCCTGGCTGGTTTTGGTGTTCTAAAGGGTGGAAAATATGAGCTGCCTCACAGAAGAAGTATTTATGTATTTTGCATCAGTTCTTATGGTGCAAGCAAGAATCTCTGGACAGAATGGTTGAAGACTGATAGACTAGATATGTTAAGCTTTCTAAACAGTGGGCTTTGGTTTGAAAGAGATTTTTTTATAGTTGTCATCTTTGAAACTAAAATAGTTTATTTTAAGGTCCTCATAAATGCATTTAGGAACCTTATGATGGTTTGACCATAAGCTACACTGTACCATTGCTATAATTCCTGGAAACTTAATATGTTTAAACCTTCTCAGTTTTCGATGGTGTATCTGTGAAGCACTACAGGATCAGAAAGCTGGATGAAGGAGGCTTTTTCCTAAGCAGAGGGAAAACTTTCAAAACTCTGAATGAGTTTGTTGACTATTACAGTAAAAGCAGTCACGGCCTCTGTGTGGTGCTCGGAAAGCCATGCCTGAAGGTAAGAGTGGATGCTACACTGTGCAACGTATTTTTTGTAAGCTAACTCATCAGATATCAGTCAGAAGGTGTTAACCCCATATCTGCTTCTACTATTTCAAAATGTTGATGATCTGCTTATTTTCAGGAGGTTCTGGGTAGCACTACAGTTTCGTTCTTGAAGCTGACATGTTAATAATAAAATACCATGCCATTTTGAACAAATCAGCATGTGGCTGGAGGAGAAAAGATGCCAAATCATGATTTATGAATAGCTTTTTATAAATGTATATGGAGATGAAATCTCCAGCTTCATAACTCTAGCTGTCCATAAGTAATTACTGAGGCAAAGCCACAAGGTTAAGGCAAGCAATATGTTACTGTTCAAAAAGCTTGCTAGAGGGATGATTTCTAATTTTTACTTTTAATGGCAGGATATTTTCATTAGAGTAATTCTTATTTCTAACAAAAAGTACCCAGGATGTGGGCTGTATTTTATGTTCTCAGCTCACTTTCTCACATATGTGTACTCTAAGGAAACATTATTTACGTCAGTTGCGACTTTACATAGCATAGTTAACAATGACTTGTATATGCTGTTGGAAAAACATTAGAAGTCTCAATTACTGTATTATTTCTTTTCTTTTACCAGGTACAAATTCCAACTACGTTTGATTTGTCCTATAAAACTGTTGATCAGTGGGAGATAGACCGACAATCTCTGAAATTTTTGAAAAAATTAGGATCTGGTCAGTTTGGTGAGGTGTGGGAAGGACTGTGGAATAATACCACCCCAGTGGCAATCAAAACATTAAAACCAGGTATGTGAATTACTCTTAAATGCTAGTAATGTGAAATGTTAGCAAGGGTGCTCCTTTATTTTTTAAATGCTACTGAAAAGAGAGCCTATCCATATGTACAACCGTTCTTAAAATCCATGCACTTAAACATGAAGGTTAGTAAAGCTCAAGGTCCAGATATCTGGCATTTTGAATTACAATTTTATACAGTCTTCTGTTTCAATGTGAGCTGAACTCATTCAACATCTTTATTACATGAAAAGGCAACCCCAGCAAAGCCATCTCTTTTGTACAATACTGCTTGTATGGAATTGAATGTCTACATTTCATCTGTAAGTGAGGTAATCTTTTTACTACTGGTTTGTCATCTGTAGAATTTCTTCTAGTGATTAGATGCTATATTATAATGATTTCTTTGGTAATATAGAAAATGTACAATGTTAAGTTTGTATTTAAGAAGTGCTTTAATCTTGACTGAATAAAATTTCTCAAAGTTTTTGATACACAACATTAATACCCAATATTTGCATATAATATAAGCTTGTTACTATTACAAATTTTAACATTTTTCTTAATTATTTTCCATTAACTTGAAGTAATTTGTGCATTTTAAATTGACAAAATATCTGCCAGCAGATGGCAAGAACCACATAGATAAGAAAGGTAGCCTGGACGATATATGTGTTTTTTAAAAAGAGGTAGCAATATAATGAGTTGTGGTTAATTGAAAAAGCTTGTGTTGGGCATTAACGATCATGTTTCAGGAAGCAGAACAGATTCAGATCTTTGATTCAGAATAACAACAATATGCTTGAGACCTGCTTCAAGGGTCTCCTGAATAGGGAGGGATTTAAGCATGTGTTTTACGGCTATCTTCTATCAGGATATTGTTTGTGTTTTGGGACTTGCAATTTGAAAACAAGCAAGCACCTTTTTTTCTCTGCTTAACTGAAATTAGAAAAACTGCTCAGACTAAAGGCCTTCTATAAGTCCTGTGAAAGACAGCATACTTTTTTCAGTGAACTGATGCATCTCCCTAGTGACCCAGTAAACCATCTTGAAATCTCTTTGTCTATTTCCCTTTCCTAAGACGGTATCCACTAAGCCTATACTGTTTGTGACAGGGATCTGTATGCCAATTTTTATTGACTTCTGAAACCGCAAGTCTGAAACTGGTCTTTTTCTCCTTGTGTCTGACCTGAATTTTTCATTCTACAGTACAAGCCCATTACCTCTTGTCTTATACACCATGACTAAAGAGTACCTGTTGTTTTCTTCCTCTTCACAGCAGTGTTGCACATACTAGAAAACTATCATCAAGTTCCTCTTTGGTCTTCTCTGCTTTAGGTTAAACAGCTCAACCAGATTCTTCGTGCAGCTCAGATGTTTTAGATATCCCATTGTTTTCAGAAGATCTTTACTAGGCTGTTTTGAGGTGGTAAACATATTTTTTCCAAGTAGGATGCTAAAAGGAAGAACAAGTCTAGATGTGTAAAGAGGGGGATTTGCTTCACATTTCTGACATGTTAGACCTCTGTTTAAACAGTCCAATATGATGCTTGCCTTTCTTCTCCATAAGACAATGTAGTTTGTCCATCTGAGTTTACTTTCCTTTAATGATTTAATGTGACATCTGGATAAGTCTGTTTTATTGCAGAAGACTGAAGGGTCCTTACTAAAGTGTTAAATCTCTTAAATTATATTTAAAGAAGGAAATAAATGAAGCTGGAATGATGAACAAGACTAAGCTATCCTAAATTTTTGTGATATTTTCTTTTAGAAATTGTCTTTTTCTTTCCCCTTCAAGAAAATATGTGGCAATTAGCACTCTAGGAAAAGACTGGTTTCTCATCAAACAAAATAATTAGATTTTGAACAAATTGCAATGCATACATTTCTACTTATTTTCTTTAGCGGAAAAGTGGAGCTGACATTTATCTGGTATTGCATATGCAAAAATGGGAAGCTATCTTAATCATATTTCAACTCCTTCTCTTAATAACTCATTTCAAAACTCTAATTCAGCTTTTCCTTCCATATAATGGGGACAATACATATTATCAGTTCTCTGTGAAAAAAACTTCTATTTTAATAATGGATTGAATCAGAATGACAAGACTACCCAGAAATATGTGAAACACTAGTGGCAAGTTCGAGCTGCAATTTGCTGCCTTTTTTTTTTCTTTTCGTTTTTTTTTTTCTTTTTGATGCTGATCAGCTGAATGACTGCTACTAATACTCCACCTGAAGAAAAGTAGGAGTGAGTTAATTTTATATCTGAAACAGATTTTGATGTGTTAAAGGCCAAACTGATCTGTGGAGATCCATTCTTTGACTGTTATTGAATTCAGTATCCTTTCAATGTCTTGCTGATAAAGCACACGGAGAACACAATACTTCTACAGCACTGTGAACAGTTTTTTGGGAGTTTTGTAATAATAGGCTATCCTAGGAATACACTTACAGAAGACTATAAAACAATAAAAAACGATTGCATAAACTTCTTCAATAGGTTTGTTAGCTAAAAATTAAATTTTACACTGGAATAAACATAATATTCACTGCAAACTCGCTATTATTTACAGACTATAACAGTATAGTGGAAGAAACCCCTTCAACTGTGATACTTTTTGTAGTATCATAGTTTGGCTGGGAAAAAGGGCTTGATTAATCAATACTTTTTCCATCTCTGTTTTTTTCACTCTAGTCTGACTCCTGTTAAGGTCAACAGTAGTAGTCTCATTGATTTCACAGTGGGTTATATTGAGTTAGGGCAGGCACAAGCCCCACCGGGATGCAATGCTTGGATAGCAGAGAGTTTGTGGTCTAATACTGTGATAAGGAAGTCGTGCATTGCACTTAATGATGCTCAGAAGGAAGACTTTGATTCTCAAAGCTATCTTGATAGATTATATAGGTAAAACTTAATCTCTTATCAGTGTACTTTGTGAACTATCTCATTCTACAAAAACAGTTCAATCTCAAATGGAAGCATTTAACCTTGTTGTATACTTCTCTAGGGCATTATCCTCTTCTACACAATGTTTTTCACCATTTGGAGTGCCTTACTGTAATCAGTTAGGACATTGGTTTTCCATAGTTTGCTCTCATCATTACTCATGAGGAATAACATTTCAATAATTAAAGAAAAACCCCAATACCCTCACCCTAATCTGAGTAATAAATGCTTAGCTTGGTACTAATAAAATTACAGCAAAGGCTAAGTCTGCTAGTTTCATTCATCATAATTATAAAGATGACGAATGAATGGAAAACATAGTAGTCCATGAGTAATCAAGAAAACCAGCATATTATATGTTGATGATTGAAGCTTCCAATATTCACATAGGCAGTATTTCAGACTTCAAGTATAACACTCTAAAACGATCTTCTCCTACTACTTGGCTCAAAGATTTAAATCAGTTGTCTTTACACTGGGGGAGGAGGGAGTGTATTTTAAACCAGATAAGCTGCTTTACAGTGTAGACCCATGGGAGAAGAAAGTCATCAGCACGACAGAGTATGATAAACTGGAAGTGATCTGGCAAATATAGGAGATTGAGATGGAGAGAGTTCTGTTAAAATGGCTTTACCACCAGAGAAATTGTGACATGGAACCATGCTCTCATTTCCAAGCAGGAGCAGGATAATCAAGTAAGGTGATCACACAGCAAACAATATAGAAGATCATAATACAATCAGTACGTCGTAGATCTATAGACCTGAAGGCGAGAAGGGTTTTCTGCTAGTTTGAGTTTTTCTGTTGAGTGTTATTTTGCAGTGTCCATCTGTCCTATATCATCTGTAGTCTGAATACTTTGCTGTTATATGCCATTCCATTTCACCCCTCTGCTGAGATAGAGTATTTACATTTAATCAAAACACAGCTTGTTATTGACTACGCAATAACTAGAAGTCTTCTAGTCCTGAGATGGAGTCACAGAGAGAAGTTGCCTCTGCTATCTTTGACAGTTTGTATCAATGGAGTATCACTATGTCTGTAAGAATGTGGGCCTGATTTCTCATCCGGATTTATCTCATCTGCATTATTTTTTCTTTCCGTTCTGGAGGTACATACAGAGCGAGTTAAACCAATTTTCAATTGTCTTTAGAAAGGCTGAATATAGTTTCTTGTTACATGGTACTCTCCTAATTTCTCAAATAGTTTTTCTAGACTTACACTAATTTCTAGCTATTGCTGCTAAAAGGCTTAAAATGATTGTATCTAGGTAGATGACCTTCTAACCTGTAGGAAAAATTAAACTCCCAGAATTCTGGTGAGGTGGCAGTGATGGATATTTCCCAGAGCCAGTTCTCACTTGATGCAAATGTGTGATTCCTGACTTGTGAGTAATTAGGCTATTTGGAAATCTGTTTCCACTCTGATTTCGAGCAGGAGCCAAATGTTCAGATACTGCACACAAACTGGAAATTTCACAAGTGTTTCTTTTAGAAACATTGATGCGTAGCATACTAGCTACATTTTTCCTATTTTTAAGCATCTAACATCTTAGATATACCAGACTTTTTTAATAATTAGTGGGAAGAAATAAGCACTTGCATGTCAGATAAATCATACTACAGAGTAGAAATGTACATTACAATGAGAGAATAACATGCTATTAAAGCATGTTTCTTTCCATTGATTGTAAAGTCTGGACAACTAACTCAGATCTAAGTGCCTGAATAATTGCCTACAGTTGGAGGAGGTGAATTCAGCTACCAGCAGTGTTCTGTAATTCCACAGAATTTACAACAGTAACAAAACTGAGGAAAATGTCAAGCTGGTGCAGCCTATGAGATCTTCAATTGGTCAGCCTGGGAGCCCTCTGACCGAGAAGTTCAGAAGGATTGGGGTTCTTAAGGAGACCATAGGAAATGTCCATCTTCTGATGAAGCTGGTGGGGTGTCACCCTCTACCTTTATGATTATGGAGTATCTAGTTCAGAGTTTGGGGTTTGCAGTCCACTCTCTATGGACAACAGGGCTCCAAACACAGCCCTTACGGACTGTAAGGGAGACTTTGCGGGAAAAAGAACTCAACCAGAGATGTTTTCACATGTAATGAACCATCCTTTTTCAATTAATTCCTGTTTCTGCTAGCAGTTTGTTGTCCATCACTAAACAGAATGTTCAATACTTCACTATCAAAGACATCAGAAGATGAAATCTGTTGATCCAGAACCATTTTTTTTTTCCCAGACTCTTTGGAGACTTTTTTCAGAGCCAGTTGTGGATTATGAAGGCCTTCAAAATGTCAGAATGATTAGTCTGTGATCCTTATATTTATACAAGATTTCTATTAACTTGCAGGAAAGTCACAAGACTCATAATTAAACTAGAGTCTTTTGGTGTGGTGGGTTGACGCTGGCTGCATGCCAGGTGCCCACCCAAGCCACTCTATCACTCCCCCCCTTCAGCTGGACAGGGGAGAGAAAATATAACAAAAGGCTCCTGGGTCGAGATAAGGACAGGGAGAGATCACTCACCAATTACCATCACAGGCAAAACAGGCTCAAGTTGGGGAAATTAATTGATTTATTACCAATCAAATCAGAGTAGGATAATGAGAAATAAAACCAAAGCATGGGCTTCCCACGGGGTCACAGCCTCCTTTGGGCATCCCCCTGCTCTGGCGTAGGGTCCTCCTCGGGCTGCAGGTGGAGATCTGCTCCCCCGTGGACCTCCCTGGGCTGCAGGGGGACAGCCTGCCTCACCATGGTCTTCATCACCACGGGCTGCAGGGGAATCTCTGCTCCGGCGCCTGGAGCACCTCCTGCCCTCCTTCTGCACTGACCTGGGGGGCTGCAGGGCTGGTGCTCTCACATGTTCTCTCTCCTCTCTCTGGCTGCAGTTTCTGTGCTGCTGCAACTTTTTCCCCTTCTTAAATCTGTTCTCCCAGAGGCACTACCACCATCGCTGATGGGCTCGGCCTTGGCCAGCGGTGGGTCCATCTTGGAGCCGGCTGGAACTGGCTCTGTCGGACATGGGGGAAGCTTCCAGCAGCTTCTCACAGAAGCCACCCCTGCAGCCCCCCCCCCGCTACCAGAACCTTACCCACTATATTCCACCACTTGCTTCTGCAAATCACATTATCATTAAAATCCATTTTCATCACACAAGATTCACTTGCATCAACAAAAGAATTCCCCACACCAAAATCAAAATAGCATCATTAGAACACCTAAAAATGTGGACAATTTACACACAATCCACCCCTCATCCCTTCACCAGAATTACAACTGAAATTCCCCACGATAATTCCTCTCTTTGCTCTCTATCTTTGTTCAGTCCATGTTTTGCCCATTACCTCTCCTTATCCTTATTACAATCTGTTGATCACTGTGACTATAAACAAAAAAAGCAGTAGTAATGTGATGCCTTCATTCAGATAATTCTCTTATTTGTTCACTGGTGTTTGACTCTGCTCTGGAGACATCTGTGACATTTTACCAGCCAAAAAAATAGTGATAGATGTGTGAATGAAAAAACAAAACAGATCTACATCTTTGCCTTAAGAACATCTCTGACTTTTGAGTTATTGACTCCATCATCAGAGAGGTAGGGATCAGCAGATAGGAAAATGGTCTAGAAACCAGCAATTGCTATTTGTGTTCTTGGCTTTGCACAGCACTGTCTTGCTGTAGGTCCCTGAACATGTCATTTCACATTTCTGGTTTTATTTCTTCATTGAGACATTGTTTTTTCTATTTAAGTGGAAATCATTGCAGCAGGGATTTGCACTTTGTCCTATGCTGAGTGTGATGGATTCTCTAGAACCTAGTGTCTGGGCTAGCTTGCTTCTCCAACTGTCAGGGCGTAAAGCAGGCATCTATCATCACCAATTAATCGTATCTGAGAAAGTTCCTTATGCCTGTTCAAGTTGACAGGTGCATTTGTTATTATCATGTTGTAAAGCATCTCTCAAGCTTCTCTCTTTGCATGGAAGCTGCCCAAGCATGATTTTTTTTTTTTTTTCAGGAGGCTTTCTCAAAATGATCTCTGGGTTGGTACTGTCAGTGGAGGTTTTAATAATATTTTCAGTTCTTCAACATCTCATCTCTCTAGTGCATATGCAGTGTAAAAAGCTTTGCACTCAGGAAAGTCTCCCAATTTCCCTGAACAAAGAATTTCTTTTATTCCATTTAGATCAGTACATAACCTTACACTAACTTGTAAGTTCACTTCTGTATGGTGACAAAGCTGCTTGAGGAATTGTTAGACACCTATCTCATTGTCCTGTCAATGTGAATAGTTTACACTCAGTCTCTTGTGTTACCAAAAACTTTGTCTTTTTAATGCTATTTCTTTATTGTGCATAAACTTATTCAGAAGATCACAGCATATGCTCTAAGTACTCTGTATGTAAGTTCATTTTGTATAAATTTATTCAGAAGACAAGGTTGCTGTGTAGTACAAGGTTACTTTGAAGTCATTTGGGAAGGTTTATTGAAAGTTGCAAACACAGGGTCTCTGGAGGGGCTTATCAAATATTTAAAGACCACTTACATCTATGCCAGTGGAAACTGGAAAATAACTGACTTCTCTAACTCATTTCCAAATTATCAGTGTTTATCTCATAATGTGAAGCTTCCTCAATTCTAGAACAAAATATTTACAGAAAGTAATCAGAACTGATATACCTGCTTTACGTAGGCTTAAATTAGAGGTGATTTCTGGCAAAGCAGCACATCATAGAACACATCAAAGAAACATATTCCAACATTTTGTTCTTAAGAAGGACTTTGTCATTTATAAAAACATTTTTCATTCAAAAACCAAATTAACAAAACCGTGTTTTCTTCAGGTCCTGATCAGTCTACTCTAAAACTGGTGCCTTACACAAGGGATGCTTGTTGTTTTGGTAAAGGCTTCTGTAACTAGTTGGTTTTTGATCAAGGGGTTTCTACTTAGTAATCTGCTCTTCATGCTGTTTACAACTTACAGCTGAAAACATATACTTCATTAAAAACACATGTAATTCAACTACAAACTAAAACTCCCCATTATTTGAAACTCAATGTGGCATGTATTTTATATATTTCTTTTATATAAACTTCCTCAAAGAAATGTATTGTAACCTCTTTGCCGCTATTGTGACAGGCTTTATCTAACGAATTTGTAACAAGCATGTTTGCTTGCTTTTAGAGGCAGTTTTGGCTTTGCTTATCTAGTTGCTAAAACCTAATCTTAGACAAGACACTGATAAAGGCACTTCTTAATTTTTTCAGTTAGCATCCAATCCACTTATTAACTACGGTATAAGAGCTACAGGGCTCTGGGGGGTTTTGCGCACTATCTGCTACTTATGCTATTTAAAGATATAAACTAAGTAAAAACAAAGGTTACATATGCTGTTTAAAATATGCAGGAAATACTTATTGATTTTTGTCACTGGTTTGTTTTCATTATTAATTACTTTTACAGCATAAAGAAGGATTTGCTGCTATTCAGCTAATAGACTACTTCCCTCCTGATCAATTTATTGGAAGTTGTCATACGTGAAAAACATGTTGCTTGATTTCATTTTGTTGGAAGAAGTTTATAGCTTGATTAAACTGAGAGATTCCTTGTAGGCAAACTTTGATGATGGGAACAAATCAGACTGTCATTTTCTATGGTGTGAAGAAATCCTGTATAATGATCCATAGAGGGCAGGTGATTTGGTAGACCCCAAGTTAGCAAATACTTTATCCTTCTTAGGATCAACTTGTCAAATTTTGGCACTGATGCTAAATCACTAGTCGTGCTTATGCATTTACCTTTGGAGGCAGAATACTTCACACCATGCAGCTTCTCTGCAGACTTTAGGATGATTTCCATGAGAAATGCATATATCTTAGAAAGAGTAAGCAAATGGACCACAATATTAAATCAGTATCAAAATGAGTCCAAACCCTATAAAGACAACCTTAGGCTTTTTTTTTTTTTTTTTAAATCTAGGATTGGTGGAAAGTTCAAATAAAGCTGTAAAGATTGTGCTGCTCTAAACAGGAAAAGGACATGGCTTTAGCATTACAGATATTTGCATTTTTTTCCACCTGACTGTCATAATCTCTGCTTTATCCAGACCAAGTATGAGTCATTTATTTTTCATTCAGGCCCCCACTTTCCTCTGACAGTGACAAAAGGAAATGGGTATAGCCTGTACCTGTTGAGGAGATGTATTATTGGCTACTATCCATTTATTGATGGCATGGAAATCCATTAACTTTCACCATCCCTCCTAATGACATCCTATAAAGTATTGTCAAATTGGACCCCGTGGGATTGCCAAGGAAAGTATGAGGACACAGGGAAGAGGAGCATCTGTCCCCTGCAATAATCTTTGCTCTCACAAGTTGCAATGTCAAATGGCTCTTTTTTCATAAAGTCTATGTCAGAAGCATTTCTGAGTCATTCCTCTTGCATTGATCCAAGAATATGAAATCACACATCATTGTTATGTTTTGGGAAATAGGTTGGAACAATTTTCAGGAGGTGGCATTCAAGGTAGGTGTTCGGTGAAGGTGGCCCAGGCTGATTTGCCAGTTCGTTCTGTAGAACAGATTTTCTGGTGGAGTTTTATTGCTGAGCCATTTAGCATCCTCCCAGCATTTCACTTCATTTAAACATCCATGTTCAGAACTGAGCCAAACTCCCAAATAAACCTTGTTGGTTACCTAATATTAAAAATCCATAAAATAAAGTCTCCTTGGCTTCTCAAATGACTCAGTCTGCTTACACGAAGAAAAAAGTTTGTTTTTAAACACGGCATAAAGCAGACTAGACTTGGGTAGATTTTTTTTTCCCTCAGACTTCACTGTAATCTTTTCTTAATGAAACTATTTTGATTTGGGAGGAAAGAAACATCTGAGTATTTGGATAATGTCATTTTTTTGGTACAAGTATTGTGAAGTAGGTGTTATTTACCATCTTCTTCAAAGAACTGAGAATATTTGATCACTACTGGATCATTCATAGAGAAAGCTTTGCTTCTTTATTTGTGCATGTTTTTTCTAATCAATCCCCAGTTCAGGACATATGAGCTTTAATCCTAAATTTGCCACCAACTTTAGCTCCCTGTGCCATTTCTGTATCGTTTCTTTGACATAGTTTATGCATTGGCTCACTGTGTGTATGAATAGAACTAGAGATACTACGATGTTATGTAACACTTAAAAAGTTGGGATCATTAGCTTTTAAGATACTTCTGCATTTAAGGGGGTGTAAAATTACTGTTACATCTGTGCATACATTGGTATTTCTAATAAGGTTGCTGTTATGTGAACATTATAAATAGTTATTTGTATTTATGTATATGAAGTGCACACATCTATTCCTTGTATGCTAAAGTCATTTCAATGCTTTCAGGCTTTGATTGCTGA
Organism: Buteo buteo; assembly: GCF_964188355.1. Taxonomy (NCBI): domain Eukaryota; kingdom Metazoa; phylum Chordata; class Aves; order Accipitriformes; family Accipitridae; genus Buteo; species Buteo buteo. The sequence goes on from NC_134185.1 coordinate 22,440,096, forward strand.
AGCTGAAAAAATAGTTAAATTATTATTGCAGCACTTTTCTTCTGTCAGAAATTTTAAGTTCATTACCTAGGCACTCTTACCTCAGTTTCTGGTCATTTCGTTAACCAGTTGTAACATAATTGTTTGCTTAAATTATATCAGTTAACATTCTAGCCTCACTTTTTTCTGTTTGAGGGAGGCCTGGGGGACAGTTAATTTTAGCCTTTATATTTCTGGTGGCTGGAACACATATGTTCTCTGTCCTTGCACAACTGGCATGTTTCACTCATCAACTGTTTATTTCAGCTGCACTGTCTGTTTTCTGTGGGAACTGTGAAGATTTGAGATGCTAATGTTCTTTGAAAGACAGAAAACAATCTCCGTTATTCCCTTAAGACTGCCAGGCTGGTAGGAAGGCCTTTGATAACCTCAGCTTATGTTTTGTTATATGCTGTTGTTTCAGGTTCAATGGATCCAAAGGACTTTCTGAGGGAAGCACAAATAATGAAGAACTTGAGACATCCAAAGCTTATACAGCTTTATGCTGTCTGTACTTTGGAGGACCCAATTTATATTATTACTGAGCTGATGAGATATGGAAGTCTTCTAGAATACCTTCAAAGTAAGCAAATGACTATAAACTCATTTCAAGGGGTGCCACAGCTGTCAGTTTAGTAAACACACTAACGGAAAAGATAGAAGTACAACACTGTGGTTTAATATAAAAGCTACATTATTTGTCATGTGTGGCGTTGAGAAAAGAGGAAAGAAAGAGGTTTATGAATTTCTGAAGTGCCAAAGTATTTGAGAAGTAGGAGAGAATCACATTCACAGTTTGATTCTTGCCTTATAATGACACATATTTTTCCACCCAGTTCCATGAGTACATGGGAACATACACCAACAGAATAAAAATATAAGCATCCAGAAGGATAGGTCATCATATTTGACATGAAATAGAGGCACTTCCACAAAATGTACTTAACAGCTTTGAAATCTATTACTAGGCAGGGATAGCCTTTCACTGTGAATTTGTCCCTTGCCTATTGCATTAGGGCTTTTATCTCAGCAGCACTTCAAAGTGCTCTTTTGAAGGCAAATAATAATTAAAAATAGAGTTGTACAGCCTGGAACAGACTAGCATAATTATTGCACTTTAAGTTCACCCCTGCTATTGAGAAATGCTTGATTCTAGTGTTGTTACCCATTTTCAGTTTAGCAGATGTCTCTGAGATGCTAAATGTCTCTAAAGCTGTAATGATCTCTTGAAGACAAAATGTTCGCTGCGATTGTCTTGCTAAATTTCTTCTCTGTCTCCTGCACATAAGGCAAAGCCCTGTGAAATGCCACAGACAGTATTTACCATGACACATGCCTTCCCCCATCTTCTCTGTGGAACCATTTTTAAAGCGAGGCTTAGTCCAGGGCCAATTCCATCTAAAGAAATCTCGGGTAGAGGGACAGTCCCACCAGGAACTTGGCAGAGAGGGGCTGCAATGAGCTTGGGCCAGATCATCTACAGTTTTGTAGGCATTTAGCAGCCAGAGGTAGCAAGGCACAAATTTTCTTTAAATTCTCATCTTGGTGCCTTTGTGTGCAGATTGCTGCTTATCTGATTGAAAGAGCTTGGCACATCAGGAAATGATTGCTGTGCATGAAAACATGTATTGCACCTGAGAAACAGCTCTGAGAAAGCCAGCATGAGTCACAGCTATTGCAGAGGTGAAAATCGGCCTGTTTGTGCATGGAGTACAACCTGTCCAGGACACATCAGTGCTGCAGCCTGCGTGTGGATCAGTTGCCAGCATATGCAGAGCAGCTGCCCTTACTGGGGGCAGCGCATGTATGCAGCCTGATCTTTGCCTGAGCGCTCATTCCTGCAGTCCTGCATCAGAGAGACTGTGAAAAGCCAGTTGCTTTCCAGGCAGCCATGAAGATAACCGTAAAAATGGCCAATTGAAACCCAGCCTAGCAGTACCTCTCCTTGTCTGATAGCCTACGCACACGGGGATAAACAGAACTAAGAGGTGGAGGCAGAGATCCAGGTGCTTTGATAGTATTGGTCAGAGAAAAGTTGTCACCGTCAGTGAGAGTAATAAATAGAGAGATTTGAAGCTTGCTTAGAGCTCTGTGACTGGAAGTGATCTGTGTCGGCTGGCGGTCAGTGCACAGCTCCTGATAAGCTTTCTTGAGACTCAGCCACTGCAGGAACCAGGAAAACATTTCCAGAAGGCAGCTGTCTCTGTGTGCACTATGGGTAAATATGGCAAACTAAAACAGAGGGGAAAGTCCAGAGATCATTCTTTGGTTAAGTTTCCCCTCCTAGAAATGCATGGTATGTCTTTCGAGCTTTAAAAATCCCTAATATTCCATGCATAGTGACTGTCGCATTCTACCATAACGACAGCTACTTAATAATGATGGGCATGTGAATTCCCTGTGCACCCCATGAACGTACTTCGGGATACCTCTTGATGAACACTGCTATGCAGAGTTATTGAGCTGCCACCAGTATGAGAAAAATGCAAGTGAAAACTTTTCTTTGTTATTGGATGTGAATGCAAGTGTCATAAATGTATGAGTGTTTTTATCAATTCTGATAGACCTGGGGCTTGTTCTGCAGGGATGCAGTCTTGAAGCCCAGTGAATTATTATGGAGGCAATGCTCTCAACTGGAGAAAGTGCTGCTTATTTACTTATTTTTTTATTGTCAGGCATCTGTCAATGAGAATGTTTTCCTGTCTTTCCTATATGAGATATTGTGATTGATTCCTTAGAACAGGGTGCAGATCCTAAGCCTTCTTTAATATTTTTCTCTAATAAATTTTTCATATAAGGGCAATAGTTTTGTCAAAAAATATTAGTAAAAAAGGACATAGAGGCGTTACATTTTCTTTATAGGATAAAGAATAAGCTATGGGAAGGTTTTATAAATTCACCAGTAGTGCCTGGTTTTGAGTGTGGAAGTTACATTAACCTTGGGTTTTTGTTGTAGTTTTTCCTGCTTTAAAACACTTTAAAACAAACTAGAGCACGTGTATACCCATATGAATACAGCTGTAAACTCTTCCAACCTGCTCTGAACCAGCCAGGTGGGATCTGGCTCTGGTCTGGAGAACTCCGTAGTTGTACTAATGCAGTGCTGTGCTTGAACTTGTGTGCTTTGGCTGGCCCAACCAGGGATTTTGGAGGTATAGTCAGAAATCTTTATGAGATGACCGTACGTGATTTGCACTTCAGATCCCAAAGAGACCATGCTTTCATCCTCTATGTGCACAGTTTGCAGCTCCTGATCAGCTGAGGCTCCTCCTTACAGCTTTCCCTTCTTGAGCTCCAGAACAGGACCAGCGCAGAACCAGCTCACAGAGGAAGACCCTCCAAGAAATACTGCAGCAGCCAGGGCCATGGTGGCTTCTTCCCTTCCCTCAGCCCACCTGCTAAAGGCAGTAGGTCAGCCTGATCTGGGATCCCAAACAAGCCCCAGTGGAAGAAATAGTCTTTCAGCTACAACTCCACCATTAGACATGGATCTGGTCCTTGCCCTTTAACAAGGTGCACCTGTGTGTCCTGCAGGGAATAAGACAGGGAGGGTTTAGCAGCTCTAACTACTTTTCTGCCCTGAAGCAGCTCATTAAACACGAGGCTTATGAGTCATCCTTTTTTTCCGTGACATCCTTGTGTTCTGCCTCTTGGAGCAACCTTGTGTCAGGCCAGCCTGGAGTGTCGGCAGAGCAACGACAAACCTGTGCTCAAGTCTGTCTGCATCCTAGTCTGCTTTCACCAGGAGGTAGTTTGCAGCCTGTGCAAATGAAGGAGCAGTGTGAAAGGGAACATGGAGAGAGGGATTTTAAACTGAGTCACATAAGCTAGTTTCCAAAACCCAGGTACTCATGCAAGGTACTTGTAAATATTTAGTTAATTTCTGATTAAGTACAACTTAAGCATCATTTCCAGATTTATGTCTTTGTCCAGCAAGCTGAATAATAAATGTTGATGCCTGCCAGTCATCATAACCGCAAAACTTCAGTGTTATATTATTCTGTGGCCTGATGATGGATTTTCTTGATGGCTAAGCCATAGATTTTCACATAGCCTGATTTTTATCCCTCTCTCTTTTAAAGGTCAAGGCAGCTATTAAACACATGTGTGGGAGAGGAAAAGACTTTCTGAGTCAACAATAGAAGTAAATAATCTTAGTGCTGGATTATCATGACAATGACTTTAGCCTCAAAAAGGAAGTAGGACAATAGATATACAGAGAAAATTCAATCATTTAAAATTAATTTCTTTTACCTATTCATCTCAGAACATCCAGATGAGCAGGAAATGCAAGGCCTGGAGATTGCAGAATAGATTAATAAACAATGGAATTTCACACTCCTCATAAGGAGTGATTGCAAGGTTAGGTCAGAGAAAATGCCAGAACTGGGGCAGACTATGCAAAACAATGCTAAGACACACTTTCACTACGAATCAATTCAAAATAAGCCACAGAAAACTGCCAGCTACAAATGTTTTATTTTTTTTACACAGAGGCAGTAAGGAAAAGTCACCATCCTCAATGAGAAAGGAGAACTACAAATAAACGTAGTAGCAAATACTTAGCTTTTTGATATTGTTAAGATTCTGAAACAGAAAGTTGAAACTGTTTTGAGTATTAGAGGCTACAGAGGTAGACACTTATGCTTCGGTGCTGCAGTGTTTGGGTTTGGGTGGCAGTGATGCTTGAATACAGCACTGATTTGGCTTACCTAGATTACCCTGGGGTATGAATTCTTTGCTGTGAGGAAGTCAGCTGTCCCCAAAAAAGCCACAAAGGCCCTGAATTTGAATTCTAATGTGTTATACTCCAATTACTTTTTTTTTTGAGTACCTGTCTTTCTTACTATTTTTGGCTGCAGTTTTTCATGGCCTAAGGCTCTTTACTTCATTTCTGGAGGGAAGTTGCTCTGCTCAAAGTTCTTCTGCTACTTTGTTTGAACAGCTGATCTTTGCCACATCTCTATTTCTGGGACATGCTGATCTTACAGTGGTGGGAATGGCATGCACATTGCTTCAGAAAGTTCTACAAGAGAAGCAGGCAGCTTGAAAGCAGCTCAAGGAGTCCTACTGTTGAGTAGCAGCAACAGATATAACAGCGTGAAGCAGTCAAGTGGACTGGAAAGTGAAAATGAGAGTTACACTTGACAGCAGATGGTATATTTCCTAGTAAGAATCATTGGAGAACAGGGAAACAGCAGAATTCTGTGCTTTTCCATCTTTAATCAGCTTTGGCTACACCCAGTGAGTACTGACATTAACTCTTACTCACAGTTTGAAGTGGGTTATGTACTTGTCAGAAAGGCAAACATCTGCATTACTATCAGTAGATAAACGCCTTTTTCTTTGGACTGTTTCCAAAGGTCCTTCCAGGCCTAGATGAACTGCTGCATTTAGTATGTACTCTTTTAAAGAAGATGGGACAGGCATTGTTATGCAGTTATCGTGCAACTAGCTGCATGACTAAGTAGTGTCATTCACTAACATCTGTCATTTGGTCAGGCTGTTATGTTACTGTATTGCATGGTTTTGTTGATTTGCGTTGGCTATTGGAACCAGTCAGCTGTTATGTTATTTATATCTGAATATGAATTATGTTATCCTTGTAATCTTTTTAAACAGAAGATGCAGGCTCCCAAATATTCCTGCCACATCAAGTAGACATGGCTGCTCAGGTGGCTTCCGGGATGGCTTACCTTGAATCTCAGAATTATATCCATCGGGATCTGGCAGCCAGGAATGTTCTTGTTGGTGAACACAGTGTTTACAAAGTGGCAGACTTTGGACTTGCAAGAGTTTTTAAGGTGGGTTGTGAGAAGGTGAACTGGCTCTACTTTAATGCTGGGGAACAAGGTGGAAGAGGTCAACTAAAGGACAAACTGTAGCCTCTGAATTGCTGGGTCCAGGCAAAAGGCACGTCCAGGGAGAAGAGGACCCCTAACGTGTTCATTTGTATCCTCTACCTGTGTTATCCCATGCAAGGTTAGAAGCTGGCCAGTGCCTTTGTGTCAGTCTGAAGATGGCATCCTGGTGATTGCTTCCCACTCAGCCAGCAAGGAAGGAGCCTGGCAAGCAATACCCTTTCCTGCACAATCTTTATCCACATCACTAGTGTCTGCCCCATGGAGAGAGATCACAGGAATGATGGCCAAATTATATTCCTGAGCCTGTAAGGGAAGGCATATAAAAATGTATTGACAGCTATTCTCTCCTTCTTCACTTCCCCACTGCCTCCATGATGCTTGCGAGTGCAGGTAGTAATCATAAAAGGACCTTATTCCTCTCCACGACTAACAGCAGAGTTCATAAAGTGAGCTCTCAGAGCTTTAAATCTGATGCAGTTTCAAGTTCTTTGCCATTGCACTGGTTTTTTTCTCTAGTCCTTGAGGACATGGAATGTCAAGTAACGCTGACCAAGATCACCCTAAGAAAGAGCTGTGGTTTAGAAATGAGATTTCCTACCTCTGAAAATGATTTGATCAGAGTTGGAAAGATTTGATTTGACATATTTTATGGATTTCAATATGTAATCCATAATTACTGAGGTCTTATTTTTGTTTTTATTGATTTATGTTCTTGCACTGAGAAGGAAAAACAGAAAAAAGCCCTCTGCTTCTCGTTTGTTTTTTTTTCCATTCAAGCAGCAGAAATTGAAGTTCATAACAGTTGGATTTATTACATACTGAAGTATAGAATAATGGCTTGACAATGGCATCAAGGGACTTTGAAAGTGCTTTTTGCTTAATTTTGATTCTTCTAGTTATGCATAAGTTCAGATTGCACATTTTTTAACATGAAAAATATATATTTTTAAATGAACAATGCTTCAAGTAGATATTTCTCCTCAGTCCTCACTAGAGAGGGTAATAATTTACAGCTGTTGACATTTCTTGTTAAAACTGAACTTTACTAAAATACTCTGTCATAGAGTCATCTTGGCAGACTTTCTTAGGAGTATTCTTTCCTAAGCCAAAGCACTAACATGGTCATATGCAAAGATCCCAAAGGAGTAGGGGTGAGAAATGAAATCTCTATTTCTATATGTGTTAATTAGCATAACAAAATCGTTTCTAGAAATGAGTGTTATGGTCAAGATACAACCTGCATCAGTATGTAGATACAAAACAGTAACAACCAGTCTTTTCAAAACTATAGGGCAGTACAGCTGGGAAATGTACGTTCTGTATTAAAACGATCAAACAAACAAATTCTTGTACACGTCTGCCTGGATTTGCATGTGAAAAACCTGACCAAGGCTTGGATGTGACTGATGTGCACTAAATTATGCTTAGGAATTAAAGAGAGAATAAATGTTCACAAAGTTTAGATGTGTATGCCATAAAACTTTAAGGACATGATTCTATGAAATTGCAAGTAAATAATTTTTCTTTTTCTATGTGTCTTTCATCTTCACTTTACATGAATTAATTGGACGTGCTGTAAGCTAATATGTTAATTTGAATCATTTGGAGTTTGTTCTTTGGTCTCTGAAACCTGCTTAAGTGATTGTTATCAAAGTCAATGGCCCTTCAACACTGCAATAAATCACAGAAGAAAGTTTCTGAAATTCATTAGCTCTTGCTCTTTTGCCTTCTCTGTTTACTGAAGAACAGACATAGAGCCATTTGGTCTCTCCTGTCAGCAGTCTGCTTACACTGCCACTCCTGACAGACTTCTGAAATCTTGCATGCCAGGTCCAGAATTCACAGTAGCAGGTCATAATTAATCACGAGCCACTCCAACGCTGTGTGCTCACTTGAAATGAAAAATGCTTTAGAAAAGCCTCCAATGAATGGTAGCATTTCTCAACTGTGAAGCCCAATTCAACAATAGACTTCAGAAAGTGCATGCTTTAATACTGTGAAAGGCAAGTGCTTGGCTAAAAGAGGATAAGATTAAGCACATGCTTAGCTTAGTCAGGTGCTTAAGTTCTTTGCTGAAGCAGATCTGAAATCAGGCTTGCTTCGTTTTGCCCATGACAGGTAGAAAATGAAAACGTATACGAAGCTAGGCCTGAAACAAAACTCCCAGTGAAATGGACAGCCCCGGAAGCAATCCGCTACAATAAATTCAGTGTTAAGTCAGATGTCTGGTCATTTGGGATACTTCTGTTTGAAATAATCACCTATGGGAAGATGCCTTACGCTGGTAAGTGCTTTTACCTAAAGAATGTCAAATATTTTCTTGCTTTAAGAACAACACACAAAAATGTTGAATGCCTGTACTGCGGGCATGTTAAAGGGTTAAAACTGTAAATACAGAAAGAAGGCTGTTCAGATGAGGCCCATTTAGTGGGTCAGACCTTCTGGCTGCCCCAGGCTCCCTGGAAGCTTTCCAAAGGCTGTGATTAGCAGCCATTCAAGCTTTCTCTCACTGGAGTCAACCTGCATTGCACAGGCACCTAAGCCAACTGGCTATTTCCCTCTAGCATCAGCTCAAAGATGCCAATTCTTGGAATGTGCAAAAAGGGAAGTTTTTTCTGTCCCCCATCCTGCCCTTGTTTTTGGTGTTGTTTTGTTTTGTTTTAATTTATTTTTTGGAGGATATGTCATGGCAGATCAGATTATTATGTGTGAAGTGCAGGCACTTCAGGAAGAAGGTGTCTGAAAAATGAATCAGGGTGTTTTTACCCCCTTCCCTCATATTTGACTATTGCAGTGGAAAATCTTCATAGAGAGAAGGATCACAAGAATTAGGAATAAAATGACACCAACCTCAAAAGTAGATTTAATGGTATGAGAGCAGCTATTATTCCTAGCACCATGAGAAATGGTCAAGGAACTGTGGCTCCAATAACACAAGATATCAGTGAGATGATTGACTGTGACTCATTTTGTGCTAGTGAGGAGAACACAAGGGAAGGACTAAAGCAAAAAAAAGTTATGCTGCATCTGCACAGGCCTGAGGGGTGGTGCATTCACCATAAACTACATTTCACAGGGTCCCCAACTAGTATTTCCTGTAAAAGGAAAAATTGATTTTGCTTTTTGATTCCCACCCTCACCTCCTCTGAAACCATTCTGAAAAAAAAAAAAAAAAGAAAACCAAAGCCAAAACCCCTCAACTCTTTCTTCTATAAACGATAGGTGTTTGCATATGCACACATGCACATAAATAAACTATTCAAGTATAAATGACATGTAACACTGTGATTCTCGGTATTGTCTGAAAATATGTTCAGCGTTATCCCTTTGCAAAGGCATAGTTTACCTGTAACTTTACAGTAGAAAATGTCCTTTTGCCGTGGCTATTTGCTTCCTTGATACTACTTTCAGGATTTTGTCCTCAGTAATCAGTTAGGAGAAGAGGTTATGTCGATCCATGGTGGCAGTGGGTAACGTACAGAGGGAACACCATCCAGAGATCTAGGGAAAAGAAGTAAAGATTATGCAATTCAAGATTTAATTTCAAGAGTAGAAAATTGAAAGGGAACAGGACAATAGTCTTAATATATAAAGGTATAGCAAAGGTAGGGGAATGGGTTCTTCTCCGTGACTTTCAGTGACAGAGCAGGCAGGATGCCATCGCATAACTGCACCAGAGGACAGTTAGGGCTGACGTTAGGGAAAACTTTCGAAATGTGAGGAAAATTCAGCAGCAGGACATATTTTCTCGGGGGATTTTGGAGTCACTGAGACAAGAGGGATTTAGGAACACTTTAAGCGAAACAGATGTCAGAAAAATTTCGGCAAACCCGGGTGGCGGAGGAAAGCCTGACACCCAGACGAACCCCTTTGCTGTGCCTCTCGGGTGGCACGGTGGGGGTGAGGGGGCTGGGAACTGCCGGAGGTGTTTTGTAACTGCTGGTTTGGGACCCTCCAGTGACTCCTGTCGCCGTTGAAGGGGGCTGCGGAGGCCAGCCCTGCCCTCAGCCCACACCCGTACCTCACGGGGCCGGCACCCCGTCGCCTCGTCTCGGTAAGGGACAGGGACACGCGGCGTCACGAAGCGAGACCCCCGAGCGGTCTGACGAGCTCCTTTCGGCTTGCAGGTATGCCGGGACACCAGGTGATCCAGATGCTGGACAAGGGGTACCGGCTTCCTCAGCCGCCGACCTGCCCGGCGCCGCTCTACCAGCTGATGCTGCAGTGCTGGAGCGCGGAGGCGGGCGGGCGGCCCACCTTCGAGACCCTCTGCGAGCAGCTGGAGACCTACTTTGAGACCGAGTCCTCTTCCTACGCCCACGCCCAGGCCGTGGTGAAATGAAGGCCCGGGTGGGGGGCGAGGGACAGACGCTGGCCGAGGTGGCCGAAGGAGGGGCCGCGAAATCAGCCTGACCTCTGGCGTGGAGGTTGTTAGGGGGTGCGGGGGAAATCCGGTACGTTTTCATCCCCGCACGGCTACTTGGAGGCACTTCATGTCTTTGCTGCTGGCAAGTGTTTGGCAAGACTAAGCGCCAGGAGGCTGGAGGGGCGGGGGCTTCTCAAAAATAAAATGTCTTCTATTTATTTTTAAATGAGAGATTGCAAGAATGAGCAAATGAAATGAGTGTTGCTCAATAACCATTGTAGCGTTTTGTCATTTCTTTATCGGAATGATTATTTGCTGTTCCTTAGATTTTTCGTTCCTACCAGGTTGCTCTCATGAAGGAATGTGATGGCTCTGCACAGCAGGATCTGTGCTTCCAGAGTCCTCTCATTGTAAAAAAAAATAAAATAATCCCATGACTGTGATGATGGCAGAATCCAGATTAATTGCCTTGCTTAGACTTGAAGTACATGTGCTTTTGCTATATCAGAAAATAACACAGATGTTCATGGGAGAAAAGGAATTATTTTGTTTTGTGGATGCAAAGAGTGATCTTTTTTAGTTTGTCTACTCTTCCTCTTTTGCAAGAATAAACACAGTTATTAGTTTCTTGAAGCTGTTTCTTCTTAATGTTGTTAAATAGTGCCACGGAACCGATGAGTTATTGTGCATTGAAGTGTAACGATTTGTTTTATAGTTCTTCATTTTAGGGATATTGGTGGAGAAGATACTTTAACAAGAACTCAAGACTACCTTAGCCTTTTAGAGTGACACCCTTTCCTATCCTGCTGCCCAAATCATGGAGCCTCTCCAACAGGACAAGGCCCAAGACAGGTCTAGGTATTTTGCAGAGGAACTAGCAATCCATGCTTCCATCTTCTCCAGATGTAACTTTAATATGGAAGATTTAAATAATAGATGATCCATTTTATTTTGTTCTATGGGGAAATGGAACCCAGGTGCTTCTGCTGGCAGTCTTTACAGCTACAGATTTTAGATTTTTTTTGCAGTTTTTCTAATTAACTACAGTATCAGTTCTGCTAAAATCTGATATCAGTGACAGTTTTATGTTCTCAGTTGTGAGGCTTAGAGAACCAAGTTTTAATTATTTACTTATGATTCATCAATTAATTATTTAACAACATAATCCAGGAATTAAGAACTGTACTGTGTCAACATAGTGTGAGCTCAGTATAAGTGTGCTACCATTTTCCTCTCATATCAAAAAAGGGTATAAATAAATGAAAAGATTCATTACCTTAAAGGCTGAGTGGCTTTTATTACATATTTTTCGTTTTCTTTTCTTCTCTTTATACTTCAAATCCATTCATCTCAGTGCCTTGTTTCTAATTTTTAATTTCCTTTTCCCCTCCTCTACTTTTGGAAGGCAGCACACCATTTTTTTCTTTCATACACATCTCTTATGTACTTGCTATTCAAAACTCCTTTCATTATTTATTGTTTTTCTCCTCTTTCTATTTTACTATGTTTAGAGTCTTTCTAGCATTCTGTCTCTGTTCACCTTCATTTTCTGTACAGTGTTTATCCCTACTAACCCTCTTTATACTAATTACATTTGTAAAGCACAATACAGTGATAATTAATTAGCTGTCATAGTATCCATGCAATTTTGGAAAGTAATCATCCACTCTGAAAGAAGAGGTTAAATGGCTTTGCCAAACCCATCCTAATAAGAATCGGCGTGGAAGGAACTGGGAGACTCCCAGGCAAAGTCTCCTGCTGTCCTCTGTCCATGTTTGTTTTGAGACTAGCTACCAGCTCATGGCCCCAACAAGATCTTATTTATGATTATCAAACCTCCATCAATCCGTGCGTCTCTCATCTGGCTGGGAGCTGTGTTTAACACTGTTACAGTATGAGGTTAGCAAATCCCACAGAGTAGGTTTATGTAATCAGAATAGGTATGCTGTTATTTGGAGAGATCTCTGTGTCAAACTTGCAGTCTTGATGTTCAAGCACTATTTCTAGCATGATTTTTCAGACTTAAAACATTAAGAAAGTTGCAAATAAAAGTTGAGTTTGCCCAACTCAAACTGTTGATAAAAGAAATATAATCTTAAAAAGTACAGACGTGTGCAGTTGACAGGAGATGAGTTGCTAGGAAAAAAAAAAATTGACAGCAGGGAAATAGCAAAGTTCTCAGAATTCCAGATTATACCAACTGGTCCAAGCTGTTCTGTGCTGGCCTCTGCACTCGGGTGGAAGTCAGCAGGGTCTTGCAGGGCTCCACTGAAGAGACACCAGTAATTCTGAAGAAAGCACACCTGTAGAGTAAGTATCTTCCTAAACTAGCATGTAGGGAATAGAAGGTCTGTTCATCCAGCTAAGTTGAATACTTTGTCTCCTTAATTTCTCCCATAGTCAGAGAGAGAGGCTTCCTGAGATGGTGAATCAGTGCATTAAAATTGCATTTCTCCTCTGAAGAACCCCTGGTGGCCTTCTTTCTGTTTGCTGCTATAAAGGTATCCAGGAGAGATGAGACTCTGCTGAGGGGTGGATGTACTAACCCACATGTTGCAAACTGAAATTAGCTGTTTCAAGCTCCCTTTACCAAGTGTGGCCTCACGAACCACCTTTAGCTGAAAGGAGCAGAAGCTGCAAGTAAGCTGCACCCTGCAGACGTGTGTGAGGAACGGGCACCCACATCTGATGGCCTCCAGGTGACACGGCCTGGCACGCCGTGCTGCTGCCGGCAAGCACGTTCCCCTGCTGCTGCATCCTGCCGTTTTATCTTTTGTGCTTTCTCTTTGCATGCTTGCACAACCGCAGCTAGTTAATCGAGTTTGGATCTGCCAGCTGCCTCTAGCATGGGCTGGACCAGGGTGGGAGACAAGCAGCAGCACTGGCTGAAAGCAGGAGGTAGGTTCACCTTGGCGTGTCTCATTTAGGCACTGCATTAAATAAATAAGTTTATTTGTCTTCATCTTTGAGGCAGCGTGTGCATATATGGCCTCCCTGAGGCAACATCCTGTAGGTCAGGCTTTGTCTTCCATGCCTGAACACCACCTCCACCCCGTTGGTGTGTGTCCTGCCACCAGTGCACCCTCTTTTTATACTAGAAGTGGAAAGCAAGGAAAGGCAGAAAGACAGGTAGGTGATGGGGCCCGGACATTCATCTTTCTCTTGCACTGAGATGCTCTGAGAAAGTCTGGTGCCTGGTAGAGCCCCTTTGCCACTATCAACAATCCAGCTGAGGCCAAGCTTGGAAACCACAGATGCTGCTATGAGATCCAGTTGTTCCTCTTTCTGGAATTCCTTGCAATTCCTTATTTTGCCAGTCCCTAAACTGCTGTTATACCAGTGAAATGCTGCCACGCTCGTTTGAGCTCTAACTTTGGGGTCTCTTTTTCCCTGGGCTGGCAGGGGAACAAAGGAAAGAAAAATCAGCAATGCAATGGAATCAGCAAAGCTCTGGAAATAAAGAGTAATGTGGAAAATTAATCATTCGTTCTCAGGTCTTTCTCTCCATATTCTTGCAGTCAAATGGATCCATTACCGAGAAAGACTGGAGGAAGAATGCAGCAAGGGGTGATAAACCTTCACAGAGTTCAATTTGCTTGCAGGCAATACAACATGCAAAACTATACCTTTCCAAGTCCAATTCCATTTTATAATAATTTTATTTATATGACAGGTAACAATTATAGTCAGAAGTCTTTGCTATGACTTGATTTAAATTAAACATCAAGGTTATCATTTCCAGTTACAGTGTACAGCGAGATGGGTTTAACTTAACTCACTCTATTCTTGAGGCCTATTATGTTCAGGTTTTTCTAGAGCTATCTATTGCACTTGTTTTTACCTGATGGATCATGGAGGGAAACTAATGGATTCAGTTATGAGAAACAGTAATAGATATTTTTGAACTGACATAAATTTCTATGTTTAGATAGAATAAGAGGATCAGGAAGAGATAAGTTGAATTTTCTACAATAGACCAGTCCTTGTGAAATTGACTTCACATAAATTGTAGAGACATCTTTTATGTGATGTTTTATTTATGTAATTCAGTTATTCTTTGAGAACTAAATCATTTTATGTGGTCTTACAAAAGATAATTTAAAAATATCCAACCAGAAAGAAAGAACCTCTATTTTTCTTAAACTCTCCATTCTTCAGGAAGTTATGGAGCAATGCAATTGTCTTGAACTCTTAAGTATTAGGGAGTCCCTACTGTTTATTTTTGATTCCTATTGGAGAACTTTTGCTCACCTAATCTGCGTTCAAAAACATATGCAGGGATACAAAATGTGATAGGGCAACAGGGAACCTTCTATCACTTATACTGCTTTCTTTTTTTTGTCCATTGTATCTCATCCTTGCACTCTGAATGACTTGACTATGAGCAGCAATTTTCTTTGTGTGGATTTGTAACTTATAGCATGCAAGGAACTGAACCAGCAGAGTGCATTAGTTTATTGTGGTTCAGACTCAAACTATCAGTGCATAGAACTGGAGCACATGACTCATTCAAGTGATCTCTCCTTATGCTCTCCCACGTGCTTCTGTTTCACGCCTTTGAAAAGTACTGTGGTATCATGTCCACTCAGTGCGCCCACGGTCATTGTGACTCACTGGTCCAATACTTGTAATCTATGGATCTTGCAGCAGATAAAAATAAGTAAGAGTTGTGCCACCGTGTGGTATATTTTTATGGAAAGCTGTGTGGCTTCCATTCTGTTCCAACAACATCTGGGCCAGATGTGCTCTCCAGTGTGTGGCAGACCCCTGCCTCAGTCACCTGCTGCAAAAGTTTGCCTGGAAGAACTCTGCATATGCTCGGACAACATACTGAACTGGGGTCTATGAAAAAGCCTTCATTCTATCCACGCTTACTATTAGCAGGTCCATGTAATTTATTTTTTCAGTCTTCTCAGGAATGACTAATACAAAAGAAAAAAATCAATGACGTGTATAAGCAAGCTGGGGAAATCACTGAAAAGTACTTTGGCATTTTAATCTTCACAGCTACATTGTGCTGAAGAATTCAGTCCTTCCTTATTTTGGTATAGAGAAAATTAAAACGTACATTTGAAGCATTCAGTATCTTAGAAATGAATTTTAGCCAATTCCTGGATCTAAGTATCACTAAAATTGAAAAATGTGATAGAAATTGTACCTTGGTTCCCACCACTATTTTCAACAAAATAAATTCTGCTAAAATTAGGTAGATATGTGAGAAGACAGGTATACAACAACTTCTTATTTCTTCCCCCTCCCCCCAGTTCTTTAGCAATATTATTACAGGAGGATTAGAACTCCCACAGAGTAAAAAGACTTTTTATTTATGCTGAGAGAGAAGAGTTTTTTCGGTTCTTTTTCTGAAGTAAAAAAAAAAAAGCTATGCCTTGAAGATTATTCCCCAAACTACCTTTCAAAAAGAAAAAAAAATAAAGAAGAAGAAATGTAGGAAGTGTTTATCATACTTTTACAATTGTTCCTGTCTTTAGAAAGGACAATGGTAAAACATTTCAGAGCAAACAGAAAATTGTTGCTGAATTTGTAAAAACCACTCTTTGGATAAGCTGGTTGTGCTATTTACACTATTACAGAAAAGAAAAGTATACTGCACTGCATTCTTTTCTCTAATTACTTTGATATAAATATTTGAGTATACTGATTTGACTTCTGTGGTTTAATATACTAAAGAATTCAAATATATATATGGCAATATCAAAATAGTTTTATTTTTATTTCATGTCTCTGTAGCTGGATAGTTACATCTCTCTGCTTAGAAGAATATCTAAACATACTGAAGTTTTTGTTGTTGGTCATGTATGGTTTTCAGCATTGTTTTCTCTCTCACTACTTTTTTTCTGTTCTTGATATTTTAAAAAATTTACTCAGATGTTTTTATACTATGATTAGTTTATTTACATTTGCAAACAGCAAAACCTCTTCATATTCCAAGGTGCTCCATTACTCTGCCAAATACCTAAAATGACCAAAAATAGAACACAATGCATTCAGTGTTTTTTTTTTCAATGAGGCAGCTTCTTATAAACAAATACCTGTCCACTCTGTGCCATCACCAGCATCACAGTTCCACATCCCTCTCAGAAGCCAGAATAATGAAAACTTATCTTGCATGTCCTTCTAGAACTCCTTGGCTTTGGGTTACTTTGCACCAAACTCAAGTCTCAAAAATGTATATATCACTGTTCCTTTTACCTCATCTTCTAAATGTAGGCACCAGTTCTCCAAAGTCAGCAATGTCACCTGAAGCTACACTCTTATCATAACACTTCGATAATAACTGTCTCTCCTCTTCAGTTGTTTCACCATCAGCATTGCCTGTCTCCTTAACAAGCTGGCTCTCATCCATACTCTCATCCCTGCCAGATACCAGATCAGTTATGGAAAGAGAGACATACAGTAACAAGTTAGAAGCCCACAGGTCTTCTCTGTTTTATTTAATTGTTGCTCTACCACACAAATATACATTGAATTAAGATAAGATAGGCTCCTATCGCAGTTGACAGACTGCCTTTAGAGTAAATGAGAAATGACTCAATACAAATCTTTGGGACCCCTCAACTATGAATGAATAATATTACTATAGTCAGACTAATAAGGTACTGGAATTTGGAAGAAATGAGGTATGAGAGCTGCTACATCAAAAACTTTACAACAGCCTGCCCTGAAAGAGAAACGCAGACCTGTTTCTGCAGGAAGGGGTGGTGGCGAGAGAAATTCATTGGTAGTAGGGCACAAGAGATTGTGATGGTTCCCTAAATTCCTGACATCAGGGTCTTTAATATTGATCTGGCATTTTCCTGTGAGACTAGAAATAGAAAATGGACTAGACTTTTAGTAGAGAAAAAAATCAGTGATACAGGGTATGACTATAGTCTAAGGTGTTAGCAAAGTATAAATCTGCAACCATGGCAGGCTGGTATGCTCCTTTTCTACCCATACTGTGACTACATGAGGGTCTGGCTCCCGGGCAGTCTGCTTCAAAAAGCAAACACACATCGGAGACCAAAACTGCGAGGAAATTTCATCACTGTCAGTTGCCTTTAAGAAAACCTCTGCCTTTGCCTACAATCCCACAAAGCAAACAGTGGTGACGGAATTTAAGTATTTGTTTGTACGCTGTGGATGTGTGTAGGAACACTCCAGCCAGCTTCAGGCTGTCCAGCTGGGGCAGCTGCTGTCATCTGGCAATGGCCATTGGAAAACACCAGTTCCTGACTGGGATTGTCTGACTTTTGGTGTGGATGAGACCTCCGATTTCTGAAACGGCACTGGTGCGCCTTGGCACTCACACGCAACCAAGACAATGTTCTCGCTTGGAAATTCTGCAGGGAAAGGCTTTGTTTTGGCAAGTGTTTATACCCTGCTCAGCTCCTTTCCCATGATCTTTGAGAGGTTTTACAAGACTCCAGGTTGCAGGAGCAGAAGGCCCATTCCTAGTGCCATTGAATTTCTGTATTAGCAGAAGTAGATGAAGGACTTGGATAAGTTAACACAATTTCCCAGGAGAGTGTAACTAAAAGAGATGAGGAAGGAAGCAGAGAATTCAGAGCAATAAATGAATTTGGTTTTGGATCAGTTATCCATTTACATCTTTAAGTTTGTATGGATGTTTCATTTTACCCTTTCCGCTTTGAAATTTATTAAGCTTTTTTTGACCTCACGGGAAAACCTAGTCCTAACCAAAGCCATTACTAATGTCTAGAACATTCTAGCTAATTTTAATTTAGCTTGGCAAGGATAACTTTTAGTGTCGAACTGACTGAATTAGCTGAAAGTTGGAAGCATTCCTATGCCAAGCTCATTTCCCATCGTGCTCGTAGCTTTAGCCCTGTATAGCCCAGTAACGCCACAAATTGCTAAATAGGGTCAGCGGAAGGATGAAACAGCTTCAGAGTGACCTGACAGCTCTCCCCATCCTGGCACCTTGGTGGTACATGGTCGTATTACTGCGTGTCTGACTCCTGAAAACACTTACCCACTCCACTTCAGGAGCATGCAATGTAGCTATGATTTTCCTCTAATCAATTGTCACACTAATGAAGGAAGTGTATTTGCTAATCCCTGCCTCATACAGTGATAAGAGATTTCACTATACTTGTGGTTTCTGGAGGTCTGATAAGTGCATATCACATCCTCTTATAGGTCCCAAAGCTCTAAAATAATTTTGCGAAGTTTTTCTTATTCACCCTTGTGATAAGAGATGTGGCTCCGGCAATCAATTATCATGTGAAATGATTCTTAAGGGCAGAGATAAAACATCCAGAGTATTAGAGAATAACCATAATTTATTTCTTTAATTCTTCATATAACTAAATTATGAGCTATAATGAGATACTACACAAGATTTATTTAGGATGAATTTTGGAACTTTATTGAGGGAAACATACTTACAGTTATAAATTGTTTATTACATTGGCCCTTCTTTAGCCTCATCTGTGGAATAAGTGTATTCTCAACAGTGAATTTTTAATGTACTTTACCGCAATATAATTTAAATATAGTGCAAGTGTCAAATATTGATTTGGAGTTAACTTATGACTGATATCTAAATCATAATGGTTCTGTTTCTTAAGGCTAAAACCATCTGACCCCTCACTTTATTATCTTTTATATTTTATGAGCAAAATTAAACTTCCGTCCTTCTAAAATTAAAATTTACAGTTGCATACTCTCAACGTGAATACATTTCTGTGGCTATGAAGGCAGTTAAGAAACCTTCTGGTGCTTCAAATAGGCTTTTTGAAATTAGAAAATAGCAGTTTTCTTTACAGTATTTCCATGCTTCAGGCAAAGGTGTGACTTCATTCTGTGTGGATATAACAGAGAAAGCTTTACAGTACAAGATAACTGGGGTACTACTACCAAACAGTTGTAGGAAACTAGAATCTATTACCAGCCTCACAGAGCGAGCTGGAGAAATGTATCATGGAGTTAGTCTCTGCAGTTTTGTGATGTTTCGGCCTCACTGTTAGCAACCCCTGCACTAGCTCGTAAAGATATATCAGGTAGGCTAGCATAAGATTCAACAACTGCAATGAAGATATATGTATTCCTGGTACTTTTGAGAAATTGATAAGGAGAAGGCTAAATCACCCAGTCATCCAAGTTCAGTATTTTGGTTTCAAAAGTGAAAGTTTAATAAATAGTCTCCTGAGCAGCATTTTGGGCTAGCTTTTAAAATGCCATTGTTTCTTACCCATCATAGGTAACTCAGAGTTCAGTACATGGCAAATGTTCAGCTGAAAGCTTTTACCTTGTCTTACTGCAGATGTGCTGTTACCGGGTTCAGTTAATAGATTAGGAATGGCCTGTACAAACTGCCGACTTACTTTTGATTTGCAGTGTAAACCACTGAAAATAATTTATATCTGCCTTAAGTGGATGAAGGTGAGATGAAAAAAGGCAGAGAGGGAGAATGCCTATGGGGATAATGTGTTTCGGTCTACAGAGCAGCACTGCAGTCACGAATGTATGACAGCTAAATACCTGGAGTCCTCCTCTGGATGTTTCCAAGGTAATGAGGCTAAAAGCCTGGGTCTCCTTGGGACACCACATGAGTCCAGTAGGATTTAGATGTCATTTGTTGATTTTGGCTAGAAAAAAATAATTCAAAAAAACCCCATCAAGCTTTTTTCAAAGACACAAATTCTTTGGCCATTTGACTACTTTTCCTTGTGTTGGACAGGAGGTAGTAGTACTGGTATAAACTTTACAAAAGGCTATTTCAAACTTTACATGGTGCAGGAGGTCAGCAAGGCTTAGACACACCAGTGTCTGTAGCAAACGCAGCGATGTGCCCCGTGTGGCATTAGAAATGTTTTTTTGAACAACCGGGCTCTTTGGCGCAGGGCAGAGCGGGGGGCAGACCCCCATCTCTAGGCACCCAACGGTTTAACCAATTGGTTTCTACTGTAATAAATAGGAAGCTACAAATTCATACAGTTCAAGGTTTCATACCTATATTTAGATGGGGCTGAGAAGCTCATTTCGCCGGAGTAGTTGATCGTAAATCCCAAAATGCCGAGATCGAATGGCTTGTCCTCTGCAGACCCAGACGACAGCCTTGCTGGCAGGGCTGGGCTGCTCTCAGGCATCACCCATCTCTCCCTCCTGGCCGAGGGGGGCATTTGCTTTCTAGGGAGGGCTGGTGGCTGGAGGAGGACACGGTTGCCGATCAGTGGCTGCTACGAGGGGGTTTCCAGGCTGACCCACACCCCTGGGCCTCTCCTGCCCCTTTCTCGTGGTCTGTGGTTCACCTTAAAGAAGGGATACTCCAGCAGTCCTGTGGCCTTTGCAGGTTATATCAGTCTTTTTTTCTTCTTTTTGTGGGGGGCAGGGGGAGGTGTGCGGTTATTGTATGTGTGGTTTTGCTTTGCTTTATTATGTTTTGTTTTGAAATTTGCTTCAGCAAAGGCATAAATGGTTTAAGTTACAGAACAGCTTGGGAGGCAATGTAAGACCCCGGCGGGAGACCCCTGCATGGTCAAACTCCCTCTTTACCCCATATTTCACTATCACGTCATTCACATATCACATCGTTGACAAGCAGGTGTTTGCTCAACCTGATTTTACCTACTGTGATCCTTGTAGCTGTTATTGGAGAGCCCTGCTAGTCTTGAACTTGAATTCAACCTTTAACATTTCTGAGGCAAGAATTTCCCTTCCCATCTGAGGGGGACGATGGAGGACAAATGCTGAATGTAGAGGCAGATACTTCCAAGCATTTGCTTATTTGATTCCTCCTCCCTCTCCTTCATGGAAGCTTACTGAAGTCCAGGAAAAAAGTAGAGCAGAAACCCATTGATATAAATTATTCAAGGATGCAGCTGTTTCTAAGAAGAAGCCAGGAGGATTCTGCCTATAAAACATTAACATGACATTTTTGAATTGTGACGGGTGGGTTGGGAGAAGAAAGCTTAAAAATGAGCAGAACACTGTTCTAAGGAAAGAGAGACTTTTTTTTAAACTACAAACAAGCCTGCTTTATCACCAAGTTGCATGCGGGCTTCCAGTGATTGTGAGTTTGGGAAAAAGGGAGATGGGGTGGAGGAGGGGATATTAAAATCTTAGAGAGTCTTGTCAATAGGTTGCAAAAGTTCTGTTCAGTGCTGCTATGGGGAATCAGAAGAGTCCAGCTGGGTTTCCTTGCTATTCCACTCCTTTGGTTAAAATTGGGGAGCGATCCACTTGCCCTACTTAAAATGTTGAAATCCCCTTTTCCTTCCGATTGACAGTTTGGAATCTTAACTCAGTTGTGATCTGCCTGATTTCCCTGGAGACTCCGAAGTACAAAAGGTGCAATGAAGGTATAATTTTTTATTTAACTTCAGTAGATAGTAACAATAGAAAGATGCCAAATTCCCTCATGTGATAGAGCATTTTTTCAATTGGGAAACCCTACGGCAATGTCAGATGCCCTCTATTTAATGACATCCCTGTATCTTAGAACAAAAATACTATTTCGGACAGACTGAAGACAGGTTTCTAGGTGAATAAAATATCTCCCGGGACTAGAGATGGTGAACAATGTCTTATGTTGAATGGAACAACTATGTAGAATTTATTAATTTGTCACTGTATTTTTTGGCTTTGTACCTTTAGTTCAATGTTTCAAATCTTTGACTCTTATGATTTAGCCCTATGGCCTTTTTCTTTTTCCCCATAGGTGATTCAAGTTTTCTTTTCCTAATGCACAGTTCTCTGCAAAAGCAAGGTCTGCTACCTCTATAGAAACTAGGGATAAAAGTGATGCTTACAAAAGGCTAGCCTACAGAAGTAGATTTCCTTCTTCTCTTTTTTTTTCTATATATAATTTGTATATAGTACTATTTCATTTCCCAGCTGAATTTCTTTCTTTACTGGTTTTTTTCCCTCTTGGGATGATTTTTTTGCTCCTCTCTGTCCTGCAGTGTATGATTTTCTTTTTGTCTGCTTACTGTTCCTTTTTCCCCAGATATACAATGCCAGTAATATTTGAGTCGGATTTTTAACAGATAAATACATTTGAAATTATGCAAACTGATCCCATGACTTTTGCCCAGGCAGCACAGGACACCACTGCATAGTTAGGCAAAGGTAAGAATCAGGACTATGTCTTTGATTGAGTTTTCCTCAAATGGAGGCCCCTAAAATGGAAATACTGTGTGTGGTGTAATCTGTTTCATCTCCCTCTTGTTATCAAATGCGGGGCAGAAAGGCCTGGGTTAATGCTTTAAAAAAATCCCCCAAAAGGAGACTTTTGACTTCCACGCCTGCTCACAGTACGAAGGGGCAAATCTGGGGCACCGAATGTCATTCCTGAGAATGGCAGCCAGGCGTTCCCCTGCAGACAGGTCCCATGCCCACTTAGGCAGGGCCAAGATCTGCTGTAAAAACCAACATCCTTGTTCGGGAGCGGGGGGGTCATTAGTTCAAAGAAAACCAAGGGCTATATCTGCCAGCCTACCTAATTCTGAGCAGAGGAGTATTCACTGATGTTTACTGCTTGTGTCTGTAACAGATTAGAAGATGCTACTCAGGCTACGTGTTTGTTTTCCAGGCAGTTTTGTTTCTTTCATACCCTCCGAAGGTATCCGCTTCTGCAGCCATCCACACGTGCAGGTGACGGCTGAGGGCACTGCTCAGCAGGTCACACTGGCGCGATGTAGCATTTGCTGTGCAGCTTCATGCCAAAACTCTGCTGCCAGAGTGCTCCAACTGTTCACTCTCCATTTTTGTCTTGGCTCAAGGAACAGCCACCTCCTGCCACGTCTGCTACTACAGAGCTACTACAGAGCAGAAACTGGATTCTCACCATTATCACAGTTCTCCAGCCAACTCCTACTACTTCTACCAACTGCAGAACGGGCATGAGCAATCACATTTATTCAGTGTCCTTGCTTCCCACATGTTAACCCAGACGTGCCTTTGGCTCGCCAATCGCTTGCTCCTGTGCCATTAGAATAATACACGTAACGCTCCTCTGTCTTTTGGATGGAGGCGAGACTGACTACATCTCACCTGTAAACCACATGCTTGGCTCGACAAGCCAGAAAGCTTCGGTCCCTGAATTAAAAACCCCAAGTCAAAGTGCTAAGACAAAATCCCCTTCGTACACGAAGTTTGGCGTGACGCTGGGAGGTGGCGGGCTGAGTAGCCATGTGGGAAATCCACGAGAGGCTTCAGGTTTTTCCTTCCCCAAGGACTGGATGAGAAGGCGAGTGCAGCCCTAATGTGCCGAGTCTTTGGCACGAGTGAGCCAGGCATAGCGGCGAATGATTCCTCACTCCCAGCTGCTGGTTGATTGATGGGAACTGAATTGGTGATAACTCTGGAGGGAGATGTTTGCCCTGTCTTCCATCTGGAGCTGCTGTGTTATGACTCACGGAGATGGCTATTGAACAGGCTGGGCTGGCAGACCTTCTCCGGCAAGTGAGACTGGAGGCTGGGGAAATAAAGCAAGTAATCCAGGGGTGCTTGGAGTGAATGGAGTTTGATGTATCAAATGCTGATAGCTTTCATAAAAACACAAAGTGCTGGGAAATTGTGGAGAGTAAAGGGAAAACAGAGTGTCTCTCTGTCTTTAAGACAAGGAAACAATTGCAGATGGCGTCTTCCATCTCTCAAAACTGTTGCTTCCTCAGGGCCATATTCTGCCCTTGGATCTGCTGCTTGATGCATCACTGTAAAGTGCTTTAATTTAGCATGTAAGGGGGGGCCAGCTGCCAGACTTTAAATTACAGCCAGAGACTATCTTGCCTTTACTTGAGCCCAGTGTCCTGCGCCTGAGACTAATGTTCTGAACCAAATGGGTCACTGCAACACAATGTGTAAGACAAATGGAGATGTGCTGCTATCTAAACATGAAATTCTTTAAACAGCATTTGTTAATGGGTATAAAGTAGTATTTCTTCATCTGCAGCAGGTGTAATATTAATAACTTGCTTCATTTTTTGTAGCTCAAGAAAAACATAAAGCTCACAAGAGAATTTGGGAGAAAAGAAAGTATAGACATAAATCATGCTATATGGTACAATAAAAAGGGATATCACATGCCAAGAATCATAACTGAGGGGTGATATCTGGGGCAAATACGCATGTTGCAAAGTATTTGGAAAACACCATTCAGTTTCTATGGCTTTCTAACTATACTGAGAAAAAAGGTGTTTCCAAATCATAATATTGAAGAAAATACTAGGAGAGTTGCCCAGAGCATGGCACCTTTATGCTTAAAATATACTGAAGCTGGTCTATGTACAGAATTTCTACTGCAGTCCTGGGTAGAAAAATGGAGAAAAATAATCTTTTAACTCTATTCACAGAGACACATCCCCACAGGCAGACCGCTGGGGATGCGAGGTCAGATGATGATAGCTGCTCAGTTGCTTCAGTTCTGAGCAAATTATTCATCCATATAATACTAAAAGACAAAAATAATTCAATGCCTGGTTTTGGTTATTTTAGCCAAAGGTGGGGTTTGTTGGTTTGTTCATGGGGGTTTGTTTTGATTGAAGGGGGGAGTGTGTGTGTTTAGGTTTTTTTTGACTTCGTAACCTGCAAAGAAATGGCTGAAAGAATAACAATTTTCACAAGGTTTTCTATGTGCTAAAGAAATTTCGCTTTCTGTAATGATTGCTTTTACTGTTCAATAGGTTCAATAGGTACATTTTTAAACTTTCTATAAACCTTTAATTATTTCTTCTTTTTTACTCAATCTTTAATTTAAAACACTCATTTTACTGCCTATGATTTTTTCTTTTTTTTAACCTATAATTTAGAATATGGTTTAAATATGTAATTGTATGTAGTCATTCAGACCAGAAAAATAACATGCAGGTTCACTCTTTTTGTATCTAATTTTCTTTGTAACATGTTATATGAGTTGTTACCTTTTTGCGAAGAAAAGGTATCTTCCTGAAAAAACACTTGCACTGTAACTAATTTTCATTTCATAGAATAGAATGGCCCTTAAAAATAAAAATAAAGGAAAGGCCACATATTGGAGGCAATGGAAGTGCTTAACTGAAAGCTCCTCTAATTGAAAGGTTTATAACCTTTGGTATCTATCCAGAAGTCCCACCTCTAAGCTCTTTTGCATTCAAAGCTAAGTGCCTAGCATACAGAGAAGAAACATGCTGAGGGAAATGATTGCTGCTCATTTCTCATCTCTTTAATGTTGTTGGAATTCCTCAACTGGCTGTGCAGTATTCTGTCCTTCATGGTGCCCTTGAATAAGCATAAATGACATTTTCTCATCTCTGGTAGGCACCAGTTTGCTGAGCAGGTTGTAGATAAACCTGAAGAGTTTAGTAGGCTTCTCAAGTTAAGAATCTTTCAAGTGGCTTCTTCCTTCCTCCAGTTGCAGCTACTGGGCTGGAAAACCTGTAACACCAATAGGATTTTAAATGTTTTAATTACCCTGTGTTAAACTTTGAAGACATTTTCTGTACAATCTGAAGAAGAGAGCTGTGCAATTTTTTAACAGATATATTAGGGTAAAGAGGAATTCTAAACATCCTTCTGCTCCAAATGGTTAAGGTAGAAAAGCTGTCACCACTGAAAAGACTATCTGTGCAAAGCAGTGTTTGCCCTTGTCCAGTGTAAAAAGAAGGTATTAGATGCTCTTTGTGCCTATACTTAGGTTAACAGAGCTAGTCAAAATTTGTTCACACACACACACAAATTTGAAATATATGTTACTGTGAAAAAAGACACAAGAAAATGTCAGTTCTGATATTTTTCCAATTTTTTATTAGTCTAATCAGAGGAATTTTAAAAATGTGCATCCAAATAAAAGATTTTGTCTTAAAATGTCAATATGATTAGTTAACGATATAGCGAAATACTGACTCTAAATTCTCTTCAGATGTTATAAAGCTTTCTTTCACTAGAAATAGAAACATCTTTCACTTCTTTTTATGATAACAATTTTGGAATTTGCTCTGAACAAAGAGAGCACTTCTGCTTTTCATTTTAATTATAGACCAACTAGAAAATCTTAAAATCTCTATAGAAAGAGAATACCATTTTCCTTTAAACAACTTGATTCACACAGCTGGTCTCTAAGAGATTTTCTGACTCCCCTAAAGAAACTAGAACAGTGAAGAGCATGTATAGACACCTAAAAATTACATTTTTGTATTATTGAGTTCCTAACCCTGTTTGATATTGCGGTCAAATGAATTAATTCTAACCTATACAAACCCTGAACTACCAAATATTATATTATTTTAGATCCTTGAATAATCTCTGGGTTTATGGAACCTAAGATGGCATTCCAATTAATTCTCTTTTTTTAAAAGTAATGCCATTTGAACTACAAGTAAAGATTTAGAAATTGCTCAATGAAACTGGATAGTTAACATGAAAATACAGCAACAATAACAGATAAATTCCACATTAACTTGCAGTGAAAACCTGTTGAAGCTTTCATTTAAGTAAAACAAAAAAGAAACTGAGTGTTGTGTTTCACTTATCCCAAAACAAGATATGTCTTATTTGTCAACTTTTAAAGACTGTAAAAGAAATATATTGAAATCAACGTTGAAATGAAGTGTTGTGCAACATAAAAAAGAAAAATATCATTTTTTACAGAAAGTGTGAAATGTATTGACTTTTTAACATAATTTGTTTTCTATTTAAAAAAAAACAAATCAAGCAATTAACTGAAATGGGCACACATTTAGAAAATACGTTGCTGAACACGTATTTATAATTCGCTCCTTACTTCTCAGCCAGGAATACTTATGAACAAGTCAAGATATCACTTGGATTTAACCACATCTTTAGTTAGTCATCTAGTTTGGAAGGAGAATTCACTGTTTATAAGTTGTTTGTAGTCATACTTTCAATGTATCATGTTGGAAACTAAAATTATTTTGTCCAGCCTCTGTGGGTGTTTTGGCAACAATGCACCCAAAGTAGTGAATTTGATACCTCCTTAACTGTTTGGCTTTGAAATACTGTGGGAACCTTTTCAAGCAGTTTTTCAAGGATATAAAGATGCACCTACAGTTTGTTTTAGGGTTTTGTTATTAGATGTAGATCAAAGTGCATATGCAAAGTGGGATAAAATCTGTGGATGCAGACAATGCTTTTTATTATGCCAGCTAAAATACTGTGAAAAGTTAGACAGAGTTTGGATTTAGAGACCTTGTAACGGCTTGAGAAAGGGCTTCGGTGGTTGGTTTATTTTTCTACAGCTGTAGTAATTCTAATTACTCCATCGGTAAACCTTTATTTGTGTATGTCTAAGCACTGTTTGTTCCAAAGTGGTCAAAACCCACCACAGCTGGACTAGCACTAAACAACCCCAAATCTTATGATACACAACATTATAGCTGCATTTACATTGCGTGTCACCTCCAGACTTAAACCCTGGGTTTAAACGTTAGATAACTTCTTACTTACTTGTTTCAAAACTATCCTAGGCTTTTCGCATCTCTTGGTCCCTTTTGGATGAGTAGAAAGGAGCTCAGGTTTGGCCAGCTATTGCTAATCAGTTGACCCCAGAGCGCGGAGCGGAGATGAACCCTTCTGCCAGCTCCAAACCATGGCTGGGCAGCTGAGCCCCCCTTCCCCAGCTGGGCTGCGTGCCTGTCCTGGTTAAACCACGACAGTGCTTGCAATCCAAAGCACGGAGTTCAGATCCTGGCTGAACATACGGTGTGTGTGCAGTTTTGCCAATTCAAGTTTTCTTACCAAGGAAAAGGTATGCAAAAGAAGGTGGTGAAGAGGCAGGCTATGAAAGGGCTTGTCTCCCCCATTCCCTTTCCAAAGGACCAGGCTGTCCAGGCTGAAGTCAGTGGCAATCTTTCTACTGTCTGTGTATTGAGAACTGTCCAATTTGCCTTAAAAACTGCAGGAAGAATGTCATTGCCTTCTTTGGGGACTGGCTCATCCCTTAATACATCTTTGACAATGAGGCACAGAGCTGCTCTTTATGGAAGAAACGTGAACTCCTGCAGATTGTTCTATAGTCACTGCCCAGCTCTCATTACCAGGTGAAATAATTTGGCCTGGACTTACTATTTAAAAGTCACAAAATTCATTAGAGGCAGAAAAATAAATGCTGAGCTCCCAATGCATGTACTTAGGCCATGCTCACCATTTCATTTCTGTGATACACAAGCTGTGATATTTGTGTTCTGCAACTGCCTGGTTAGCCCCTTATTGCTCTTAATGCTTTAATGGCCCTTTATGTATGGATGTTAAGTGCTGCGCATCTCCTGAAACATCTAATAGAAACCAGTCTATGTAAGCACAGACATGATGAAGGGCTCTCAGAGGAGTGTATTGTGAAAATGGAATGTGGTTTACTGTTTGCATGCCTGGATAAAATGTGGCTGTTTTCCTGCTCCATTCTTCTGTATTTTTCCCTTGGTGGGGGAGTTCTAATTTTATTTCTATTGTGTGTGCAGATAAAATCTATTCAGCAATAATAATAATAATGATAATAAACCACAGATTTGCATAAGTCTCCCTATTATTTAGCCACTCTTCAAAACACATTTAAAAAGGTAACTGTGGAAACAAAGGAACCTGGGACAGACTTACTGTTTACTCTAATGAAGTGAAGCTGATACACCCCCAAAAAGATTTGCCCATCAGGACACATAAAGAAGGAAGGCTGGTTTTCATCTGTTACACTTGTCAGACAGGTTTTTTTTCTTAAAAAGTTTCACTAATTGCTCAGTATGTATTTTTAGTTCTATGCAAAAAGGGAGAATTACACCCAATTACTAAAGGCAAGAAATAAATCACAGTGAGGTCTGTTAACAATCAATCTGAATTAAGAGGATTAAACGCAATTTTTTGTCAAGATGCAACACAATTTAATTAATATCCTTCCAAATTATATTAATTACAAGATGAGAAGTTGAAAGTGTCCATATAAAAGTTGAGAACTTGTGAGGTTGGGGATCCCATAGGATGCAAAAAGGTAGCAGTTCTTTAACTGTTCCTTACCTCTGGGGAAAGGGTGGAAATTACCCTAGGACTAAACAATCTATGATAGAATATAATACTAATGGGATGATCTGATTCTGAAAGAGGCACACATACACGTTCTCCACCTCAATGCAATGCCTCCACGTCCCAGCATCTATCAGGATTAATATTTTTTAGCCCAAATAAGTGAGTGTGCTGGTAGTCCTGACATGGGAAAGAGCAGAAGTTTTGACTTCTTTATGAAAGTTTGTGCATGCAGTGGACTCAGTGAAGACTTGATCTTGCTGTCTTGTCATGGTAGGATTATTGTTGCTTGGTGAAACAAGAGTCAGAAATGCTTTTCCTACAGATTACTGAGACTGTCCCTATTTTTCACAGCTACCTTCCCCTCACTCAAAAAACCCGTAAAACTCAAGCAGTCAGGTCATCTAACTGGATTGAAGAAGATTCATTTTTCTTCAAAAAGAGTAGAATGGGAGACTTGAGTATTGCATATTTAAAGGGAGTACCTTAGTTCACCGTCGACTATCTTTGTGCTAGATTCTCTTCTTCCTTCCCTCCCTCTAGTTTTGACCAGAATTACATCATGCAAAAACCTGTCCTATCAAGAACTAAAGTAAAAGTGATATATTTCTATTGGAAGATTTTATTTCCAAAGTAGATGTTTTCCAATTAAAAAAACAAAATGGGAAATTTCCTATCCACTGCAGTCTGGACTTTTCTACTCAGTGTAGGTTCCATCTGGATCAGCTCTCAGCTCAGTGTGATTTTTTTTCTTCCTTGCACACTAATCCATCTCCTCAAGCCATTGCAACTTTTTTTTTTCTTCTTTCCTCCCCTGATGTTCCTTCCACAGGCTCATTGATTAGATGAAACCCAGATAATCTTCTCTTGAAGTTTGGGAGTGATAACTGGCTGCTCCCGTGTTATGTAATTTATTAGCAACCAAACCTTTGTGTTGTCTTAAGAATGATGCTGTTGCTCTTCAGTGCAATGTTTGTATAATGTGTCTTCTGAGACACTCCTGTTGCCAAAACAGAGAATATTCTAGAGTGTCCCACCTCTCAGATACAGCCAGTCCTAGATTTTTGGTAGTAGTTTATACCATCTGAAATGAGTAATGCTGTTTACTGTGAGCAGCCATAGAAACTGTATTGTCAGAAGCAGAAATACATGTTACTGGGATCATAATGGATTATAATAGAGTTATAAAAAAATCTCTATAAAGTAAAAAATCTATTATACCTATTTAAGTATTCTCTTGTACTTACCTTAAGCAATGACAAACTAATTACTGACATTCAAATCACGTAGTGCTCCGATTACTACATATTCTAAAGTTCATGCTTTGTTTTCCACACTCAGATCACAGGATACCTATAGGCCTGGCTCAAGGCCAGGTAGGAAGCTCTACCTCCCCTTCTCCCATTCTTGCTGTACTTCATTGTGTTACTCAGTGAATATATAATTAGGAGGTTTTGATGGAAGGGGATAAAAAAATGGATAAAAACCTACATTAACATTTATAGACTGCCTTCAGATCCAGCCTTTTATTCGTTATGCCTGTGTTATGCTGAAAGGAGGCATGCTATGGAAAAGCAATACCTAGCTGGTACAGAAATACAGTGATGCCAAACCAAAATAAGTAATTTTGATGATTAATACCACATTATGTGGGTAATGACTTTTAGTATTTTCAAAGGAAGTGTATTTGGTACGATTGGACTGGAAATGTTCAGTGAAGAAAGTTAAACTGATAAGAAGTGAGTGCAGTGAGTATTTCATCTTTGGCACCTGGCTGAGACCAAACCAGACATTTTCAGAGGAGAAAGGAAAATGGCACTCCCCTTGGTGAGTCACCTGCAATACTAATAATAACATTATTACTTGAGATTAAATATTTCCCCTCACTTGAGTGCTGCAAAGGCCTTCATAATGAATAAATCTCATGATCACCTTCATGCAAATGTAGAAATGGGAGCACAACAGAGTGAGTGAATTATTGAAGTTAACCTGATACTTTTCCAGTAAAACTGTGAATTAAGTTTCTATGTGTATATACTCCAACGTATGGAGATTGCAGTTTACCTGTCTTTAGATAACTACAGTCTCAGTGTCTGCACTTTGACTAGTCATTGCAGCTCCTTTTGTAGTTATTGGAGAGAAATGGGAAGGAAGTTTTAGACTGTACTTTGTGTGATACAGTTTGGTCGGTTGTCTCAAAATAGGATGGACTGCTCCCTAAAGAGGCTTTCTTTCCTATGACTACAAACAGACCCTGGGAGGACCAACCTGGATGTATACACCTACATTTGTTGACATCTGCATTTATTCAGATGAATCCCACACTTAATTAATTGCATCCGCACATTAATTACTAAATGTGCTGCCTGTAGGATGCTACGTTAACCGTGTTATGCCAAGCAGAAATGACAGCTAATATACCTTCTGAACAACATTTTCCAAGTACCATAATTGCCTCCTGTACCTTCATCAAAGTACATAGTACTGAAGGATGTCTCAGAAAAAAGAATCAGTGATTCTACTTCTCTTGCATAAAAACCTGCAAGTAATATTAATTAATGTTTAATTCAGTACATGATATTTTAATGATACTCTCTATTTATTATTGACATTATTCAGAGATTTTATTGGGAAGCATTGTGACAAGACATGTAGTGATTTCCTTCCAAAGCTTCCAAATCTCTATCACGACCTACATGAATATACCTTCAGACTTGATTCTCATGTAACAAAGTGCTAACAGCAGATAAACCGAGGCAGAAAATTATGTGACTTGCACAAAATCATAGCAAGCTAATGATAAACAACCAGAGTCAGGCTTGATGCTGAATCTAGCAGCCACGTTTCAATTTGTTAACTACAATCATCATTATTCTAAAACACTGGCAAGTTAAAAAAATTCTAGTTCAGATTTGACAGCATAAAACAAAACAAAAGATAGTCTGTTTACTCTGGTTGATTTTCTTATCATAAAGAACAGGTGTGCCTTTTCATTCACAGCCAGGCAGTGCAGATGTATTCATTAGAGGCATTACACAGTCTTTTGTAACTCAAAGTGTTTGTTTTAAAACAGATGTGTGTTCATTTCTAAGCTTAGAAACGTGAAAAATCCGAGGACCGTTTTCCCCCTTGCAGTGTTCTCTGGAGGACACATGATGGAGCCAGCAAGTTCACAAATATTAGTTTCTTTCTGCAGAGGATCTGCAGTGAAAACCAGATAAGGGATGCTGGCTTCTCTGAAATGTGTCCAGGGACAGAGGTGTCAAAGTGCTTCGTCACCAGTGGCCATTAATGAATCTCCACAAGCTCACACAGCAAACACAAGCAACTTGCACCTGAAGAGTATCAGACGGAATCTAATGTTTCAGTGCATAACTTTGGCAGAAGTACCTACACTTGCAAGATCCTAGCCCTTCCCTGGTTCCTCCATTATTCTCACTTTGGGGAGACCCAGCTTCAACGAAGGTGGGTTTGAGCCTATGTCCTCAAAGCATAAGCTTCTGTTAGATATATGTTTTGAAGCTTTGAAATACCTTCTTCATGAGGTTTTCCTGGGGAGAATTTGAAGAAGATGTAACGATGCTGGGTAAATTCAGGGTTGTCAAGGGAGGAGACAAAAACTGGGATTGTTTCTCTATGAGTCTGTAATAGTAAGAATGTCCTGGAGAAGTTAAGAAACTTTTCTTCTCTCCTTCTCAGCCCTTGGGCTTCTTCATGCTTACAGCAACTTGTATGGCAGATGCAGAAGCAAAGCAGCTGGGGACTGAAACAGATCTTTAACCGTTGCCTCTACTCCACTCAAGCTATTGACTTACACAATCAGTACAAGCGGTTAAGCACTGCTGCATTTGCCTGGGTCAGTTCTCACTTTTTCACAAACTTGGGTGTAACTTTCCCTTTCAAGTTGACACTGCAGTGAATCTATAATAGCATTCTGTATTTGCCATGAAATGACCAAAAAAAGTTTGAAATATGTTTACACAAAAAATGCCCCTTGAGCTATAGAATAAAACTTCCACTCTCCCTTTCTTCTTCACCTCCAGTCCACAAAGTGTGGAAATTCAAGCAACTGGTCTGGAAAGTAGATGGGACACTGCAGCCAGAAATGCTTTGCAGACAACACGTCTGAGTTGGTAGAAACTGTAACAAGTTTTCTTAACATACTTTTTTTCACCTATAATTTTTGGAATTGCATGATCCTTCTGAGGAGGTTTCAGTTTTTAACTTGAATCTTGATCTGACAAGTTAAATATCACTGCATCTTAAAAGTGGCTCCTGAAATACCTGCCTGTGTTCAAGGTCTGTCTGGGTACATTCAGAGTCAGTTCTGAACTTCCACACTAAAAAAAAAATCTTCATTTTTTTCCCCAGAAGGTCTTTGCAGGTGCAAGATTTTCAGAGAAAGTGAACGGGTTCCTTTTATTTCTGTTGCCCCATTGGCCAAATTGTTTCACAGGGGCTGATTCTACTCTAACCAGTAAGATAATTCCAGTCCTGCAGCCCTCACCTGCAGTCGATGATCTAAACCACTCAGAATTGGAAGGTTCAAAACCCTTTTGAATGATTTAAGAAGATAATGGCTTGCTTTCATTTTTAATCTTCAAGTTAAGAACATATATTTGGAACAAAACACTAAAGCTTAAATAAAGCTATGTGTTGGATGCCAAGGCTATCCAACCAGTGGAACCCTGTATGGGCAGCAGGTCAGATAACCCTATTGCTATGGTTCCTTCTTCCTCAAAAGCTGTGAAAAGAAGGGAAAAATCAGAAAAAAAAAGAAAAATGCAGAAGCCTAGGAGCCTGGGCAATAGGAGGTTTTTTTCTTTTTTTCTTTTTTTTTCTTTCTTTTTTTTTTTGGGGTGTGTGTGTGTGTGTGTCTGCAACAGCTATTCTTGATAAGATGAATACACAAAGACTGTTTCAAGCAAAGATAGCAAAAGAATGCACTGGCATATGCAGATAGTGCTGAGGTGTTTGCAGTGAGGGACATTCTTAATTAAGAGTCATGTGGAATGTGCAAGTATCCAAAAGAACATAGGAATAAATTATGCTTATGAGATAATTTCTCCCGCAGTCCTAATACTTCGCTGTTCAGCCTGGAAAACCTAAAAGCATCTACTGGTTGACTTATAACCTGGGCACTTTCTTTCCCAGCAGGAACCCCTCCCAGTTTTCTTTCCCAAGGGAATCAGGGCATGAAAATAGAAAGGATTGTGTTGGGACCCTGTTCCATCAGAATCTGTGAGCTGCAAAAAGACAATTTAAATGTGTAGTGGCACATTAACAGAATCTGGAGCTGGGGGATACTCCTCTGGCTAAAGAGAAATAAAACCAGAGCGTATCTGCATCTCTTCATGATGCTTGATACAGAGCTGGTACTGCACAGGCTCACTCTGAACTGTGAATTGAATAAGCACAGCACTGAACCTGAGTAAATGTTCACTGTTTTCAGGATCTGAGCTAATATTGCTGTGAGCATGGCAATCTGCTGTGCTCTGTTGAAAGATCAACACAGTCAGAGCTAGCTGAGGGACCAGGAGAAAAATGTTGCTTTTGAAATATTCACCCTGGCTTTAGCTGCTGGAGGTTAGGATGATGTTGTAAGTTACTTGAGTCAATACAGGGAGATTGGTGGGAGTTATTAAAGGTATCTGAAGATATGTACAGCTGTGTGATAACTGAAGTGGAAAGTTAGCAATAAAATGAACAATAGCAAGAAGTTAGAACAAAATGATCAGGCCTAACAAACTTTGCCAAAAAATAGTGTTTGTGAAGAAGAGATTTCAGGGGAGCCACTGCTAGAGCAGTGTGCTGGTTTTGGCTGGGACAGAGTTAATTTTTTCCATAGTAGCTAGTACGGGCTGTGTTTTGGATTTGTGCTGAAAACAGTGTTGATCACACAGGGATGTTTTCATTCCTGCCAAGCAGTGCTTACCCAGAGCCAAGGGCTTTGCTGCTTCTCACCCCACCCCACCAGCGAGGAGTCGGGGGGGGGCACAAGGAGTTGGGAGGGGACACAGCCGGGACAGCTGACCCCAACTGACCCAGGGGATATTCCAGACCATAGGACGTCATGCTCAGTATATAGAGCTGGGGGAAGAAGAAGGAAGGGGGGATGTTCAGAGTGATGGCGTTTGTCTTCCCAAGTAATGGTTACATGTGATGGAGCCCTGCTGTCCTGGAGATGGCTGAACACCTGCCCGTCCATGGGAATGGGTGAAGGAATTCCTTGTTTTGCTTTGCTTGTGTGCACGGCTTTTGCTTTACCTATTAAACTGTCTTTAGCTCCACCCACAAGTTTTCCCATTTTTACTCTTCTGATTCTCTCCCCCATCCCACTGGAGGGGAGTGAGTGAGAGGCTGCGTGGGGCTGAGTTGCCGGCTGGGGTTAAGCCACAAAAAATCATTCAATCCCCCCCTCCCCCCAAATACTCCAAAGGGGCCTGGTTATCAAAGCAGGACTTTACTATCAAGGTATATTTCTGAGATCAATGATGTGAACAGAGCAGTCCTCTTGATCACTTTGTTTAAAGCAGCAAGGAATTACTTCATCAGTTGGAAGTGCAGCAAAATTAAAACCAAAAACAAACAGAGAAAAACTAGTTACATCTAGCAACATGAGAATTCAGTTGCTCAATTAATAAATTCAGTTTTTGAGGGAAAGGAGTGATTGAGGTGATACTACAGTGATACTGCAAAGGCAAAGGTTTAGCACTGCCCTATTGAATAAGTATAATTAACAAGTTCTGTTAATTTCCTTGTTCCTGCACTATGACAGACTGAGATTATGAGAGAATATACATTCCTATCGCATAGCAAGGGTCAGAATTCAAATGTGTGTTTTTCCAAGATGAAATTCATCCTGGTGAAATTAATCATCAGGGTCAGCAGGTGATGACGTGTTATCTGAAAGAATTTTAAAATCTATAATAAGGAAACTAACCCTTCCAGAAGAAGCAGAGTATCAAAGCAGATCAGAATATAGTATGAACATAATAGCACTTCTATCCTATTTGGGGCAAAAATAGAATGATGTCCTTTTATGCACATTCCTGTGTTTAAACTCCCACTCACAGTGAGACTGAGTTGGCATTCTTGGATGAATTTCAATCTTCAAACACAGCAGGATTTGATCCAATGATACTTGCTATCAGAAGATGCTGAAGTCCAGATACTCATATTAATTTACTTACTAATTTCTGATCAAAATGTATGAGAACCTTCTGAGTCAGAGCTTGATCTAGCAAATCAAAGACCTATACCTTTACAGAGCTCAGACTTAGCTCTGCAGAGGTTTCTGTGTATTCTGTAATTGTAATTCTTCTCTGTGATTAAGAATTCAGTGAGAGAGATTGGAGGACAGAGCAAAAAGAGTAGATAAATCATGGCTGATGCAGAGAGACAGGAATATCTGGGATAGTTTAGTCAAGAGACGAAAAACCAGAAGGATATGTAAAAGATGGCTATGACACAGCAGGCAATAGTTTCTTCCTTGACTCATGCTTGTAGGACAAGGAGGGTTTCATTACAGCAGGGAAGACTTAGATTAACCATTGAAAAAAAATAAATTCTAACGGTTAAGAATAGGAGCGGGCTGGTGAGAAATTGAGGAGTTCACATTCCTGGATGTTTTTGAAAACAGACAGGACAAGCTTTTGTGAGGAATGACATCAGTACAGCTGATCCCACCTTTGGGCAGGGGGTAAATGAAACAACCTTTGGATGTTGCTTTCTAGTCTTGCTGTCTATAATTGCAATGATTTATGAGGCATAGAGCAGACCAGGTCCTACATTCGTGCTAATTTGCATAACTGAGAAGCTGGCTTATTGTGTGCCTAATTCTTCACTGGCCATTAATTTGTAGTTAATTATCCTACTGTTCTAACATGCTAGATTGATTTGCTATATAGCATGGTCTGCATATCCATTCTGAACAGCATTAGTGGTGTGCTTGCAATCTCCTTCCTACTTATTTTCGTTGTACTTCAACATGATGTAGAATTTGTCAGACTAGGCTTAACTTTAGTCTTTGTGTGTATGTGTGTCTGCTAAAATGAATTTGATTTATGTAAGTTCAGCGGTTTTTCTGTTACTGTTTAAGAAGGGAAGAACATAATTGCAGGTTTGCATTTCTTTACCTTAATTAACTTCTCTAACAAAAGATTATATTAAAAAGAATGGATTTTTTTTTTCAAGCTCTTAATAACCAGATTAACCCTTTTGGTGTACTGACAAAAATATTGTTAAAATTGCAGAATTTTTAATGCTCAAAGTGTGCTTTTTTGACACACACTATAGCTCTGTCGTTTTCCGTAATGCTTTTGAATGTGGGCTGCATTCCGTAATTTACATTGTTGAGGAACATTTGTCTGGAGATTTATATTAGAATTGGTTCTTTGAGGCTGCTATCACATCACCGTTTTGCAAGGATGTAAGGAAGAATACTACATAATTTGTGGTATCCTTAAACCATACGTCTCAGCGGATACAGCACTGTCAATGAGTGATAAAATCCCAGCAGAGGTTGGTGTAAATGGAAGAACTGGGACAATTCAGATCAGGCCCCAGAAGGAATGAAAGTTAATAGTTCAGTTCAAATTGAGGTGGGTTTGAAGGATCCCTTGTCCTTTCATTTGACTGCAGGTTTTATTCTAGTTTTGGTACACCAATGCAATGCTCCAGAGTACTCTGTGTAATATTAAAGTAGTACAATTCTCTAGACCTATGTTTCAGCTAGTAAGGCTTTTGTCAGAAAATTTTGAACAGAGCATTGAGGGCTTCCTTCATCTTTAACTTTTGGTACCTAAAAGGTAGGGACTGTTCCAAGTTACGTGCCAGAGATTAACAGCCTGGAGGAAGGGGTTATTTAACTGAACGCTGATTACTGAGGCAGCCTGGACACCTAAGTTAGGTTTGGCTTGTAATGTGAAGTTACCTGAAGTTGAATGGGATAAATCTAGGGGTCAGGATACTAATAGATAACTTTAGCTGGATGTCACCATCCCCACCTCCCGTAGTACAATGTTTAAGAGGGAACTTGTAGCTGTGCTTCAGCTGTGCAAAATAATCTGGTACTGGAGAACACAAAGCCTTTCTTCCATATTATTATTGCTATGGATAGAGTTTTGGGGTTTTAATGTATTTTGCTTTTTGGTTGTTTCTTTTTTCTTTATTTATTCTTAACATAGGCACACCTTGCATCTATAGGGCTGCACTGGAAGATCAGCAAGGTTACCTTTGAATCTAGGAGCAAAGTTGAAAGAAGCTGAAAAAGACTGAAAAACACTTTCAGCTACTCAATGGCAGAAACTTGCACTTGGGAAGTATGTAAATGGTAAAGTGAAACCTCTGCCTATCAGTAGGCCTTTCATTCACTGAGATCTCCAGTTCCCTGGACCCTATATCAGTTATAAACAGTTTGCTAGTCTAGCCAGGATAATCAGAAAGGAGACCCCAGACCACCTATCACTAAGTGCACCTAGATTATAGTCAGCTGTCACCTACAGGTAAGCCTCCGTCCCCATCCACATGTCACAGAGCAGCCAGGTTTCCTTTCTTCATGGTGGTCCCTTGCAGGCTGCCAGTCCCTCTCGTGAGCCAGCAAGCTCCCACTGAGATACTTTCCGAAGGAGCCTGTACTGACTTACAGGCCCATCTCCTAAAAGAGTGGAACTGGCGGAATATTTGCCACCGCTCAACCTGCAAGACAACACTACCTCCCATTGCTGGAGACAGTCCAGTACCTCCTGGGAAGCACGGCTGTCTTATCCTGCAGATGGTGAAAAGAAAGCCTGGAAGGGCCCGCAACGCACCG
This sequence comes from Buteo buteo, assembly GCF_964188355.1. NCBI lineage: Eukaryota > Metazoa > Chordata > Aves > Accipitriformes > Accipitridae > Buteo > Buteo buteo. Next base: position 22,479,127 of record NC_134185.1, read on the forward strand.
CAGCTCGTGAGCGCTGCCCAGATGAGGGGAGGCAGAAATGTGACACACTCCTAGGGCCATGCCTCATCCTTAAATCCATATTAATATCCTCTCTATCTTCTCTGGGACTTGAATTTAAGAACACATTTCAGGGACAAGGCATAGATGACTTAACATACCTTGAACATGAAGATGGCAGAAGTGGTTTGCCAACATAAAAAAGAGATTTTAATGATGGCAGATTCTTCTTTACAATACTGGTATAATTGCAACTCTCTGCTATTTTGAGGGCTAAGGGGGGATAATCCCTGTTTTTATGTTTCTTGCCTTCCTCTTCCAGAGAAGCCACAAGAAAGCCTGTATGTATATGATTTTAGATGGTTATGGGAATGGAGGCCCATCTCGTGCCTTTGAAAGGACTGTGGCTAAATTGAGTTTGCCCTATTAAAATAAGGTGGCCTTATTACATGAATGTATTCTCCAGATGTAGGCTCCAATTAATCTCAGTAGGCACGAAGGAAGTATGGCCTTTTTCATTCTCAAGAGAAAAATAAGTCTTATAAGAAATAGGCTGCAAACAGGACTTCAATGCCTATTCCTTCCTAAAAGCCTTTTAATGTGAGGACACCATTTCTGCTTTCTCTTGACAACAGGAAAGTGTTTTCTTAGTAATGAAAATAATAATTTTCTTTTACAGTGGATAATATGTATCTATTAGCTTAAATCGATACCTGCGAAAACTTGCAGAAATTACATTCTCCCAGCAGCACCATTAGATGGACCCAGCTGCAGCTTCTTGTGGCAGTAGAAGGTAGGGGTCACAGGCTGGAAGAGGATGGAAGAAGGAGGTAAGACAGGGCAGTAACACTTGACTCAGGAGGGGAGCAGGAAGGGAAGTGATACATGAAAACCTCTAGGCAGGCATTGGTCATCGCACAATTATTTTGTGTGCTATGAGATGATAGCAGAGTGGCAAACAGATGGCAGAAGAAGTTTTATTAAGACCTTGGAAAGGTCCTTCCCTCTTCCCATTAGGAAAAGAGTCAGCTTCCATCAGGGTGAGGCAGAACTGTGTCTCGGGTAGAAATTGCTGGAAGGTGGAGGTAGAATGTGAAGAGAAAATACCTTTTTCTGGTACAGCTGTTAGATCCTCAAGTCTTTTGGACACATTAGAGTGCTCTGTGTGTTGTGGTAACAAGTTTTCTCTGTGTGGGTGCCAGGAGAAAGCAATTATCTTCCAGGGTCAAGCAAACCTTTCCTCTAGTCAACAAGATGAAGCATGCGGTCTTCCTCACATTATCAGTATCCATGCAGTGTAATGCAAGTGTAGTGCAGGGAAAGATATACCAGAACTCTGAAATATGAGGGTGTTCTGCCCTTGCCCTTGGCCTCTAAAGCTGGTCTAACCGTGCATAAAAGACTTGTAATGGGATTTTTTAGGGTCAGAATACAACTGAAGAATACTTTCAAACCTCCTCAGCAGATACTGGATCAGAATAGCTTAACAGTACTCTGGTGCAATTGACTTTCCTGCTTGAGAGCTGTGCTGGTGTTTAGGATGTCACAGATGACAAACAGAAGTAGACCAAGCAGCAAATGGTTTTGTACACTCCACAGCAGTGGACTTGCTGATACAACTGTTGCTCCACAGGTTCTGTTCATATCTGGTATAGCTGTCTTCCAAAAGCTAGTGCCTGATTATTTCTGGACTGAGTTTATATCTAGAAATAGGACTGCTGCGATAAATCCCCCTTTGTTTCAGAAGGCAGTGAAAGTGGCTTTTTGTCTCTGGACATTTGTAGCCTGCTGCAGCTGTGAGTCTGGATTTGTCAAGATACAATATCCCTAGATGTTGTGATTTCCTACGAGGGTGCTGTTGTGCAGGAATACAGATTAGTGTGCCTAGGACATGGCGCAAGGCTGGTGCTTGCTCTTCAGAGATGAAGTGATCAGATAACCTAACTACACGGTTATCTGCACAGTGCCATGTGGTTGTATGGGAACTTAGCTTCTTGCTTATTTCTCCTGCTCCGTCTCGTACCTTTCCCCTGTGTTGCTAATATTGCTAGGCTAGACGGGCTGAGGCATCAGTGTCAGGGTGGGCGATGGGGTGCAGTGGGCTCCCTAGACGATGAAGGATGTTGCAAAGTACAGCACGACATAGATGAGGCCAGATGTACGTAATTATTGGAAGGGCTTAAATGTCAGATGTCTGTCATGTACCTGAGCTTGGGAGACTAGTGTTATATCTGAAATGTCTCATCTGTGTATGCAAATCCCACAATGGGGTTATGCATGGAGTATCCTAGAGCTACATTGTGAATGCAGACAACTGCTCCAAACTGAGTCTCCATCACACTGCTGTCTCAGGAGTGCTCTAAAAGATCAACAGGAATATGTCCATACAGGCTCTAACTTGTTAAAGTGCATGCGTGTGCCTGTTTTGCCTTAGAGAAGCACATGTTCAACTCCCATTGGCGTCAAAGGAATTAGACAGGTGCTTAAGCACTTAGTATAATCAGAACCTTAAGCTCTTTCTTATAGCTTATAAAATGTAAGTTCAAAAGTGAATTTACTAAGATTACCCTTAGCTCAGTGTTTAATATCCTTCCTTATCTCTTTTCATTGCACCATTGGATTTTTTTTTTTTGAGCATCAGTGAGGACATTTCAATTATGCCTTTCTTGTGCTTAATCACAATTTATTTAGGTTGTGAACACCTGTTTAAAGGTGTTTTATTAAAAATAAAAAGTACTTACTCTAGTTTTGACATGCTTTTATGTATATCATACATATTTACATTATAGAGTTAATATAATTTATTGGAAATATTGCCAAACTATTCCCTTGGAAAAATAAAGATCAGATAATAGTATAAAGCTTATGTGCTTTTTTTTCATAATTTTTATTTTTGCACATATGGATCACTTAACATCCCCTCTACCAATACCTTCATTTTCTATATTGAATGCATCACATCCTAATTTAATACTGGTACTGGCCAAAAGAAGGATGCAGTACTTTTTATCTAAATATCAAGTTTTACTTGGGAAGGAGAATGTGTTGTTATTTACTTGAATTATCTGTGGAAAACCTATTGTTGTAGCAATGCAAGCAATTAAAATGGTTAATATTCATATCCTAACATGAGATCATCAGAGTCGTTCTTTGCTTGTATGTAAGAGTGATAATGACATATGTTGCTGTCGATAAAACCAATACGAGTGAACATGTACTGTTATTAAAAATGATCAATTTTTATTCATTTTTTGGTTGATGATAAAATAAAGATTGATTTTATTTAAATTATTTGCTTTTTCCTCTGGAGAAAATATTGGTAGTATTATATTCTTTTAATTATAAACAGAAGAAAAGAGTTGCTATTAACATAATCCTTACTTAAACTTGATATTTTTAATTACTGTGGCTGCTTTTGTCTCTGGGATATGCAATATAAGCTGCAATTCATGACACTGAGACATTCCAATTTCTTAGGCATCTCTGAAAATGTGAATAAATGCCTGTAATGAAAGCTTCATCAATACAATCTAATAAACTTTGTTGTAAGGAAAAAGGAAATCCATTTGTGGTGTTGGATTTTAAGCACCAGGACTGCTAGCCTTGAAAAGTATGGTAAGAAAACTAGATCCCTTTCTTGGTAAAGCTACTGATTATACTTAAGCTTTTTAAAGGCAGCTATACTCAGCTGTCCTTGGGCTGGAAAAATGATGAAGGCTACTTCAAGCCTGGGTGGAAAACATTCTCAGCCTAGCCACTGGTGACCGACTGCTGAAGTAACCTCTGCTTTTGTGTCCACTGACATAGACGACTCACTGCACACGCGACTTTCAGCGTTTGTACATACAGTTGTCCTCCCTGAAGTGACTGGGCTCCACTGTTTATGGATGGTCAATCCCAGTGGGTGTTTCATTCCTTGCTGATAGTATCCCAAGTGAATGAGAATACTCACCTCCTACAGTTCTTTTTCTTCTCTGCATTCCTGATAAAGAACCAAATCCAGCACATGTTTTATATAGTTGGGTAAGATGTTACCCATTCAAAGAACATAAGCATGATTTTGGAGATGTCAGAGCAAAAGTCCTGCATCCTTTTCTGATAGAGACCAAAAGTGGTTGTTCACAGAATCACAGAAAGGTTGAGGTTGGGAGGGACCTCTGGAGTTTATCTGGTCCAACCCACCTGCTCAAGTATGGCCACTTAGACCTGGTTGCCACGTCCAGCTTTTGAATATCTCCAAGGAGGGCCACAAAATCTGTGGGCAACTTGTGCCAGTGCTCAGTTACCCTCATAATAAAAAAGTGTTTCCTGACGTTCAGATGGAACCTCCTGTGTTTCAGTTTGTGCCCATTGCCTCTGGTGCTGTCACTGGGCACCACTGAAAAAAGCCTGGCTCTGTCCTCTTTGTGCCCTCCCTTCAGGTATTTATATACATTGATAAGATCCTGTCTGAGCCTCCTCTTCTCCAGGCTGAACGGTTCCAGCTCTTTCAGCCTGTCCTCATATGTGAGATGCTCCAGACCTTTCATCATCTTCATGGCCCTTTGCTGGACTCTCTCCAGTAGCTCCATATCTCTTTTGTACTGGGCAGCCCAGAACTGGACCAGCACTCTAGGTGTGGCCTCACCAGCACTGAATAGAGGGGAAGGGTTACCTCCCTGGAACTGTTGGTAATACTTGGTCTAATGCAAACCAGGATATCATTATCTCTTTTTTGCAGCAAGGACACTTTGCTGGCTCATGGTCAGCTTGGTGTCTGCCAGGATCCCCAGATCATTTTCTGCCAAGCTGCTTTCCAGCAGGGTGATGCCCAGCATATACTGGTGCCTGGGGCTCTTTGTCCCCAGCTGCAGGACTTTGTGCTTCTCCTTGTTGAACTGTACGAGGTTCCTGTCAGCCCATTTCTTCAAACAGTTGAGCTTCTTCTGGATGGCAGCAAGACACTCTGGCACGTCAGTCGCTCTTCCCAGTTTTGTATCATCAGCAGACTTGCTGAGCATACACTCTGCCATCATCCAGATCATGAATAAAGATGTTGAATGGTACTGAACCCAGTATTGGCAGCTGGGGTGCACGGCTTGTTCCTGGCCTCCAATTGGAGGTGAGGCTGACCAGCCTGTACTTCCCTGGGTCCTCTTTCTTGCCCTTCTTGAAGATAGGAATGACATTTGCTTTCATCCAGTCCTCAGGCACCTCTCCCAATTGCCACGGTCGATTTGATCAAAGATTATTGAGAGTGGTGTCACAGTGACATCAGACAGCTGCCTCAGTGCTCATTGGTGCATCCTATCAGGGGCCATGGGATTGCATAGCATCCAGGGTTCTTAAAAGAAGCTACAAGTATTATTTACCTATCTGTCTGTCTATCATCTCCTTTTATTTTTAAAATGAAATGTAAAATTAACCGACTTGTATCACTGTTTTATTTTGAACACCTATGTTATTGTCTCTATCCCAAACCCATAAAAGCTTCCTGGCGCTATATTGTATGTTCACACACACCAAAGCTCACCATGAGTTGAGAAACGTAGTGAGAGCAGTGTAAACTGTAAAGTTCTGCTGCTTTATCAGCATTAGAAGCTACTACCAATTTCAAGTGCAACTTCAAAAAAAGACATATAAAGCAGTCTGCTTTGGTTGTCATGCTTTAAAATATCCTCCTTACCCTTCCCCCATCTACTAAGAGTTTAGTATTTCATCTTAATGTCCCCATTGCTTACCATAAGTATGGATAATGCAGTTGACCTTACTAGAAGGTAATGTTGTGATTCATCAGCCTGTTTTAGTGATTAAATATATTTTTAATTATTACTATACAAAAATCTTTCATGGTAAAGGCCACTTTCCCTCTAGCTCTGAACTCTGCCTCTTTTAGCATTTTTCATGTGTGGGCAAAAATTACAGGTACAGAAATATAGCTATTTTCCACTTTAGATTCACTATACCATTATAAGAATGTCTGAGTTCAACCACAATCTCTTAATGTTATCAAATGATTTATAGGTTTTCTATTGCTGTGGCTCAACACGCTGTTCTTATTACCCAATACAGTAAACATTGTAGTCTAGCAATCACAAAAGCTGAAAGATCAGAGAGAAAAATGTCAATTATTAAAAAGCCAGAATCTACAGCTCTAATAGGTGACTCCCTTGCGTAACATCAGGAGAACAAAGCAGCTGTGTGATGAACTCACTTAGATCCCTGCCCTCAAACAGTGAGATGGATGAATATTGGCGATGAACTCATCAGCTCTCTCTCCTGCAGACATTTGGGTCCAATGGAGGTGGAGCCACCAGAAACATACTCTCGATGCTAATCAGTCCAGTAGCCACAGCTTCCAAAGGACTTTACACTCATGCACAAATGCATGACCAAATTGTCTGAGGCACTCAGTGTTAAGGCTATAGCTCTAGACAGAATCACAGAATGGTTGCGGTTGGAAGGGGCCTCTGCAGGTCATCTTGTCCCAACCCCCAGCTCAAGCAGGGTAGACCCTGTGGATCCTTGCCTTAAATTGTCCATGAGCATTGTACACTTGAATGGGTGGGTGCTTCAGTATACAGTCAGTGCCTTCACAAAGGCTCAGCCATGAAAACAATGCTCACAGTCAGGCACAGGATAACAACTCATTCGAATCACCATACAGCAAAGACAGAATTTCATAGGTACTAGGGTAATTGCTAAACAAAATCAAGAACTAAAAGCATGTGTCTACTTTCAGCTGTTTTCTCTTGACTATGTTTGTGCTCTGTCACCTAACTTGCTGTAGTACCCATAATATTGTTATTATATTAATAATCATAAATTAATTGAGGTAAGAGTAAGCATGCAGTACTGATTTACTCATTATTAATAATGCACTGTCCCTGGAGAGCAATACTGCTTGTCTTCTTTCTGTCTCTGCACTTCACAGCTGATTGTCACTCATGGGTCTAATTTAGACTGTAATTTCCCTGTAGCAAGTATCTTGCCTTTTTGTTTACCTGGAAAGTGTTGTAGCAATGATACTACACATGTGATAAATAATGATGCAACACTAAGGATAAGATGATGCAGCTCCTTTCATAAAAAAACAAAGGTGCTTTATTTATGATCCTACATCGCTGTGCTCTTACTAGTGTGATTTTTCTTTTCTCTTTCTTCACATGAATCCAATGCAATTTGTGGATGACCAGTTGTACCAGCATCTTTGTGAAGCAAAGTCATAGGAACATCTCAGAGTTACCTACAGGCTAGATTTCAGATGTGAAAGCATGGGTAGATCCAACCTTAGCATTTTCCTTTGTGTAGATTCTCAGGCATATCAGAAATTGATTTATCACTTATCCTGAAAGCTTAATGATGCAGTAAGATTCTGCTCATTTCTGGAAATAAAATAAAAAAAGATATTCTCCTTAAACTAGACTTTTTAAAAAATGAAATTTCAAAATACAAGACCTTGGTCTTTGATTCTGTGGAAAAGAAACTTCTTTAGGAAGAGACCATTCTTAAGAAAACTACTCTTTCTCTTGCAACATTAATTGCCATTGTTTTTTTAAGTATTTACCAAACCAACCCATTCATCGAAAAATAGTGACTAGGATGCAACAAAAGATGATCTTCACTTTTGTGTGTTTGTTCTCTATAGCAGTAAGTTCCTCAGGGAAGGAACTGGCTCTATTACACAGAGTTTAGCTCAGCATAAGGTATTGTGGCAAAAGTTAATAAAATGCTAGCACTTAGTAATTTCTCTGTCTTTGATATCACATGATATTTACCTTGCAGCCCAATGTATGCCCTGTACTGTGCTATACTATGTGTTAGGGATCAGACAGAAAAAAAAAACCCCAAACCTGTATATTTGCATTTTTTAAAGATTTGTCACTCCTGTTGCTGAGAAATGTTAATCTTTCTACTCTCCTCTAGGTGAGATGTATGTTTTGTCTATACTGACCTACAGATTTACCAACTGCACGACTATTAGTCAAAGCAGCAGTGAAGAACAGCATCCACCATATCCCCTTTGCTGAGGAAGACCATTCATGTATAGGAGCATGTCTGCCTCCACACTCTCTCTTTGTAGGAGACCATGCAATGGTTGCTGTCTGTACCTGTGAAAATAGATGGACCAGCATGACAGCAGTTCCCTGCTTCATCAGTGAGCTTCAAGGGAGGTGGGAGAACCTGATAACTTCTTAGTTAGTACGGAGGCAGGGAAATGTAATTAAAGGCTGGATGCTGACCAGTTCTTACTGGGCAAACGGGTTGGGTGGTCCATATGATTGGGAGGATGGGTGCCATGCTAAGTGGTGCTGGTGAGGAAACCATTGCACTACAACTGATTGAGCCTTTGGGGTGAATTCATAGCTGTGCACAATGTCCTTGTGACAGTGGGACACGTGCCCTGACTGTTACTGCAGTGGTTACTAGGTAACTTGGCTACACTGCATAAAAACAGACTTTATGCTGTGCTGTTGCCACACAGGAATTATTTACGGTAGTTAGAAGGTCACCTGGAAATGTTTAATGTGCTTTTGAGTGTTTTTCTTAAAAAAAACCCCCAAACCTAACCCAAAACCCAACTAGCCAATCAACCAAAACAAACACTACACCCCACCCCTGAGGCCATGTTTCTTGTCGTTAAATTTAGTTCATGGATTTCTGGCTCTCAGGGGTAATCTCTAACAGCTGGGCATCTAGGCAGAATAAAAAAAAAAAAAAGAGAAGAACAAGAAAGGGTGAGAGTAATGTTACTTGTAGATAGTTTTCTTCAATAATTGATTATTTTCTGTAGTTTCTGCAGATGTGTTAGTTATTTGACCAGCATGGTGAGTCTGTTGCCATAATTGAGCATTTGGATGGCAATGGCCCACACCTGTGCATAGTGTGGCAAGTTTCACCACCTGGCCTGCCTGCAGTTTTCATGATGCTCACATGGGAATTTTGAGGCTGCTCAAACTCCTTTCATCCGTGACCCTCCTTACAGATTTTCAGCGTGTGTGATACTTGCCCCAGGGGAGACAGTTCGCTTCAGAAACTTGTCCTGTAGGTAAAAGCAATAGGCCATCCATTACCCTCTTCCTTCCACTCTCAGGTTAATGACTACATTAAGTATTAAACGGGGTTCCACCTCCAGAGTGCCTGTATAAGTGATTTTACATTATCTCATTCAGCCCTTCTCTGATTTCTTATAAAGTGTGTTGCTTCTTTCTAGCATAACTCAGTGAAAACCATGATTGATTTGACAACCATTAACATAATGTTTAATATTAACCTTCCTCATCTGTGAGTGAAGAAGATTGCGAAAATGGAAGGAAGAAAACAGGGATACGATGTGATGTTGATTTCCCTTATTTAAAGATTTATTTCATATACAGCTTCTGCAAGTTATTATCTAGTAGACATGGGCTGCAGGCTTGCTGGAGGGATGACTGAGAAATAAATGGAACCTTTTGTACAGATTGGGATTAAATTCATAAACAAAGGATCAAGGTTAACAAGTGACATAGTTCCCTTTACCACACATGCTGTTCCTCTAAACCACCAATGCATTTATTTGTTATTGCAAGTTTTGCTGTGTGCTACACATCACATTTGAACCAAGACAGTTCTGGGCTGTGATGTCCACAGAATGTCCTCTGTTGTGTTTGTGAAGGTGAAATATAAAATGAGGTTGTAACAAAGAGAGTCAAGTCCACTAAGACATAGGGTTATCCTGGAAATAAACTGTACAGCTTAAGAAAGCATTATACTAAGAAAGATATAAGATTATGTGAGGAGAAGAAGCAGTTACACAGTGGCAGAAAACACATAGCTTTATTCAGTACAGAATTGTTTGTGATGGTGCAAGGCACAAAGAAGAAAAAATAATCTTGAGGATTTGTGTTATATCCCTCATGTCCTGCAAATGGAAGCCCAGCTGTAGAAAGCAAGACAGACATGCAAATACAGGCAGAAAGACTACAATCTAATAAATATACAAAGCAGTATTTATACCTTTATGAATATGATTTTGAGGGAGCATTGAAGTCCTTGGTTTAGGACTGGCTAAATTATCTTTCTTTTCTTATTTAAAAGCCCGAAGAAATGGAATACAGAGACACATTGCTAGCATGAGGAAACATGAAAAGCCTGAAGAGAAGAAAATACAGACCTTGATCAGGAGATTTTTCTAGGCTGTTCTGTGAGGTATTTTGATGTCCTAGGGCAGTATATCAGTTTGGACCATGCTCTTACCCCTTATTTCCACTGGTGAGCAGTCTCACTCCAAGCTGAAGTCAGTTTTAGGGCACTGAAGACAGTAAGTAACAATCACACTCTGAAGTCTTTGGAAGGTTCCTGCTTTGTCCATTTGACACATCCCTTGTACCTCACCATTGCTACAACTTTGTCTCTGCTTATATGACATGAGGAGTGGTGTGGGATGTTTATTCTAACTAGGGTTTCCTCATTCAGATACTGATTACTATCTAGTTTGGACCAGACTGTAAATGGGAACAGTCTCAAGATGCTGTATCTTTTGTGCTGCTAACCTGGGATTTGACCAAATACTGGGAAAAACTTCAGTGTGATATAGTCCAACCCCTGAGGAAGAGCCTTACAAACTCCCACCACAGAAACCAGCATTCATTTTGACCTAGGTTGGGAATTACTACATAACTAGTGGCAGTATAGAGGTATTATTATATATGGGGATCCTGGTTTGGATATTAACAACCTTTTTATTTTGACATCCAATCCGTGAAGAAGGGATCTCAGATTCTGCTTTGAAAGGTATGCTCTAAATCCTTCTTAAAGGATTCATTGAAGATAACATAAAAAAAGCAAGCCTGCTCTCAGTAGCTGTAAGGACACTGTAGAAGACCTACTCTTCCACTAGAAATATTTTACAGGGCTAACCAATCTGAAAATGATGACTTCAGTGGGGTTATTCTTGGTTTATTATAATGTTAGGAAAAGGCAAATCAAGAGGGTTGCATTAGAAGTGTGCTAAAACAATGAGCAAATGCTCTGCTTACCAGAAACCACTCACAACAATATAACCAGCCATATAGTTGTTAAATGAGACTTTTTCATCTTAGTCCCTGACTGAAACCAGAGAGTTCTGCTATTTCTTCTGTAAGCAGAAGAATTTAATGCAACTTTTTGCTGTCTCCATCTTCTGTTCTGGTTTAAACAGGTGCAGTGAGCACAGCTGTAATACATAGACCCAGCTTGCACAGTTGCAATCCCAATGAATGATCAGAGGTTGAAAAAACCCCTGACCTAAGATGCCAAAAAAAGACAAGACTTCAGTCAGATAGCTGTGAGGGATCCAGTGTGAAACAAACTCCTTTGATTTCACCACTGCGCTCTGCTGCTGCCCAGCAATTCCCAGTGTTGCCCTCAGCAGCAGGTTACCTCTGAGCTGGCTGAACCTGCAATCACTGCAGGGCTGCTGGCATGCTTTGCTGTACACTGAGCTCCACAGGTCAGGACTGAGGTGCACTGATGGGACTGCTGAACACAAAAAACTCTGTGATGGACCTTCACTGCTTTAAATCTAATAAAACAATCACCGCAGAGGAAACTTCATTTCCAGCTTCCTTCTAGCTTTCACCATTTAATCGTAGTTAAGTCTAAATGTGTCACATGTAGTTTTTATTTGTAATCCAGCATTTAATCTCAGTGAATTTAATGTAATAATGTTTTTTTTTCTACTGTTTAGTCCTTTCATTTCACCTCTGGTTTGATCTACCCACTATTACAGCTGTAGTCAATCATCCTTACCAAACCAGCTTGCTAAATTATGCTCCAAATGTCAGAAGAAAGCAATCTGAAATGGTGATTTAAAAGAAGGATGCTTACTTGGGTCAAGTAAAACACATAAAACCCAAGGAGGTATTTTCATATTTTCTTCAGCTCCACTTGAATTACATTGCTCTTTGTCACCTCCTTTGTCATTACTGTCACCCTTCACTGACAAATCACTGACAATTAACACCGAGGTAAAATGGTGAGATATTTACCATGTCATTGTCGTTATTCTGTGGTTGATACATAGGAAATCATAAGCGAGTGACCAAATGGGCTAGATGATTAGAATTTAATGGCCAATAAATAAATAAATAAAGGATAATAAAATACCAGGTTTTTGGTAACACCTTGTTACTAGGGCTGTTTGTTCTATAGAAGGCCCAAAGAGATTTTGCTCGGTATTTATCTTCATTTGTTGTTAACTGAAACAGGCTGTGAAAATCACAAAGGACACACACTGTCTATATAAATTTAAAAAGCCATTTTTCCCCTTAAAATCTAAACACCAGTTAAAAAGAGTAAATCGGAACAGATTTAATTGGTATTTACACACACCAACATCAGCAATTAGTAAAGCATCAGCAGCGGGAGAAGAACAGTTACTGCACCCAGTATAATTGGTTATTTTGGATGAATTAAAAAAAAAAAGTCAAATTTAACCAGCTGTTTGCAGAAGGAATTTTTCTTTATTTTCATAAACATGTCTATTTGAATGAAATTAATCCCAATTGGCAATAGGGCAGGATTAGAGTTGTTTTCCTCCTATTAGTCTGTGTATATTGTTGGGGAATATCAGATATTGTAAACATTAACAGCTTGCCTGCTTGGCTTAATGATCATCCAAGTATGATAAAGGATGACAGATTAATAGTATTTTTACTAAAGTAGCAATTGTCTACGGGTTTTCTCAGTATAGCTTTCCACCTAGTTACTCAGAGACATTAGGAGAAAGAGCTGATTTGCTGCCTCCCTCCTTTCCCTTTAAGACATTATTAGCAAAAGAGTAAAGGATATTTGAATATGGAGATCCTTTGATCCTTACTTCTGAAAGTCAATACAACATACGGAGAGCTTATCTTGCAAACATGCAAATCTCTCCTAGTTGAGAAGGTGAAAACTAGGAAACTTTGAACTAATTTTATTGCCTCTGCATCTCAACTGCTTTAACCAGGCAGTTGTTGTTGCATTTGTCCTTCAAAGTCTGTGACTGATGAGAGATGCTGGACATATTTTGTGAGAATTTGACAAGCTGATGCCCATTCCTGAGTTTACAACTCTGGGTGCTGTAGTGATGGATAGCAGACCTGCTGCTGTAAGAGCCAATGCCATGCAATGTGATTTGGGCTTCATTCTGAGAAGCCTTTATGGAAAGAGCTGACAGTGACTATTAGAGACAGAATTTAGTAGAGAAGCTTCATCTTTACCTCATTTTTTTCCTTGCATATTTTATTTGATTTTAATTAGGGCATTTATTTCAGGTTTTTTTTTTTTGCTGTAATACTTTTGCATATGAGAAGTTTAAATAAGGAAAGCTTAAATGTACACAGAACTAAGGAAACACTTATTCACACCAAAACATTGTGTTATCTTCACAGAAAATGTTGATTCATAGGAGTGATCTAAATGTAGACTTCATAGGCAGACAGGGAGATAAGACGTCCCTGAAATTAATGTTATGGCCTGTAATTTGGAAACAAAAGGATATGTATAGTATTCCATACCATGTGATGTCATTCCCAGTACGTAAATTGGGGGCAGTTGGCCTGGGGGGTGGATTGCTGCTCAGGAACTAACTGGGCATCGGTTGGTGAGTAATAAGCAATTGCATTGTACATCACTTGTTTTGTATATTCCAATCCTTTTATTATTATTATTATTGCCTTTTTATTATTGTTATTATTATCATTATTATTTTCTCCCTTTCTGTCTTATTAAACTGTTCTTATTTCAACCCAGGAGTTTTACTCTTTTCTTTCCTGATTCTCTCCCCCATCCCACTTTGGGGTGGGGGGGGAAGTGAGTGAGCGGCTGCGTGGTGCTTAGTTGCTGACTGGGATTAAAACATGACAGCACTCCAGCCTGAAGGGGCTTTGGCCTGCTGGGAGACTACTGGTGGACCCAAACCAGGACAGGTACACCCCCAAAGGACTGTTGCCCATGGAGTGATACTAAAAAGCACAGAGGAGTGGCAGAAACCCAGGAAGAAGCATGGAGGAGCAGAGGAAATCCACTAGAAAACAAAAGGCAGCAGAAAGAAACCATTACACTCCTTTCCAACCTCCTGTGCTGCCTGTCACCTTACTGAAGCAATTGGGCAGGACTGACTGTAAAGTGTCACCAAAACAATGGCTGTCGAGACTAGGAAAGTGCAAGAAGAGGTGATTGGCTTAAATTAAGCCTTGAGAAGGTGTTTGCCTAATTGTTTATTTTTTTATGCTTTCTTTTTCTTAATACTGAATCAGTGATTACAAGTTCATGTTTATTGGGAATAAATTAAATTAAGTAAAAATTCTCTGAGTTGAGACTGTTTTGCCTGCTACTGTTTATAGGACTTGTGAAAAGGTGTGTGTGATAGTTGCCTTCTTGGCTGATGCCATGGGACTGAACCAGAATATGCTCTAACAATATGCCAGTTATAGTGACTTATACTTTTGCATTAGTTTTACCCATTTATGGGCATCCTCCTGGAAAAGTTCCTCAGGTTCAGAATGCAACATGCAGTCAAAATGTTACAGAAATTTTCTAGAGAAAGTAAGAGAATACTACAAGAAGATATAAAACTCTTTGGAAGAGTACTGAGCCATATATGCTATAGTGATACTCTTGCTTTGCAACTCAGGTTGATAACTGTTGAATTCATGCCTTGGGCAAGAGACTATTGGCTGCTCTGGAGTATGGTGCTATCTTTCACTTGGGTCTACAGAATGGCCTTCTGAACTAAAAGTACAAGCTGTTAACTAATCACTAAGGCTTTGTAGCAGGAGCAGCAAATCACACCCTCCACAGTGCAGCGCAAACTTGGAGCTGTAGCTACAGAGTGCATCATACTTGCAACAGGTGACTTCGTCCTAATGTGGATGAATGACAGCAGATCAAAAGTGGTTATGTTCAGTCTCAAGGGAATAGAAAGGACTATGGTGAGAGATGCTGAAAGAATGATAAAAAAATCAGTACTTCTTTATTGAATACACGAAAAGAAAAGGCTGTGCTAAATGGATAGAGTATATGTAAACAGAGTAAACAGCAAGGAATAAGGAAAAAAAAGCAAAACAAAAAACAGATAGGAAGGAATAGATGTGATGTAGAGAAACAGGGAGAATGAGCATCTTGCAAAACTGTGGCAGGACCTGAAATATAATAAATGCCATGATATTCAGAGATGGTGAAGTGTGAGTATTTAGCATCTCTGAAAACCAAGTCAAAGGCTCCTGCTCAAGGGAGCTTTCTATTCTGTGTTTCTATTCTATAACAAAGCTAGCCAGAGAAACTGAAGTGAAATACATGAAAAGAGATTTTTCCAACATTAACACATTGAACATGTGTTTGATGCAAAATAGAGCAAAGTATGACAATGAAAGAGAAGAAATGAGGGTCATTGTGTAAAAGAAACATAAATAACTAGCTAGGAAGAACTATTGCTGCTGGGTTCAAGTGAAGAAAAGATGAAAAGATGCTTTGAGCTTCATGGAATGCATTTTTCTTCCAGAAACTTGTTTCTCCTCTGTGGTCCTACCAGGAAGAACTGGGTCTCCTGTGCAGAATTATTCTGTTTGGAAAGCAGCTAGAACAACTCTGCTTTTTTTTGACTTTTCATTCCTTTTAATAAAACCCAGACCTTTCAGCGTGATCATTCTTAATTTGCTTCTTTTTCTAAACATTTCTTTTCCATTCTGTTCAGCACCTCAAGCAGCTGTGTCACTTGGGTGAGATCTGAGGACTGCTGCCAGAATTGATTCATGGAGGCAGGGAAACAAGCTGATGGTGTCAGGGTGTATTCAAGGAGAACTACAAACAGAGATGAGGGGCTTCCAATGATTGATTATTAATACAATCAGTATCTCTGAGTTGATGTTGGACTTAGTTCATTAACACAAAGTGCATGACAATGAGCAGAACACTGGTTAATTGCTCATTTTTAGTGACCCTCTATTCAAAAGGGCCAGTTCTCAACATCAGCACCAGCCAGAACTCAGAGTTTGTCTTCCTTTTGCCTGAGCTGTTGACGTGAGGTCTCGCTTGGGGTGGTGTTAAAAGGAAAAGCAAAACATCTGTTGAGTTTAGTGTGTTATGTAAGGATCTTTTGGTTTATGCTCTGGTTTGCTTTATTTTCTAGTTTTCTTCCCTGACTTTCTGTTTCCTCTCAGTAGTTTTATTTGCAAAATGGATTGTTTTACTACCCTTAAACCAGAAGTGACATACTCTTGATTGTAAGGATTTTCACAAAAAGGATTGTGAAAGACACAAAAATAGGTAGAATGGTCAGTAAAGCAATAAGTTTTGATTGAAATTCTGTGTGTTTCTTCTGACTACAACTTGGTTTATGAGTGCTGCTTCCTAACACTAACAGCTTTGTCATATCCTTTATTATGATAGATGGTCATGTATTCTTTAGCAGTAGTAACTGTTCAGTAGTTGGTAGGTCCAAAAGTAGTTACTATGGAAGGCAACCTTGCTTCCTTTTCCAAACAGTTCAGTACAGTCTTCTCTTTATTATGAAGGCATAGGAGAGGAGAGATTTGC
The DNA here is from genome assembly GCF_964188355.1 of Buteo buteo. Taxonomy (NCBI): domain Eukaryota; kingdom Metazoa; phylum Chordata; class Aves; order Accipitriformes; family Accipitridae; genus Buteo; species Buteo buteo. Next base: position 22,495,639 of record NC_134185.1, read on the forward strand.
AGCTTGTGCTTCCCCTGTCCCTTGCCTCCATTTTTGGAGACTGAGTATCCTCTTTTTTACTGCTCTCTGACTCTAGAATTTCATGTATTCAAGTTATTTCAGAACAGATCCCAGACAGCCCTGGCTAGTAAGTTACATTAAACATGCCATGTCTGTACCAATGTGGACAGAAAGGAAATCTATATGATAAATGGTTAACCAGATAAATTCTTTTGCTCTTGAGAAAGAAATCTAGTTCTCAGCAAGTTGGTAGTCTTTCTCTATCCCTTCCCAGCCCTATTTTCTGGAATAGCAGACATAAGCCAAGACTGGGAGAGAAGTCCAATGTTTTTGAATTTCATGGTGGGAACCATGATGGCCTGGTTTGAAGTGAAAGGGACAGAGATTGATGTTTGCTTCTTGGCATGAAGATGACATTTTTAAGGGTGGGAGAAGTCATTAGGATTCTCAAAAAAGAACTTGTTTTATTTTCTTTAAGACTTTTTTTGTACCTTTCTGCAGATTCCAACTTTTGTACCATTTGTGAGTTAATATCAAAGCCAAACAATACATTGAAAGAGTTGATGTATTAGAGGAACAATGTAAAGCTTGCTCTTCCCTCCAATTATTATATTCACTGTGAAGAATCTGCACTACCTCATTTAAATCTTTCCTGAAGTGGGTCACACAGGGAAGCTGATTGATAAGGTGTTGGAGACTTGAACTTCACGGCTGAGCAGCACACCTCTATCAACTGTGGGAAAGGAGGTGTGCCACAAATAGAGCTGTCACTGCTGCAACCCCACTATTAAATCTTTAAAACTGGCAAATTTACAGCCTGGAAGAAGGGGCATGGGCTGATCCACTCATAGATATTGAATATGGAAGGAGAATAATTTGAAACTGCAGTGAGTTGTTGGCAGGAGACATGAACTCTAGTGAACAAAACTATCTGAGGTCAGTTGGGAAAAAAGTGTAGTTGTGCTGCCTTTCATCAGTTCAGTGACAAGCTGAAAAGCGTGCTAAATCTTCTAGTACAGAAGCATTAAACTCAGTCTTTTTTTTTTTTTTTTTTTTTGTTGAGAGCATGAAACCATGAGAACAAAAAGAACAGATGTAAACTGCTTCTTTTCTGCCTAAAAAAGGAAAAAAGCAAAAAGATAAAAAAAATAAGAAAGGAAAAAAACTGCACAGAGAAAAAAGACACATGCACATGCAAAGGAATAAAGAGGGCTTCCTTCAATTGCATCTCATGGCCTCATATGCTGGCAAGCCCTTAAAGATAACCTAATACAAACCCTAACCCTAACTCCTAAACTTAAGCCTAACCTAACCCTAACCCTAACCCTAGCCGTAACCCTAACCCTAACCCTAGCCCTAACCCTAACCCTAACCCTAACCTTAGCCCTAACCCATAACCGTAACGATAACCCTAAGCCTAACCCCTAACCCTAACCATAACCCTAAACCCTAACCCTAACCCTAGCCCTAACCCTAGCCCTAAGTCGTACCCTAACCCTAATCCAACCTTAACCCTAAAACTAACCTTAACCCTTAAAACTAACCTAATAGAAACCCTAACTCCTAACCCTAAGCCTAACCTAACCCTAACCCTAACCCTAGCCGTAACCCTAACCCTAACCCTAGACCTAACCCTAACCTTAGCCCTAACCCTAACCGCTAACCCCTAACCGTAACGCTAACCCTAAGCCTAACCACTAACCCCTAACCCCTAACCCTAACCATAACCCTAACCCTAACCCTAGCCCTAAACAAAGCCCTAAGTCGTACCCTAACCGTAATCCTAACCCTAAACCAACCTTAAACCTGAGGCTAAAATTAGCCCTTAAAACAAACCTAATAAAAACCCTAAGCCTAACCCTAAACAAAACATAACACTAAACCTAACCCTAGCCTTAACCCTAACCCTAACCCTAACCGTAAGCCTAAGTCTAACCCCTAAAAGCTAACCATAACCATAACCCTAAACCCTAACCCTAGACCTAACCCTAGCCCTAAGTCATACCATAAACCTAATCCTAACCCTAAACCAACCTTAACCCTAAACTTAGCCCTTAAAACTAACCTCATAAAAACCCTAACCCTAACACCTAGCCCTAACCCTAACTCCTAACACTAACCATAACTCTTACCGTAACCCTAACCCTAGCTCTAACCCGTAACCCCTAACCCCTAATCCTAACACCTAATCCCTAAACATAAACCTAACCCCAACCCTAAACCCTAACCCTAATCCTAGCCCTAAGACATACCCTAACCCCTAATCCTAACACCTAATCCCTAACCATAAACCTAACCCCAACCCTAAACCCTAACCCTAATCCTAGCCCTAAGACATACCCTAACCCTAATCCTAACCCTAACCCAACCTTAACCCTAAAACTAACCTTAGCCCTTAAAACTAACCTAATAGAAACCCTAACCCTAACTCGTAACCCTAAGCCTAACGTAACCCTAACCCTAACCCTAGCCGTAACCCTAACCCTAACCCTAACCCTAACCCTAACCCTAACCTTAGCCCTAACCCTAACCCCTAACCCCTAACCGTAACGCTAACCCTAAGCCTAACCCCTAACCCCTAACCCTAACCATAACCCTAAACCCTAACCCTAACCCTAACCCTAACCCTAGCCCTAACCCTAGCCCTAAGTCGTACCCTAACCCTAATCCTAACCCTAACCCAACCTTAACCCTAAAACTAACCTTAGCCCTTAAAACTAACCTAATAGAAACCCTAACCCTAACTCCTAACCCTAAGCCTAACCTAACCCTAACCCTAGCCGTAACTCTAACCCTAACCCTAGCCCTAACCCTAACCCT